>NC_044035.1:251136037-251462357 GCF_901765095.1 Microcaecilia unicolor | reverse complement strand
CCACGGCTACAAGAAGAAATTAGATAAGTAGTCATTCTGTCACATGGAGCTGCTTTTTTTTAACCTCCAAAAAAAGATTTCATCCTCACGCCACATCCAGTGATCCCCACCTTTTATATTTTACCAAAAATCCATAAATCACTTACCAAACCCGCCTGGCCATCCTATTGTCTCTGGCAATGGCTCAGTACTTAAACCCCTTTCACAGTTTGTTGATTTTTTTTCTTACGTCCATATGTTCCAAAGGTACCATCCTATGTAAGAGATTCTTCACAGTTAATTACTTTTCTAGAAGAATTTATGGGAGATCTGAGTAATGTCATCTTGGTCACTCTGGATATCGAATCCTTATATACGAACCTACCACAGTTGGAATTGCTTCTTATAATTGAAAAAGTATTGAAGAGCAGAAAAACACACTTCCGTATACCCAATTACTTTATTATGACCTTTGCAATCATAGCATTAACCAAGCACTATTTTGCCTTTCAGAAAAATTTCTACCAACAAATACACAGCATTGCTTTGGGGTCAGCCATGGCTCCAGGTGTGGCTAATTTGTATGTAGCCGAATTTGAAAAGAACTATTTACAAGATAATCCCTATAAAACAGAAATAATCCAATACAAGAGAGGCTTAATGACTTTTACAATTGGCTGAACACCTGTCATAAGAATCTGCGGTTCAAGATGCCATTTGATTACCATCAAATTCCTTTTCTAGATATATTCATCATCAAAACAGATTATTCCTTTATCGCCAAAGTATACAGGAAACCGATCGATAAAATTACGTATTTACATTTTGCAAACTTTCACAATCGCAGTTTAAAGAATAATTTACCATACTCACAATTCCTTTGCCTTCACCGATAATGTACCAACTTTGATGACTTTCAACAACAAGCTTGTCTACTGTCACAGCATTTTTTAAACAAGGGATATCCAGCAAAGCAAGTATTCACTCGCACAACACAGAATTCAGAAAGATCCAAATCCAAATTTAGTGTGCATTCAGTGTTTTTCACAATATTCAAAAGAATTTTGCAAAGTCATCCTTAAATATTGGCACATACTAGAGACCCATTCCTTTTTTCAGAACATGAAACCAGTTAAATATTTTTCTAGAAGCAAGAATTTAAGAGATATTGAACCGTCTACATTACCAGATCCAGACATTCAGAAACTAGATACACCATAACACAACGCATGTGGCAAATGTTCCATATGCAAACATGTGATACTTACAGATGTGTTTAAGCATCTGACCTCTCATAGAAGCTATTTTTGAGACATAATACGGACTGCAACTCTGCTTATGTAATATACATTATTCCCTTGTAACCTTCTATACGTGGGTAAGACAAATCGCATGGTAAGAACAAGAATTATTGAACACAGAAGCTGCATAAGTAGAAATATACAAACATCACCTTTAGTCTCTCACTGGTACGATCTCAACCATACCATTGATGAAATCAGGTTCCTAGAGTTTAAACAGATTCATCCAAAGTGGAGAGGAGGAGACCAAGATAAGATTTTGTTACAAGAACAATGTTTAGTTTTTGAATTAGACACTATAAACCCAAAAGGCTTGAATTCTGAACTAGACCTAACAGTTTTCGTCTAAACAATCATGTCCATTGACACACATTTTTCTTTTAGCTAGAAACTAGTTGACTGCTTTTTTCTTATTTCCATAAATTAGCTCACTGTCGTATACATACACAGGTATGTTCTGTACCACACTTTCTCTGGTACATAGTGGATTTTAGAGTTTTACATCCTATATTTTATTTTACATGGAGTCTGGCATCTATTTGTCTACGTAATGGGGTTATGTTTTCACTATGATATTTATTTTTTTATTCCATTTTACTAATATTTTTCTTTCATTCTATTTATATATAGTTTAATTTTTTATATTAATGAGGTCTCATATTTATCAGTCCCTCGATTGATGGTACGGGGTCGCAATTTTTTTGCATATTTATTTATATCCTTTAAGTGTTTGGTGATATGTTGTTTTGTTTCCTTTAAGCACTCTTTTAGTTTATTTGTTCTTATGTTACATACCCCCATTATACATTGTTTTAAGGAGCTATCCATATATGTGTTTTCTTTTTTTCATTGGCACCCATTTCTTTCCTTTTTTTTTTTTAACTGTTTAATTTTTGCTTTTAGTTTTAAGTTCTGTCCACATTGAGATGTAGTGTCTAGGTCTGACAATGAGGCTAGGCACTTGAGGCTTCCATCAAGGTTTTTCTGTCAGTGACAATACGTCTCAGCTCATGTCATAGTTTACATTAACATATATTAAGTATATATAAGTACATAAGTAATGCCACACTGGGAAAAGACCAAGGGTCCATCGAGCCCAGCATCCTATCCACGACAGCGGCCAATCCAGGCCAAGGGCACCTGGCAAGCTTCCCAAACGTACAAACATTCTATACATGTTATTCCTGGAATTGTGGCTTTTTCCCAAGTCCATTTAGTAGCGGTTTATGGACTTGTCCTTTAGGAAACCGTCTAACCCCTTTTTAAACTCTGCCAAGCTAACCACCTTCACCACGTTCTCTGGCAACGAATTCCAGAGTTTAATTACACATTGGGTGAAGAAAAATTTTCTCCGATTTGTTTTAAATTTACTACACTGTAGTTTCATCGCATGCCCCCTAGTCCTAGTATTTTTTGAAAGCGTGAACAGACGCATCACGTCCACCTGTTCCATTCCACTCATTATTTTATATACCTCTATCATGTCTCCCCTCAGCCGTCGCTTCTCCAAGCTGAAAAGCCCTAGGCTCTTTAGTCTTTCATAGGGAAGTCGTCCCATCCCCGCTATCATTTTAGTTGCCCTTCGCTGCACCTTTTCCAGTTCCACTATATCTTTCTTGAGATGCGGCGACCAGAATTGAACACAATACTCAAGGTGCGGTCACACCATGGAGCGATACAATGGCATTATAACGTCCTCACACCTGTTTTCCATACCTTTCCTAATAATACCCAACATTCTATTCGCTTTCTGAGCCACAGCAGCACACGGAGCAGAAGGTTTCAGTGTATTATCAACGACAACACCCAGATCCCTTTCTTGGTCCGTAACTCCTAACGTGGAACCTTGCATGACGTAGCTATAATTCGGGTTCTTTTTTCCCACATGCATCACCTTGCACTTGCTCACATTAAACGTCATCTGCCATCTAGCTGCCCAGTCTCGTAAAGTCCTTCTGTAAGTTTCCACAATCCTGTCGCGAGTTAACGACTTTGAATAACTTTGTGTCATCAGCAAATTTAATTACCTCGCTAGTTACTCCCATCTCTAAATCATTTATAAATATGTTAAAAAGCAGCGGTCCTAGCACAGACCCCTGAGGAACCCCACTAACTACCCTTCTCCATTGTGAATACTGCCCATTTAACCCCACTCTCTGTTTCCTATCCTTCAACCAGTTTTTAATCCACAATAGGACATTTCCTCCTATCCCATGACCCTCCAATTTCCTCTGTAGCCTTTCATGAGGTACCTTGTCAAACGCCTTTTGAAAATCCAGATACACAATATCAACTGGCTCCCCTTTGTCCACATGTTTGTTTACTCCTTCAAAGAATTGAAGTAAATTGGTCAGGCAAGATTTCCCCACATAAAAGCTGTGCTGACTCGGTCTCAGTAATCCATGTCCTTGGATGTGCTCTGTAATTTTGTTTTTAATAATAGCCTCTACCATTTTCCCCGGCACCGACGCCAGACTCACCGGTCTATAATTTCCCGGATCTCCCCTGGAACCTTTTTTAAAAATGGGCGTTACATTGGCCACCCGCCAATCTTTCGGTACCACGCTCGATTTTAAGGATAAATTGCATATCACTAGCAGTAGCTCCGCAAGCTCATTTTTCAGTTCTGTTAGTACTCTAGGATGAATACCATCCGGTCCAGGAGATTTGCTACGCTTCAGTTTGCTGAACTGCCCCATTACGTCTTCCAGGTTTACTGTGAAATCAGTACGTTTCTCCGACTCGTCCGCTTGAAATATCATTTCCGACACCGGTATCCCACCCAAATCTTCCTCGGTGAAGACCGAAGCAAAGAATTCATTCAATCTCTCCGCTACGTCTTTGTCTTCCTTGATCGCCCCCTTTTACCCCTCGGTCATCCAGCGGCCCAACCGATTCTTTTGCCGGCTTCCTGCTTTTATATACCGAAAACATTTTTTACTATGTTTTTTTGCCTCTAATGCTATCTTTTTTTTCGTAATCCCTCTTGGCCTTCTTTATCTGCGTCTTGCATTTGCTTTGACACTCCTTATGCTGCTGCTTGTTATTTTCAGACGGTTCCTTCTTCCATTTTCTGAAGGCATTTCTTTTAGCCCTAATAGCTTCCTTCACCTCACTTTTCAACCAGGCCGGCTGTCTTTTGGAGTTCCGTCTTTCTTTTCTAATTAGTGGAATATGTTTGGCTTGGGCCTCCAGGATGGATTTTTGAACAGCGTCCATGCCTGTTGTACAGTTTTTACCCTCTCAGTTGTCCCCCTAAGTTTTTTTTCCACCGTTCTTCTCATTTTATCATAGACTCCTTTTTTAAAGTTAAACGCTAACGTATTTGACTTCCTGTGTATAGTTACTTCAAGGTCAATATTAAAACTGATCATATTATGATCACTGTTATCAAGCTGCCCCAGTACCATAACGTCCCTCACCAGATCAAGCGCTCCACTAAGGACCAAGTCTAGAATTTTTCCTTCTCTTGTCAGCTCTTGCACCAGCTACTCCATAAAGCTGTCCTTGATTTCATCAAGGAATTGTACCTCTCTAGCATGTCCCGATGTTACATTTACCCAGTGTATATTTGGATAATTGAAGTCACCCATTATTATCACATTGCCCATTTTGTTTGCGTCTCTGATTTCTTTTATCATTTCTGCGTCTACCTGCTCATCCTGGTGAGGCGGATGGTAGTATACTCCTATCACCGTCCTTTTCCCTTTTATACATGGAATTTCAACCCACAATGGTTCAAAGGTGTGATTTGTGTCCTGCTGAATTTGTAATCTATCTGAGTCAAGGCTCTCGTTAATATACAATGCTACCCCTCCACCAGTCCGGTCCACCCTATCACTACGATATACTTTATGCCCCGGTATGACAGTGTCCCACTGGTTATCCTCCTTCCACCAGGTCTCAGTAATGCCTATTTTATCCAATTTTTCATTTAGTGCAATATATTCCAACTCTCCCATCTTATTTCTTAGACTCCTAGCATTTACATATAGACATTTCAGAGTACGTTTGTTGTTCCTATTTGCATGATGCTTAGTACTGGACACTACTGATTTGCCATCTTTTGTCTGATCTTTAGTTGTATTTAAGGGCACCTGGCCTACCATGGTCTGTTGTGCAACCTCACTATCCAGAAACCCTATCTTCCCTGTTTGTGAGGTATCTTTGCAAGATACCTTATCCCGAACCATGCGCTTTTGAGCGACTGTCGGCCTTCCCCCCCCCATTTCTAGTTTAAAAGCTGCTCTATCTCCTTTTTAAATGCTGACGCCAGCAGCCTGGTCCCACCCTGGAATAGGCTCCCCCTTCCCCAGAATGTTGCCCAGTTACTAACAAATCTAAAACCCTCCTCCCTGCACCATTGTCTCATCCATGCATTGAGACTCCGGAGCTCTGCCTGTCTCTTGGGCCCTGCGCGTGGAACAGGTAGCATTTCAGAAAATGCTACCCTAGAGGATCTGGATTTGAGCTTTCTACCTAAGAGCCTAAATTTGGCTCCCAGAACCTCTGTCCCACATTTTCCTGTGTCATTGGAAAATGACGCTATATCTAGTGGCCATTGTACTCACACAACCTTTTTGCTTCAAGATAGTAGTTTGCACAACAGTGTGCTACATTCTGCTTCTATTTAGAAGTGCACGGTCTGGTGAACGGTATACCAGATACTAGGTAAGTTGGTGAGTTCCCATCTCTCTTCTCATTTTTTTCCCGTGCTTTCTCTTTGTTCTGTTAAGGCTTTTTTTCTGGACATTTTTTTACCACTGCGGCAGTCTTTTACTTGCTATCTACAGTACTAGTCTTCTTTTTTGCTGGATTGTTCCTCTTTTTGGTGAGGATGTAGTATTCTTCTTCGTTTTTCTTTCTGTATTTCACTGTTGGGATAGTCTCCAACTTCCATTACTTAGTTTGTGCTGTAGCCGCAATTTATCAATAGCATCATTTTGGTATCTTGTTTACTGGATATAGATTTTTTTTTTCTTTTCTTTTAGAGAGACTGTCACCACTTTTAATTTTTTTATTTATTTTTTTGCGTTCGTTTTCCTACCACCGAGTCTGTGCTGCAGCCGGCACTTGTTTGTAGTCGGCTTCTTTGTTATCATGCCTTTTTCAGCCTATAGTTTTCTACCTATGTCTGGACCATTGTTCTGCTGGTTTTTGGTCCTGTCTCTTTTATAGCACTACTTTTATTTTTTGGTTTTTATTTTTGGCTTTTATAGAGCCTGGTCTATAGCCTTAGGTGTTGCAAATGGTCGATTTGTGTTGCCCCATTTGTTGCTATTTTTTTATCCGCTGGCCTATTGTGCTTTCTTATTTTTTTTCCTGTTTTTTATTATTTATCATTAAGTGTTTTTTTTATTATTTATTTATTTTTAACGTGGTGTCCTTCAGTCAGTGCTGCTTGCAGATTGTAGCACCTTTACTGGTTTGATTACATTTCTTGCAGCCTCGATCTCAGTTTAGAGTTTATAATCCCAGCTTTGACACGCACAGAATTTGTTCTTTGGCTTCTGTTTTTCTTGGCAAATAGTTCATTTATTTATTTGTACTTTGCCCTGCCCTTTCTTAGTGTTTTTATTGACGTTCCCTTTTTCTGTTTATTTATATATTTCATCAGAATGCTCCATACTTTGTTGATATTTTGTTCCTTTTTGCCTTTATCTTAGTTTTTTTTAAGTGTGTCCAGTATGTTAGAGTTTTATTTTTTTTTTCCCTTAGGTCATTTCTTTCAGACGAGAAGTTCTACTTGTGTACTACACAGGTACAGATCTATGCAGTCACATACAGTATTACTGAATCATATAGATTTCTCCTTGCTCACTGTTAAATACAGTCATCGCTGATTCCTACATACCTATTTCTTTATCTCACACAGCTTTCTTAGTTCAGTCTACCCAAAAGAGGACTTTCCTTTCCGTGTCCACATGTGACATGTTGTTATTTTTGTGACCATATAGTAGGTACAATCATATCTTTCCAATATTTGTAACATCTTATATTCAAATGTTTTATCATATAGGTTGTATATTAGTTCCACCCTAGATGCATACAATTTTACTGTGCAGCATTGCTTTCGGGTTTTATATATACCACTTTTTACATTTATGTAGTTTTTTTTGTTGATTTGATTAATTATAAAAATTTGCAACACCATTTGGCACCCTGATGCATACAATGGTTTATTCTGTTGGTGTAGTTTTATGATTTTTATGTTGTCATAAGTTTTTGATAAGAGTCTAGACACATTTTATTAAATGTCATTTTATATATATTTTGATGTTCTTTAATATTTCCCTTATTTAGTTTCCATCATATATTACATATGTCACAGATGATAATGCACAACATATTCAAGTATTTTTGTACTGTCATCATTCTTTTGTTTGTATTTTTATCATTTGATGCTTTTATAATAGTTGGCTACATGTGTGTCTTTTCTGTATTGTTTAGGGACTCCTGAGGCAGGCCCTCGTGGCCGAAACATGATTTGTGTCGAGTCCATTTAACATATTTTTGAATAAAACTTCTGATGTGAACTTTTTGAGTCCGTCGGATGTTTTTTCTGCATCATCCTTTGTGTTACCTTTGCTGGGTTTGCCTGTTTCGTGTGTTAAAATATAGCACTGCTCCTGATGCAACCATTTTATACTGGCAAAACATGGCCATGTTGGGCATTTTATGTTAAATTTCTGGGAGCTTTTAATCTATATAAATAAAAATGTAAATGTTCGTTTGTTCAAAATCATAAATGTCCGAAAGTTCTTCACCGATTGCTTTCAAATTTGGACACAACGTTGCATTCGAATACGCGCATGTTTTTATATACCTACTATTATATAGATGTCACAGCTGTCATGCGGAGCGGAAGCAGTGCAACGAGTAATTGCAAATCAAACTGAGGAAGAGCGGCCATCAGCGAACGAGCGAAACACACAAAGAATGGCTCAAATACGTGCCGAGGAAGCAGCAGAGCGACGTGCAGCCAGACTTGACGATGCACAGTTGCGAGCATCGCGTTCTGCAGCTTCAGATCTGCTTCGTTCTCAACAGAATCAACGCGACAGGCTGAGAGTGGCTTAAATCTCCGAAAGTTCTTCACCGATTGCTTTGAAATTTTGACACAACGTTGCATTCGAATACGCGCGTGTTTTTATATACCTACAATTGCAAATCAAACTGAAGAAGAACAGGCATCAGCGAACGAGCGAAACAGACAAAGAATGGCTCAAATACGTGCCGAGGAAACAGCACAGTGAAAAACATCGCTCGAGGTGCTTGATCGATCATTGCAAGATTTGCGTGGAAACATCAGACCATTTGGGAACACATTAATATTGCTTGCAGGAGATTTCAGGCAAACATTACCTGTAGTTCCTTGATCAACACCAGCGGACGAAATAAATGCTTGCCTAAAATACTCTACTTTGTGGCAACACGTAAAGACGTTAAACTTAACTACAAATATGCATGTCCAGCTGCAAAACGATCAGTCAGCTCAGATATTCTCACATCAATTGCTGAAAATTGGGAACGGAAAGGTGCCGGTTGATCTGACCTCAGGATGAATTTTATTGCCTCATAACTTCTGCAATTTAGTGACCTCAAAAGAACAATTGGTTGAAAAAGTATTTCCCAATATTCAAACCAGTTATAAGAATCACGATTCGCTGAGTGAACGAGCTATTCTTGCGGCCAAGAACAAAGACGTCTACGAGCTGAACAATAGTATTCAGTCTAACATTCAAAGCGAGCCACTCACATACAAGTCCGTCGATACTGTTCTGGAAGCAGATGAAGCGCTTAATTATCCAACAGACTTTTTCAAATTACTCGATCTGCCAGGGATGCCACTGCACATACTGCAATTGAAAATCGGCGTGCCAATTATCATGTTGCGAAATATCAACCAGCCAAAGCTTTGCAACCGCACGCGGCTTGCAGTAAAAAAATTAATGAGCAATGTCGTACAAGTAACAATCTTGACAGGACCTTTCAAAGATGAACATGGCCTCATTCCTCACATTCCTATGATTCCAACAGATATGCCATTTCAATTTAACAGATTGCAATTCCCAATTCGATTGGCGTTTGCAATCACCATCAACAAAGCTCAGGGCCAATCTTTAGAATTCGCCCATTTACATCTACACACGGATTGCTTCTCACATGGACAATTATATGTTGCATGTTCTACAGTCGGCAAACCAGACAATCTCTATCTCTGCACACACAATGGAACAACAAAAAATATTGTATACCCACAAGCATTGTGAAATTAAACATATTAGAAACGTGCGCTTCCTCTTTTCTTTCTTTTCCATTTAACCAGACTGAGCCACAGCAATGCGTGGCCGGGTAGAGCTAGTGTGTTAATAAAAACTATGTTTTTTCACAGAGTCTACCTTGTTGTTTTATCTTCCATATTGGATTTGGCGACCCACCTGTCATGCTGCTTTTTGATTCTGCTCTTTTTTTCTACATTGAAGGACTTTATGCCAAATATTGTACCACTCAGATTTTTGCATCCCAAATGCATAGGACTGCATGTTTTTTAAAAATTTATTTTATTTTTTTGTTACATTTGTACCCCGCGCTTTCCCACTCATGGCAGGCTCAATGCGGCTTACATGGGGCAATGGAGGGTTAAGTGACTTGCCTAGAGTCACAAGGAGCTGCCTGTGCCTGAAGTGGGAATCAAACTCAGTTCCTGAGTTCCCCAGGACCAAAGTCCACCACCCTAACCACTAGGCCACTCCTCCACTCCACTCCTTGAGCTTTGCTAAATTTTTCATGATTTTCAGAATTTCCATGGTGTCAACCCTGTTACTGATTTTGGTATTATTCACAAAAAGGCAGGACATGATTGTTTTAAAGCAAGTCTAAATGCTAGTGTGTAATTTACTGATCTGTGTATTTCTCTAAGGAGAAGCAGGACATTGTATCTCACATATGAGTGATGTCATCTGACAGAGCCCCGCACAGGCGCTGCCCAGTTTTAAAGGAAAAATCTTGAAGCCTTTGGCAGTTCCGTTTCACATATGCGCAGGTGCCTTCACACCCAACATGAGCACCTGGAACCAGCAATCTCGTTTTATCCGCGGAGCAGAGTAATCACCTTAGTCGGCTTTCCTCAGCACTTCTTTTTTCCTACCTTCATGGTGCCTTTCCAGCAGTACGCGGGACTTGTTTTAGTTCCTTTATTATTTCTTAGCTATTTTTGGCCTCTTCAAGTTTTCTTTATTTTTTGCACGACTCTCTTGGCCCTTATTATGCCCTGAGTGTCTGGCTGAGATTCTCCCCTATTTTTTCCTTAAAAATTGAGTCATTTGATCTCGCTACAGCTGCTTTTGCACCGATGTCCCTTAAAACTCCCAGTGGTTTTCAGAAGTGTACTGGGTGCGGCAAAACCATTTCTATGACTGATTCTTACAACTGATGTTTGCCGTGCTTAGGGCCTGACGACACAGCCTCTGTAATCTCTGTTCTAAAATGTAGAAGATGGCAGAGAAATGTAGGGAGGCCCAGAATGAGAAAAGTTTTGGCACTTCTAAGACCGGTCCATCAACTTCAGCATTGGAGGCATCCATCCCTATGGCTCATGGAGCTGCATTGGACACAGGGGCCACACCAGCATTGAGGAGGTCTCCCCCTCCCTTGACATCAGGTGCCAGTAGGGCCTCGTCAAACCGACTTGCATTAGACCCGGTTTCGAGGACTCGTCTGGATTTGACATAATCCTCATCAGCACCAAATGACTCCAATGTCGTGCATTGAGCAAAGGTGAAGAAGCACTGACATTGATTCCCCTCAAAGCATGGTGCCAGGAGTTCTAGGTCATTGGCACTGCTGGTACCCAAGAAGTGTCTGTACCGAGAGAACCACTCCTGTCTGTGGAGTCAGTGCTGATGCATCAGTCTTCTTGACTCCAGGACCAGAACTATCTTACAATATCTGCTTGTTATAATAATATCATGTTTTATCATTATCATGTTGCCTAAGATCCTTTTCTATTTTCTATTATATTTCCATCACTCATGATGTATTGTAAGCCACATTGAGCCTGCAAAGAGGTGGGAAAATGTGGGATACAAATGCAATAAATAAATAAGCCTTCCGATTCGGCCCCAACATCTTCGCAGGCTATCTCCGAACCAGCACCAGCCCTGCTTTGGCTGATGCCTGCCTCTAAGGAATGGCTTCAGGTTATGCTGCAGGAGGAGTTGGAGCAGATCTTGGCTCAGCACAATGCCTTAGTCTCGAGGGAGTTGATGTTGATCATGATCTGCTCCAACCAGTCGTCAAGGAATGACACAGTGGGAGGTTTGATTGGAGTTTTTTTAAGAAGCAAACCTCTCATAAATTGAATAGCTAGAGACTATGCAGAGATGGGCTTATCTTCCACACAATAAGTGCCAGTTGCACTGAGGTGAATCTTTATGGAGTTAGTTTTGAGACCAGACTCAGAAAGGTGTAGAAGATATTCAAGCAGTTTTTCTGTTGGACAGGAAAAAGGATTTAGGGCTCTGCCCTGACACCAGATAGAAAACCTCTTCCATTTAAAATTATATGACCTCTTTGTGGAATGTTTTCTGGAAGCAAGCAGAACTCTGGAAACTTCCTCATGCGGCTGAAGAGATGCCAACTCTAAGCTCTCGGTATTCAAGTCGTGAGGGTCAGGGACTGAAGGCTTGGATGTAAGAGAGATCCCTCGTTCTGAGTACTGAGGATCAGAACACTGTCCTCGCCTGACTGTTGAAAACTCCTTTTGAGCCACTTGGCGCTTACCACTTGAAGTTTTTGACCTTGAAAGTTATTTCTGGTGGTGATCATTTCAGCACATAGTCAGTAAGCTTCAGGCCCTGTAGAGCAGTGGTTCCCAAACCTGGTTCTGGAAGCACCACAGCCAGTCAGATTTTCAAGATATCCACAATGAATGTTCATGTGAGGGATCTGCATGCACTGCTTCCCCTACATGAAAATCTCTCTCCTGAATATTCATTTTGGAATCCAAAACCCTGACTGGCTGGGATGCCTCCAGGACCAGGTTTGGGAATCAGTGCTCTAGAGGGTTATTTCATGGCTCACAATGTTAGATCCATGGCTGTGTTGGTAGCCCACTTGAGATTAGCCTCTTTTGAGGATATTTGCCGAGCTGCAATGTGGTCTTCTGTCCACACATTCACATCTTACTGCTACCTAAAGCAAGGTTCCTGTTGTGACAGTCGGTTTGGTCAGACATTTTTGCAAAGTTTGTTTGGGGTCTAGAATTCCATTTCACCCTTTTAGGCCCATTTTTCTTCTGTTTCAAGGTGCGCTCTCACAATAAGTCTGTATATAAGTTTAGGCTGATTGGTTGTTGATTGGACTTGCTGTTTCAAGCCCCTATTGACCCTTGGTTGTTCTCGGTGAGCCTGATAGCTAGGGATTCCCATATGTGAGATGCAATGTCCTGCTTTTCTTGGAGAAAGCAAAGTTACTCACCTGTAGCAAGTGTTCTCCAAGGACTTCAGGACATGTATTCTCATATCTCCTCCCTTTTCTCCTAGGAGTTGCATTCTCTCTGTTTTATTAGTGTACTTCTGGTCCTGTGCGCTGACATTGGACAGGAAGGCACCTACACATGTACGGTATGGAGCCGCCAAAAGCTTTGAGATTTTTCCCCGAATGCTGGGCAGCATCCGTGCCAGAGCTCCATCGGATGACATCACACATATGTGAGAATACATGTCTTGCTGTCCTCAGCGAACACCTGCTACAGGTGAATAACTTTGCTTTATGGCCATTATAAAATACTTCTTACATCTATATTTGAAAGGGACATTTCTTTCGATATGCACATGACCCTGTATGTTGCAGAATATAAGTGGATGTTATGCCTTTTATAAAATTGCTATCCACTTCTACACTGTTGTATGCATATAAGAGGCTAGTTATTAATGTGGGATACCGTTATGACATCTTGTTTTACTTTTAACACCAGTTATTATGTAGGTCTTATTTACATAAAATGGAACCTATGCTAAAAATAGCATAAGTAGTAAAATAACACATCTTAACAGTAGCCTATGTTGATAACTGTTCCCCTAAGTCTCCTGTTTTTGAATCTAGCAGGTGCATAAGGCTTCTACAATTGCCCTCTAAGGGAGTGATTTTCAAACTCTCCTCTTTGCTGCCAAGTACCTGTGAACATTTTCCATATTTCAAAGGAAAAATGCCTATGCATTTTTCTTTTAAAATGCATCGATATGAAGCACCAAAAGAGTTGTATGCTTGTTTTTTGTGTGAGTTTGTTTTTCATGGAATGTCAATACATCTGAAAATACATTCCTTATCATTTTCACCAAACCAGTTTAGAACTTATGGGTTGTGCCTATCAATTTGCAAATGGAGGGAAAGAACAAAATGTTATAAGCCCTCCCCTATAAGGCCCCCTTTACCATTGGTTCTTCAGTATTTCTTTGTCTCCAGCAGATGGTGCTAACTTCCCTGCTGCTCCTGGTATGCCTTGTCAGCTCCTGTCTCAGTTCACAGACGGAGGGTTAGTTGAGTTTGAATTATTGTATTAAATTGTATTCTGTTCTACTTTCCATTAAGAATTGTTTTATTAATTTGGAAAATACGCAGAGGAGTCTGAGCCTTCCCCAGTGGTTTCTCCGTTAGAGTTGGTTTTACTGTTTTGGAACAAAACAATATTGTGGGGGTGCAGCTACATGACAGCAACAGTAAAGCAGCTTACCTGAAGAGATAAATTCTGGTAATCTCTTTTATTTAAGCTGGAGCTTTCTTTGAAGCTTCCGTAACTTGAACCGCTGGCTTAATTGCACTCCACAGTGCAAAGTGCTGATGTCTGTTTACTATTAATGTAGCTTTGTTTTGTACTCTCAGCTCTTTTCTCTGTGAAGGTAGTTAGAGCTGTTTTCGTGTCTCAGCTGTTTTGTTATTAATGTCTGGGAATTGTTGTGGCCATAATGGAAGCATTGGCAATGTGGGTTTAAATGGTGCTCATGATGTGATTCAGTCAAGGAGGCAGCTGGGCAGTGCAGTTCGTGCCAAGATGGCAACAGCTCTTGAAGGGAAAGGCATTTAACAGCAAAAAGAAAAGAAACCAATACCTTAGCATGTTCAGAGGAAGAGATGGCTGTGAGCTCCTCTCATGACCGTGCTGTCCTCAGAGAAGAGGTGCGTATGGTGGCCGTTTTGTCTCTTCCTACTGTTGGCAGTGCTTCCCTCCAGGGAGCTGATTTAGAATCTTCATTGCCATGTTCTCAGAGATTCATGAGTCAGTTACTTCTTCAGCTGTCCTGAGACTTCCTCTTGGCCTGGTGGAATATCAGACTCTCTCTCTTGAATTCATTTTGATAATACGGTCGGGGACGCCCAAATCTTGAAATTTAGGTCGTCCTTAGAGATGGTCATCCCTAGACTTGGTCGTTTCTGATTTTCGGCGATAATGGAAACCAAGGACGCCCATCTCAGAACTGCCTGAAGTGCACTGCGCCCCCTGAAACTGCTCCAGGGACCTGCATACTGCTGTGATGGACCTGAGTATGACATTTGAGGCTGGCATAGAGGCTGGCACAAAATAATTTTTAATGATATTTCTTGAGGGTGAGTTAGTGACCACTGGGTGGAGTAAGGGGACGTCATCCCCGATTCTCTCTGGTGGTCATCTGGTCAGTTTGGGCACCTTTTTGTGCCTTGGTCGTAAGAAAAACTGGTCCAGATAATGTCGTCCAAGTGCTCATCAGGGACGCCCTTTTTTTTTTTTTACCATTATGGATCCAGGACGTCCATGTGTTAGGCACGGCCAAGCCCCACCTTCGCTATGGCTCCGACACGCCCCCGTGAACTTTGGTCATCCCTGTGACGGAAAGCAGTTGGGGACACCCAAAATCGGCTTTCAGTTATACTGATTTGGGTGACCCTGTGAGAAGGACGCCCATCTTCCGATTTGTGTTGAAAGATGGGCATCCTTCTCTTTCGAAAATGAGCCTGTAAGGGTATCCCATCCCAAAGAGTGAGTTTTACAATCACAATCATGTCACATAACAGTAGCACTAATGCTATGATTCAAACAGCAAGAGTACTACTTATTACTCCTGGGGAAATTCAGCACAAAATGAAAATTTGTGTAAAATGTTTGGAAATTTTGTGTACAATATTTTAAAATTCTGCATTATTTGTTAATTTTTATGCAGAATTTTCCCAGTCATAAGACCTGACCACTCCCCTAGCTTCTTCCTTCTCCAGTCATAATCACTCTTCAGTTTCTACCCTCTCCAGCTCTTTCTCACCCCAACTTAGCTTGAACCTCTTCCCTTCCCTTCCCTTCCCGTAGCTTTCTCTTTCCCCTAGTTCTTTCCCTCCTTTTAGCCCCCTAACCCCTTCCTCTCTTTGTTCTTTCTCTTCTTACCCCTCACCTTACTGTGTCTCCCATATCATGTGGCATAATAAGCAAGCAGCTGCACAACAAAGCATTTCCTCCTCTGTCAGCTTGGGCCCACTGCTTATTTGAACCATGTGGACTGTACAGCTACTCATTTCCAATAAGCAGTTGAGCTCAGGCCAGCAGAGGAGGAACCAGTTGTTTTTTTCCTTATGCCACATGATCCAGTTGGACTGGTTAAGTGTGTGTGTGTGTCGGGTGTGCCTCACTAGTTTGCTTCATTTCTTTGAATACGTGAATACACATGTGGATAAAGGTGAGCAAGTGTATCTAGATTTTCTGAAAGCATTTGACAGAGTCCCTCATGAGAGACTCCTAAGAAAATAAAAAAAACCCATGAGACAGGAGGCAATATTCTGTTGTAGATTAGGAATTGGATGATAGATAGAAAACAGAGTGTAGGGTTAAATGACCAATTCTCTCAGTGGCAGAAAGTGAATAGTGGACTGCCCCAGGGATCTTTCTGGGACTGGTGCTATTTAACATATTTATTAACTACTGGAACCGTGCCCGTTTCCTCAACAATGAAACGGGCCCTAGGAAGGCTGTCATGTAAGCTTTTTTTTTTCTCTCTCCCTTGCCCTCCCCTCCATGTCCAGCGATTCTCCTCTTCCCTGCCCTCCCATCTGTGTCCCGCGATTCTCTACTGTCCTCCCATCCCAGCCATCAATTCTCCTCTGCCCTGCCCTCCCATCCCTTTCCCTCCCTCCCTCCCTCCCCTCGATGTCCCGAGATTCTCTCCTCCCCTCGATTTGTACCTGAACATTCTCTGACTGGCTGGTACTGGCTTCTGTTCCATTCGTAACATCCATCCTGACGTCAGCTCACCTCCCGTGTTCCCTTCCCTCTCACTGTTCTGGCCTCTGACGTCATTACGTCTTGATGCGAGGGTGGGACAGTGAGGGGGAATGGAATGCTGGAGGCTGGCTGACGTCAGGAGATGTTACGAACCCAGGCAGCCAGACATGGAACGTTGGAGGTGCAAATTATTATATAGGATGATCTGGAAAGGGGAACGACAAATGAGGTGATTACATTTGCAGATAACACAAAACTATTGAAAGTTGTTAAAACACATGCGGACTGTGAAATATTGCATGAAGACCTTTTGAAGTTGGATGACTAGATGTCATTGTGGGCAATATGTAGAAATCTTCTGCGCAGTGTGTGACAGCAGCCAACAAAAAAACCCAAACAGAATTATTAGGAAAGGGATAGAAAATAAGACAAAGAATATTATGATGCCTCTGTATTGCTCTATGGTGCAACCACACCTTGAGTATTGTGTGAGTTCTGGTCACTATATCGTAAAAAAGATATAGCAGAATTAGAAAAGATTCAAAGAAGGACAAAGAAAATGATTAAGCGGATGGAACTCCTGTCATATGAGGAAAGGTTAGGAATCTTCAGCATGGAAAAGAGATAGCTTGGGGGGGGGGGGGGGATATGATAGGGATCTACAAAATATTGCCTAGTATAGAATGGGTAAACGTAAATCTATTTTTTACTCTTTCAGAAAGTACAATGACTAGGGGACACTTGATGAAGTTACATGGTAATAATTCTAAAAATGAACAGGAGGAAATATTATTTCACTCGATGAATACTTAAGTTCATTACCAGAGGATGTGGTATCAGCAGTTAGCATATCTAGGTTTAAAAAAGGTTTGGACAAATTCCTGGAGGAAAAGTCTATAGTCTGCTATTGAGGTAGCGTGGGGAAAGCCAGTACTTGTGCCTTGTATCAGTAACATGATTCTTGCGACTATTTGAGATTCTGTCAGGTACTTGTGACTTGAATTTGCCCTTGTTGGAAGCAGGATACTGGGCTAGATGGACTATTGGACTGACCCAGTATGGTGGTTATGTTCTTAAGGGGGAGGGATCAGAAAGCTGACAAATTTTCTGACTTCTGTTCCATGTGCAGAATTCTGTATAAATTCTGCATTGTGCTGTGGTGCAGAATTCCCCCGGGAGTAACCTATAAATAGGCAGCACTACAAATACTGCAAATAATACACCAACATGCCTACTTCAAGTAAAATAGAACAAGTGTGACTGCTACAGATTTCTACTGAGAAACTACATACAAGCGGAATACTACAACATAGTCACACAAAACACAGACTCTCACCAAATAACAGAAGAAGGAATCACAAATTAGAAGTAAGAAGACATAAAATTGAACTGGGAACCTGAAAAAGTTAAACTCAGCATGTACTATAACACTGGAGAAAAACAGAAATTTCTGCATTTCCTTTTGTATTGAACCCAATACATAGACATATGCGATGCACATTTCCCAGTGGTAACATATTTCAGTTAATAAATTAAAAATAAAACACTTTTTTCTACCTTTTTTTTTTGCCTGGATGTTTTATTTTTCCATCCTTAGTCCCAGTGTCTCTTATTTGCTTTCCTGTCTTCTGTTAATTTTGTTTCCACTGGCCACTGTCTATTTGTTAATTTCCCTTTCTTCTCCTCTCTTGTTCCATTTCCTCACTACACTTCTCTCTGATATATTGCTTCCCTTAAAGTGTACTTTGGCCATTTTTTCTTTTCTGCTGCTCTATTCACTCAATTTTACCCCCTCACTCTTTTTCACTTTTCATCTACCTATCAACTTTCCATCTTATTCTCTCACTCCCTAGCTCTCCCATTTCCCAGTCTCTTTCATCTACTCCCTAATACCACATTTCTTCCCTCTGTAATCACTCTCTTCCCTTGACTTACCTCCTTGACAGTCTTTCCATGGCTTCTCCCACACGGTTCAACAATTCCTAGCATCCCCCCTCCATATCTCTCTCTACATCCTTGTAGCCTATTATCCCCTCCTCTCCTTTTTCCCCTTGAAGCTTGACATCTCTCTGACGCTTTCTCTTCATCCACAGCATCTCCCTGTCCCATCTCTCCTTCCCTTTCACCCCTCAGCTGAGTCCACCATCATTCATTCCTCCCTCCCACATTTCTCCCTCTCTCCCTGCCTTGCGTCTCCCATCCCCTCCTGACATCTCCCTCTCCCTACCTCCTTTCCACCTCCCTTCTGCCCCTGACATCTCTCCCTCCTTTCAACCCCCATCTGATACCTGACATCTCTCCCTCCCTTCTGCCCTATCCTCTAAGTCCCATTATCCAGCATCTCTCTCTTCCTTTCTTCCCACCCAACTAGTCCAATGTCTCTCCTGCCGTGCCTCTTCTTGGCAACATCTTTTCTCCCACCTGTTGTCCAACATGACACTCTTGTTCTGCTCTCCCCCTCTCCCTCATGATCTGACACCTCCCTCTTTCTCTCTCACTCGCCCCCCATCCCCAGCATTCCAGGTATGTCTGCCTTTCTCTCCTCCCTGTATGCCCTTTTTGCCTTCTAAAGGCCACTTGCAGCAGCAGCAATTCATATAGGCAGCCCGGCTGCTGTCCTTGGTGTGTTCTTGGTACTGTTTCCCACCTTCTCTGACATAATTTCCTGTTTCAGGGGCATGATGCAGTACAGAGAACATGTCGAGGCTGGTGGCAGGGTGGCCTATGTGAATTGATGCTGCCATTGATGACTTTTAGAAGTCAATAAGGGTATATGGGGTGGGTGAGGAGGGGAGATGCCTTAGCAGGGCAGAGTAGGGCGATAAATGAAAGGAAAGTGGTGGACTGGGGGGGGCAGGGCATGCTCGGAGGCAGCTGGGGAGAATAGCAGGCTGGCCAGAGGTGGCCGGTTCAAATCCCATTGCTGCTCCTTGTGATCTTGGGTAAGTCACTTAACCCTCCCTTGTCTCAGGTACAAACTTAGATTGTGAGCCCTCCTGGGACAGAGAAATAGCCAGTATACCTGAATGTAACTCACCTTGAGCTACTACTGAAAAAGGTGTGAGCAAAATCTAAATAAATAAAAATAATAATGCCATGCTGCTCCCCTCAGTTGGCCTAATTATAGGGCCACCCCTGGCTCTGCTAGTCATGGTTCATGCCCTAGCTTATCTTCTGGAGCAGAGATGTTGGTCTCCATAGCAGTGGAAGTTCATCAGAGCCAATAGGTTTCAGCTCAGCAGATGTTGAGACTGTTAGGCCACACAACCTCAGTTGTGCATATCCCACCCAGTTGAGGTTGGCCCAGTGGACTGTAGCTTCTTGGTGGTCCAAGCCACAGGGAATCTAGCGGATGCCATCACTGTAACTTCTTCTCTAGAGAAGTCTCTGTCTTGCTGGACAATTTGGAATAATTAGACCATGGTACTGCCATTCCAATTTCATCCCTTCCACAAGACATTGAAAATAGATGTATCCAACCTATACTGGGGAGCTCATGTAAATTACTGGCACCTTATTTCTCACAGATCAAGCATTAATATACCCACATTTCAATCTAGACACTCTGATCTCATCCTTCCCAAAAACTCTTATCTGCCTCAATTAGTTTTTTCTGGAAACTCCCTCCTACAACTCCCAACAGAACTGAAGGCCCCATATCACCCATTCCCTACCACAACTGATATCAAAGCCATCTCATCAACCCCCAGCCCCCAATGTTCTTCCAAATTCCACTCAGTGGAGCGTCCTGCTCTTCATCCCGGACACTCTGATCTCATCCTTCCCAAAAACTCTTAATTTGCCTCAGACAATTAGTCTTTCCTGGAAACTTCCTTCTACAACTCCCAACAGAACTCATGGCTCCCATATCACTCATTCCCTACCACAACTGATATCAAAGCCATCTCATCAACCCCCACCACAAAGTCCACCCAAAGGAGTGCCCTGCCCCTTAGTCACGCTCCTCCGTTGATGCAACAAAGGAGGCACCCACTACTCTGGCGCCGGTCTGGACCTCTTCACTCTGCTTCTGAGAGTGATGTGTCTCTGGGGGCGAAGCAAACTGTCTCAGACCTGACTGATGGATGTGAATAGAGGAGGCTCCCAAAAGATGACCCAGGGAGAAACAGTGATCAACATGAAGCAGCAGGAACGCACAGCAGAGCAGCCCATCTATGTACAACCTCCAGTTCTCTTCATGAGCTAATGAAAACTCTTTCTGAGCCACTTGGTACTTGTTATCTTAAGTACCTGACCTGAAACATTTTGGTTTTTTGTGGCAGTCACTTCAGCTCCTTATACATGGTTTCATCATTAGCGAGTAGTTCTTTGCCCGCTTCCTAAGGTGGTGATGGACTTCCACCTTAACTTTGTCCCCAAAACCTTATGCCCATCCTGGTGAACATGCAGTGCACACTTTTTAATTGCAAGAGAGCCTTGGTCTTCTATCTGGAGTGGAATAAGGCCCAAAGACAGCGCCCCCAATTTTTTTTTCTTTTGACACCAACAGGATAGAGACGGCCATCAGTAAATGCTCTTTATTCAGTTGGCTAGTGGATTGCATCTCCTTCACTTTTTCCCAGACTGGGCTGACTTTAGAGCAGGGTTGGGCAACCTCAGTCCTCAAGGATCTGCAACGCAGTTGGCTTTTCAAGATTTCCCCAATGAATATGCATGGGATCTATTTGCATACAATGGAGGTAGTGCATGCAAGTAGATATCGTGCAGCCTTCAACTGAGGTTGCCCATCCGTTCTTTAGAGAGTCATATCACAGCTCACAATATTAGAGCAATGGCTGAGTCGGTAGCGTATCTGAGATCAACCTTCATAGAGGAGATTTGCAAAGCTGCAATGTGATCATCTGTCCACATATTCAGATCTCATTACTGGCTTGACCAGGATTCTCGACATGACAGCTGATATAGTCAGACAGTCCTTCAGCATTTGTTTGGGGTCAAGAGTGCAACTCTTCCCCACAGGCCCATTTTGCTTCAGTCCCAAAAAACAATGCGGCATATAATTGCAAGATCCAGTGTGGTAAAAGCAAAGGAGCAGGTCTGAAGAAAATCTTATATTTAAAAGGATTTTATTCACTCCAATAGATAAAAGAACCTGACACAGGCCGTGTTTTGCCCTTTGCAGGGCTGCATCAGGGGCAGTAAAGACTGTTAATAAACATAAAATTGCTGTTAGTATCAAATCATAAACAACTACATAAAAGTAAATACATAAGTGATTACTTAATACCACAAATGTATAAGACGACCAAGCAAATAGTGGAACAGCACTACTAATGTAAAACCACTAATAAAGGACACAAATTCTGTATTGATTATGGATATTTAAATAAATAAATAAATCTGTTTGAACATAAAATAGGTAATTATTTAAAAATATAGAGATGAGAGAGTATATACCTATGTTTTACACCTAATGGGTATCACCTATGTGATAAAATAGCTTTGAACAAATAAGAAACAGAAACCACTAGGAAATCTCTTGCAGTTCATAAGGAATGACAGTGCAAACTTGCTAGTTCTCTACGCATCCAAGGGCATCTGACAAGCAACTCCCCATAGTGTTCTATATAACCAGTCAAAAATGAGTTTAACAAACAAAACAGAAAAATAAATAGGAGCCATACCTCATCAATCAAAACTATATAGTTAGAGATAATTTTTAGAAAAGATATCTAAAATCACCATTCAAAGTAGTAGCAGCAGCGCATAAGGAGTAAGACACAATTGCCAGCTCTCTGTCCAGCAAACACTGCAGCACAACTTGCAGCTGTGGTGAATTAGACAGGTATTTTCTCATAATGCCTTTTTATGCATAAAGCACAGGTCAAAAGTGACCTTACCCCAAACCATTAAGAAATATCCTACAGTTTATAAGATATGACAGTGCAAACTTGCTAGCTCTTTATTTAAACTTATTCTGTTGGGGACCACTGGTTAACGATTTCTCTTTCTATACATATACCAGATGGCAATAGAATATTCGTCTCACAACATGTGAATGTTGAACATTAATTATCAACCCAGGACCTCAAAGCTGCCAAATAGAGAGCTGCACGGGAACGGGATTCACAGGAATCCCGCGGAACCCTTGGGATTTCCACAGGGACGGAGGCAGTTCTGCGGGGTTCCCGCGGGGACGGAGGCAGTTCCTGTGGGGTTCCCATGGAAGTATAAGCTGCACCTGCACCAGCCTCTCATCTACCGAGTACCAAGTTCTTTGAGTGCTGTCTCCTCCTCCTCCTCTTCTTCCTTGCTTTAACAGTACAAATGTGGAAGGTCTTCCATTATGGAGGTGGTAGAGACACAAATGATGACGGAATTCAAAAAGGCATGGGATGAACACAGAGGATCTCTAATTAGAAAATGGAAGTTATAAAAAACCTAACCTTAAATGGCTACATGTGTGTGAATGTGTCAAGTGATGCTTAGATGGCGACTCTGGCTGTGATGAACTAGGGTTGATACCGGGCAGACTTGTATGGTCTGTGTCTCATACATGGCAATCTGGTTTAGGATGGGCTGGAAAGGGCTTAGACAGCAATTTCAGTGGCTGGAACATAAGGACCGTGCTGGACAGATTTTTATAGTCTGTGTCCCACAAATGAGAAGACGAATAGACTGGAGTGGGCTTCAACGGCAACTCCAGCAGTTGGAACATAAGGATAGGGCCAGATAGACTTCTATGGTCTATGTTCCAGAAACACGAAAGAAAGACCATACTCAAGTATATAATATCACACTCATTGATTTAATCATGAATTGATAATGAGTGTGACTATTGGGCAGACCATTCAGGTCTTTATTTGCTGTCACTTCCTATGTTACTATTAATCCTCTTTTCTCCCGGGCTGATGCCCAGACCTCAGATGACACAGGCATGAGCATCGGATGTCACCTGACCTACTGGTGCGTGCATGTGGTGCCCTCTCAGCCAGTAAATCAGAGACAAATCTTACATGTTCACACCAGAGTGTTCCAAGTTTCAACTTCCATTCCTTCCTTGCCTACAGTGCTGTGGATCAAATCCAGAGAGAGACTGAGGGAGCTGACCGGAATTTTCTTTTATGTACCATTAAATTCTTACGGGGATGGGTTAAACTCTTGCGGGAACGGGTTGGGATGGGTTAAATTTTTGCGGGGATGGGTGGGGATAGGTAAGATTCCAGCAGGGACGGGCAGTGATGGGTAAGATTTCTGTCTCCATGCAACTGTCTAGTACAGGCACAGTTAGTGACAGTGATAGTTTTGGCAACATGTTTACCTGCCATCTTGCTGTTTAAAACGCTGCTATTTCAGTTTGCAATGAACTTCTCTTAAAACCTATGTACTTTCAGGTGAGTTGAGAGAAGACAATTTTCAAGCAGTCAGTTTGTGTGGGTAAATCACTATTTACTTGCATAATTGGTTTTGAAAATGGTCATCCTGTTATTTCCCAGAAGGATTTCATTTTTTACCGTCAGGGATTAAATCTTGTTTTTGGACACCTGCCTTCATCTTTTGCTCTATAGCCTAGCCATTGCCATAGAACCAAAGCCAGAGACCATGACTTCCTCTGAAGCTTAATAGATGTTCACTTTGAATCTGGTTATTAGGTGTTCCTGGTATACATTAGTTGGAATGCACCTTCTCTATATAAGGAACGGGAGTTGTCTTGAAATCAAACCCAGGGTTTTCAAAACAGTACTTAGCACAGTAATCTCTGACCAGTCACTGCAGAAAGTGTTCTCATAACCACAGTGTTTACTAAAGTGCAGTAGCGTTTTTAGCGCATGCGCTAACTGTATAGGCGCCCATAGGAATATTGTGGGCACCTACACAGTTAGCGCTTGCTAATGGTTAGTGTGCGCTAAAAGCACTAATGCGCCTCTAGTGCGGCTTAGTAAATGGGGCCCTTATATTAAATGATGCAATCTGAACCAATATCCACTAGATATTAGATTAAAATTATTAACCCTTAGGATCTAAACCAGATCTTGAATCCAGGTAAGAAAGGAGTACAAATGGTTTTTAATGATGCTTCAAATATTTCTAAGATTTGATGGCTTCAGGGGAGAGGGGTAAGATATGGCCACAGTTGGAGCAAACTTGGTTTGAGCAGTATCCTCTGAGAGACATACCTTGGCTGTCAGAAAGATCATTGAGAGGGTTGGTCAAAATGGCTCCACCACTTATTCAGTGGCCTCTTAAGACCTGGAGGGAAATTAGAGGGCGTTTCTTCCCAGGGCGTAGGCACGTTTTGCACATGCCTATATGATTTGCCCCTGGGTTTCCACCGGGGATATTGGATCCCTGCGATGTCAGGTGGGAACAGTTAGGCTTACGTGAATTGGTTCATTAATCTCATCCCATGGCTTTTCCTACCATCTCTATGCTGATGACTCCCAAATCTACCTTTCTACCCCTGATATCTCACCTTGCATCCAAACCAAAGTTTCAGCGTGCTTGTCTGACATTGCTGTCTGGATGTCTCAACGCCACCTGAAATTAAATATGACCAAAACCGAGCTTCTCATTTTCCCCCTCAAACCCACCTCCCCGCTTCCCCCCGTTTTCTATTTCTGTTGATGGCTCTCTCATTCTCCCTGTCTCCTCAGCTCGAAACCTTGGGGTCATCTTTGACTCTTCTCTCTCCTTCTCTGCTCATATCCAGCAGATTGCCAAGACCTGTCGTTTCTTTCTTTACAACATCCGTAAAATCCGCCCCTTTCTTTCCGAGCACTCTACCAAAACCCTCATCCACACCCTTGTCACCTCTCGTTTAGACTACTGCAATCTGCTTCTTGCTGGCCTCCCACTTGGTCACCTCTCCCCTCTCCAGTCGGTTCAAAACTCTGCTGCCTGTCTCGTCTTCTGCCAGGGTCACTGTACTCATACTACCCCTCTCCTCAAGACCCTTCACTGGCTCCCTATCCGTTTTCGCATCCTGTTCAAACTTCTTCTACTAACCTATAAATGTACTCACTCTGCTGCTCCCCAGTATCTCTCCACACTCGTCCTTCCCTACACCCCTTCCCGTGCACTCCGCTCCATGGATAAATCCTTCTTATCTGTTCCCTTCTCCACTACTGCCAACTCCAGACTTCGCGCCTTCTGTCTCGCTGCACCCTACGCCTGGAATAAACTTCCTGAGCCCCTACGTCTTGCCCCTTCCTTGGCCACCTTTAAATCTAGACTGAAAGCCCACCTCTTTAACATTGCTTTTGACTCGTAACCACTTGTAACCACTCGCCTCCACCTACCCTCCTCTCTTCCTTCCCGTTCACATTAATTGATTTGATTTGCTTACTTTATTTATTTTTTGTCTATTAGATTGTAAGCTCTTTGAGCAGGGACTATCTTTCTTCTATGTTTGTGCAGCGCTGCGTACACCTTGTAGCGCTATAGAAATGCTAAATAGTAGTAGTAGTAGTAGTAGAAGGATGGGAGATCCTTAGCGTTTGGGGTAATACAGGAAGAATATGGAGTACCTGCAAGTAATGCATTCCAATACCATCAGTTGAGCGATTTTATCCTTAAACGAGCAAAGGGGGAGTTAAATTTAGTGGAAACGCAACTGGAACAGGCAATGGCCTGTGGGGGGGGGGGGGGAGAGGAGGGATATCGAGAATCTACAAGGCACTACTCCAGCAGACTAATCCTTTTACCTACTACACACAAAAGTGGGAAAAGGCATTGGGGATAGCCTATGAAAATACAGTATGGGAGAGGGTGTTTGGCCTCCTGCTTCAGGTATCAGTGTCCAGCTCCCTAGTAGAGAATAGGTATAAGATGCTCTATTGCTGGTATTATACTCCCAAGAGGTTGGCTAGAATGTTCAAGGGAGGGGGGGTCAGCTTTGTGCTGGCGTCAGTGCGGTGAGGTGGGGGATATGTACCATATCTGGTGGTCTTGCCCCTTGGCACGAGAGTATTGGACAAAAGTTTTGAAGCTTGTACTGAGCATAGCAGGGGTCAGTTATCCTATGAAAATGGAACATTGTCTTTTGCATGTTAAACCACAGGATGTGACGCTGAATATCCACCGGCTGCCCACACAGGTGTTTGTGGCAGGTAAATTAGTGCTGATGGCAGCTTGGAAACAACAATCCCTGCCCGATATGACTGCTGCTATGCAAGCTGGACTATATTCATTTGATGTCTAAACTCACAGCAATGCGTACAAACAGTATAATAGCATACCATTGAATATGGGACCTATATATATATATATATATATATATATATATATATATATATATATATATATATATATATATTTCTAAGATTTAAAAATGAAAAATTGCTTAAAACATATTAAAGGGGCAATAATCAGACCCACAGTCTGAACAAAACACGGGTAGGGTTAGATTATTGGAGGGAGATTTCATTTATAAATCTTCACACAGTTTTTGGTGTATGCTTTGCCCCTAGTCCAGTGCAGGCAGAACGTACACAAATACCTTTGCTCCTGTATTATGTACACCAGCGAGATTTTTAAAATAAGACTCTAGGAGCACTGCAAGCACTCTCCTCTTGTATGTATTCTTTATGTTCATAGAGTTTATAAGAGATAACACAGAAAAATGTAGACATTATAGAAAGGTAATATTTTGAAATATATTTCTTTATTTTGCAGCAACTCTTCAAATGTTGTATAAGCTGAAAACTGCAAAGGTATTTGAAAAACTGAAACCTGGAGAAGGAAAGCAAACAGCAGAAATTGTTGAAGAGGACCCTTTTGCTATTCAAATGATCTCTTTGTGTCCTGAAAGCAGAATATTCTGTGTGGCAGGAGTTTCTGCCTATGTTATCGTCTATAGATTTAGCAGATATGAAGTCACAACAGAAATAGTGGTAAGTCTCATGAAATGTACTTGTCATGCTTACCTTCAAACACTACTTGTCATGCTTACCTTCAAACACTAAGGGGCAATTTAATAGCAAGGCATGCTAACATTGTTAATGTGTATTATTTACTGAAGGGCCCATTACATAAAATGGGCCCTGTGGTAAATATATCAGGTTTTCAAGTTTATTAGTATTTTTTATACCACCTATCAGCACACCATCTGGGCAGTTTACAATATAAACAATAATGATATATAATTAAAGAAGAGAAATACAATCATCTATATAAATAATTCTCACCTCCAATTCTGAAGCTCACTGAAGGTCACAGTGTGGCAGGGAAACAGTGAAACCCTGTAGTGTTGTAGCCTGTCACCACCACTCACTCTCACTCTGTCATACACCCGCCCTCAGCCACACCCCTTCCGGACATAATTCACAACCCCAACGTTCAAATGAAGCCACTCGAGCTCCACCCACTTCCGTGAAGGGTTCGTAAATTCGTGGTGGTGAAGCCTCTCCACTGACCATCTGTCCATCTCTGTCAGTCACGCCCTCGCGTCGAACGTGATGACGTCGACGGCAGACCAACGATGAAAGAAAGAAACGGTACGGGAACGAAGGGAGCAGTAAGGTAACACGCCACCTCCTCTCTCCACCCCCCCCCCAAGGACGCAGCTTCCCCTCTCCACCCGCCGCCGCCGAGGTCGCCGCTTCACCTCTCCACCCCCCCCCCCCCCCCAGTTCCACATTTCCCCTCTCCATCCACCCGCGAGGTCGCTGCTTCCCCTCTGCACCCCCCCCCCCCGCAAGGTCACGTCTTTCAAACTCCACCCCCCCCCCCGAGTTTGTCGCTTCCCCTCTGAAACGCAGCCCCCGAGGTCGCCGCTTCCCATCTCTACCCTCCCCCCTGGAGGATCGCCAGTAATCTGCAAAAAGAAAAAAAAAAAACCACACGGAGCCTTCAGCCATTGCCTGTCTGCTCTGCAGCCACTCATCTCTCCTCTCACACTGGCCCTGGAGCGCCGGAACACGAAGTTCAAAATAACTTCCTGTAGCTGCGCTCCTACAGGGACAGAAAGAGGAGACAGGAGCAGCAGCAGCACCAGAGCAGACAATCAATGCCTGAATGCTGCTGGATGCACTGCGAGCACACAACAGGGAGGGGGGAGGGTGGGCTGGGGAGGGGGACGAAGAGGAGCAGAGAAGGCAAAGGGGAATGCACCCCCTGCTTTAAACACTCACATATACACACAAACACACACACAGTCTTTCAAACACATACACTCACTCTGAGGGGGGAGGGTGGCCTGCAACTTGGAGGGTGAAGGGGCCGCTGACAGGAGGGGGAAGAACAGGGGCACGGTAGGAGGAGAGGAGGCTGCACTGGGGCAGGGGAAACACAGATAAACCAGATTGCCTTCCTTGCTTACACTGCACTACATTGCCTTACGTCCACTCCTGTCTACAAACAGAGGGGAGGGAGGACCGCATGCAACTCGGAGGGGAC
Organism: Microcaecilia unicolor; assembly: GCF_901765095.1. Lineage (NCBI taxonomy): Eukaryota > Metazoa > Chordata > Amphibia > Gymnophiona > Siphonopidae > Microcaecilia > Microcaecilia unicolor. The sequence continues at coordinate 251,433,476 of NC_044035.1, read as the reverse complement.
ACAGGGAGAGACCGGGGGAGGGGGAAAACCTTGCTAGTGCCCGTTTCATTTCCTACAGAAACGGACCTTTTTTACTAGTCTTCAATAATAAGTAAAAAGGTAAAGGAAAACAGTTGTCTTGCTATAAACCAGGTAAAAAAAGAAAAAATTAAGTAGTTTAAGTCTTAATAAAGAGGAGCATTTTCAGAAGTGATTTACTTCTCAAACGATTTTTTAAATCTAAAGGATATAGGTAAAATATTCCAAAACATTAGCGCTGTGACACTAAAAATGGTACGTCTAATAGTATGTAAATGAATATGCCTAAAAAATAAACAACAAATTTTGATGTGACAGTGACATAATAGGATTATATGGTACCAGATGAGAGAGAAATTAGAAATGCTGTTAATTACTTGAGGTTTAGGAGACCATTCAAGACTTGACTATTTAGAAAATTATATTACTGAGATTTTTGGGTTCCTGGTATTGATGTCATTGCTGGGCTTGTTTATTTTATGTAACTTCTTCCAAAACTCCTTATTACAATTCTTATTTTATCAGATTTTATTTAAGATTCACCTGAATTATTCATACTGTTATCTGCTTTGGATCTTTTTGCACTAAGTGGAATATAAATGTCAGTATTAAATTAAATTTCAAATAATAGTCGGCAGTGTGCAGGTAACTGGAATCAGTATCTTTTTTGCATTTTTTGGGGTGGTTCTCCAAAAAAAGAGGCTAAAAAAATAAGGGCAAAAGAGATTGCATTCAAGAAATACAGAACAACACATCAATAGGATAATAGAAAAAATTACTGGAATAAACGCAAAGAAGCGAAGAAGGAAATACAGCTCGCAGGAGCACAGATGGAGGCAAGAAATGGCTAAAGATGTAAAGAGAGGTCACAAGACCTTTTTCAGATATATTAAGAAAAAGAAAAAGGCTAGAAATGGAATTGTAAGACTGAAAGATGTTGAGAACAACTATGTGGAGAGTGATGAGAATAAAGGAAACATGCTGAATAAATACTTCTTTGGTGTTCATGGATGAAAATCCTGGAGAAGGACAATGGTCAGCTGCCGATGGTATATCTGGGAATGGATTGAATACTGCACCATTCACAAAAGAAAGCATTTATAAACAACCTGAAAATCTGAAAGTGGACAAAGCTTTGGGGCCAGATGGGATACATCCCAGAATACTGAAGGAGCTCAGAGAAATCCTGGCAGGACCCCTTAAGTATTTATTTAATACATCTTTAGAGACGGGAGAGTTTCCATGGGATTGGAGATGAATGACTGTGGCCCCTCTTCACAAAAGCAGTGAAAGGGAAGAAGTGGGAAACAGGCAGGTAAGCCTCATGTTGGAAATAGGAAAAATAATGGAGTCACTGCTTAAGGAAAAGAAAGTTAACTTTTTAGAATCCAGCAGGTTACAGGATCTGAAGCAACATGGTTTTTCCAAAAGAAAATCCTGTCAAACAATTCTGATTGACTTCTTTGACTGGGTGACCAAAGAACTGGATAAAGGAACATGAGCTAGATGTAATCTGCTTGGATTTCAGCAAAGCCTTTGATACAGTTCCTCACAGAAGACTCGTGAATAAGCTGAGAGGTAATGGTGAACTGGATTGGAAACTGGTTTATGTTTAATGTTTAAAAAGAACTTGGTATACCATATTTCAAAACAAGAATCAAAGCAGTTTACAAATAATAATAAATCCATCAACAATTGTTGATCATCAGAGGGTAGTGGTAAATGGAATTTGCTTGGAGGGAAGGAAGGTGACTAGTGGCGTGCCTCAGGGATCGGTACTGGGGTTGATTCTGTTTAATGTATTTCTGAGAGACATTGCTGAAGTGTTAGAAGAAAAGTTTGCCTTTTTACGGATAACACGAAGATCACCAACAGAGTAGACAACCCAGAGGAAGTGAAAACCACGAGGAGAGATCTCCAAAAATTAGAATGGTCTAAGGTCTGGCAATTGAAATTTAATGCAAAGAAGTGCAGAATGATGCATTTGGGGTGCAGAATCCAAATGAGATATACAAGATAAGAGTGGAAAGATTAAACACAGCTTCAGGAGAGGGACCTTGAAGTAACATAATAACATAGTAGATGACGGAAGAAAAGGACCTGCACGGTCCATCCAATCTGCCCAACAAGATAACTCATATGTGCTACTTTTTCTGTATACCTTACCTTGATTTGTATCTGTCTTTTTCAGGGCACAGACCATAGAAGTCTGCCCAGCACTAGCCCAGCCTCCCAACCACCAGCCCCGCCTCCCACCACCGGCTCTGCCATCCAATCTCGGCTAAACTCCTGAGGATCCATTCCTTCTGAACAGGATTCCTCCATGTCCATCGCACGCATGTCCGAACTCTGCCACCGCCCCCATCTCCACCACTTCCCGCGGGAGAATCTCAAGGTGGTGAAACAATGTGACAAATCAGTGACCATGGCCAGAAGGATGCTATAGAGAGGGGTATAACCAGCAGAAGAAAGAAGATGCTGATGCCCTTGTTCAAGTAGTTGGTTTTAGGCCCCACTTGGAGTATTGTGCTCAGTTTTGGAGTTCATATTTAACTAAGGCTGTAAAAAGACTTAGGGTTTGTGCCACAGGACATTTGAGAAGAGACGATGACCTGAAGATGTATACCCTGAAGGAAAGGAGAGACAGGGATGGTATGATACAGACATTCAAATATTTGAAAGATATTACTAATATACAAACAAACCTTTTCCAGAGACTGGAAGGCGAAAGAACTAGAGGACATGAATTGAAGTTGCAGGAGGGCCGATTTGGGAATAATATCAGGAAGTACGTTTTCATGGAGAGGGTGGTAGATACCTGCAATACCCACCCATGGGAACTGGTGGAGATGAAAATGGTAATGAAATTCAAAAATGTGTGAGATAAACACAAAGGAATTCTGTATGGAAAAAGAATGGAAACTTGCACGTGTTAGTATTCTATAATCTCAGCACACCATATAAGTGTGCTAAAGTTATAGAATTTTATTTATTTATTTATTTATTTGTAGCATTTGTATCCCACATTTTCCCAACAATTTGCAGGCTCAATGTGGCTTACATTTGCCATTTCCGGGTAACAGAATTACAAATGGTAATGTGTTAAGTTGCATACATACATGGTAACATACATGTAACATAACATACGTGAACAGATCATGGTATAGAATGAGGGGGAAAGAGGGTAATTTTATAAATGATTTTTCATGTAAAAATATAAAGACACGTACAGTGACAAAACAGTGCATACTTTGTGATAAGCTTGTAGGCATGTTCTTGGGCAGAATTTAGATGGAACATAGGCAGTTTCCTTGTCATCAAGCAGATGAAGCCATTATGTATGGGTTATGTCCATCAACCAGCAGGGGAGATAGAGAGCACTCAAACTTTCACAGTGCCCTCTTGGCCAGCTAGCTCCACTGCCTCTTCAGTATTCTCTATCTCCCTTAGCAGTGTGGCTGCAGCTTGTTCGAGCTCCAGAAAAATCTGCCGGGAGGTGGTTCCTGGCTTGCCAGTTGTTAACCGGGGTGTTGGAGGCTATAGCAGCTTCACTTTAAAGGCACATAGGTTAGCCCTTTCCCTGCCTTACCCATACCTCTGTGGATGTGGACATATTGCCTTGCTTTCCCTGTCCTTACCCACCAACAGTGGATGCAGGCATATAGGTTCGCCCTTTCCCTGCCTTTCCCACTCATCTGAGCCTCCGGAGTCTTCAATACCTCTGCTTTCCTCACAGCTTAAAAAAAAAAAAAAAGTCGTGTCGCGTTTTTAAACGCAGAGACGCTGGAACAGAGGTTTTTGACTTGATTTTCAGCAGGATCGTAGTTGTACACTAGATCCTTTGAGGTAAGAGTGTTTTCCAACTCCTCCGGGGTGGGCCCGCGATCGGGGCGATTTTGGCGCGAAACCGCCATTTTGGATTTTACCGCCGTTTTTCGGCGATGGCTGCGGACAATGTAAAGCGCTGTTCCACTTGTGGCAAGCGCAAATCAGCAGCAGGGCTCTGTAAATCGTACTGTATTGGCGTAGGAGCCGGCCCGAGCATGGCGAGCGATGTTTCTTCCCGCTCTGAGCTGGCAGCAGGCGCCATTTTGCTTACACCGCATGGCGCGGCCTCCGTGGACACGGAGAGACCTGAGCCGGGTGGGGCACCTCGAGATGAGGTTATTTCAGGAGTGGCTAGCACCGGACAGGATTTGGGTGCCCAGGGTGAGATTTTCTCCCCGGATTTTGTGCTTTTGCTGCATAAAGTATACATGATGAAAAGAGCCCTTCCTCAAGGGTCGCCTGAGGCTCCTCTGATTGCCCCCCCCAATGGATTCTGGCCTGGGACTGCCCAGTGAGGCTTTTTTCCCGGATGCTTGGCCTAAAGATAAGCGCAGAAGGGTTAATTCCCCTTCAGATTGTGGTGCACCTTTTTCCCCCCCGTGGTCGGGGTGTGAGGATTCGGAGAACTCTGACAGACGTTCTTGGTCTGAGGAACCAGAGTCAGGTGCGGATTTACCACAGGATCTGGATGATCCCTCCGCGGTGAGGATTTTCCACCGTGATGAGCTGCCAGCGCTTATTTCAGATACCCTGCAGGCCCTCTCGATTGAAGATCCTGACAGTGGCATGGCCTCCTCGAGTAATCCCAGGATGGCTAGTACCAAGAAAGCTGCTCGGGCCTTCCCTTTGCATGACTCCATCCTAGAGCTTGTTTCGGCTCAGTGGGCTGACCCCGAGGGACCTTTGAGAGTTTCCAGGGCTATGGGGCAGTTATACCCTCTGCGTGAGGGACATATGGCTCGTTTTCAAATGCCTACAGTGGATGCCCTAGTCACTGCGGTGACAAAGAGAACTACCCTCCCTGTTGAAGGAGGTGTTGCCCTGAAGGATGTTCAAGACCGTAGGCTGGAAACAGCGTTGAAACGGCCCTTTGAAATTGCAGGTCTCACTGTTCGGGCGTCTGCATGCAGCTGTTATGTTGTGAGAGCCTGCCTAGCTTGGCTGCAACAGGCAGTGGCTCAGCCCGGAGATGGAGCGGAGCCCTTCTTGGATGTGGCTCCGCGGATGGAGGTGGCCTTGTCCTTTCTGGCTGATGCCCTTTATGACCTTGTCAGAGCTTCGGCTAAACAAATGGCAGTAGCAGTGGCGGCTCGCCATCGTCTGTGGCTACGACACTGGGCAGCGGACATGGCCTCTAAGGAAAGGTTGGTGAAGTTGCCTTTTCAAGGACTTCTCCTATTTGGTGAGGAGTTAGAGAAAATTGTGAAAGGCCTGGGTGATCCAAAACCCCAGCGCTTGCCCGAAGATAGGCAGAGGCCTTCCTCTAAGGGCCAGGCGGTCCACTCCTCGTACAGATCTCGCTTCCGTGAAGCTAGAAGGTACCGCCCGGGGCGTTCTGCTGGGTTCACTTCACGTGCCCGTGGTCAGCAGAGGAACTCCTTTCGCTCGGACAAGCGTTCCGCAGCCGGTGGCTCAAGACCAGGAGTTCAGGGGTGACCCTCTCAATGATGGTGCGCCGGCCCTCTCCTTGATGCCTGTCATCGGAGGACGGCTTTCCCTCTTTGTCAAGGAGTGGGCCAATATTTCCTCAGATCAGTGGGTTCTGGACCTGATCAGAGATGGATACAGAATAGAATTCAACGCCCCAGTAAGAGACGTGTTTGTGGAGTCCCGATGCGGTTCTGCCGTCAAACGGGCGGTGGTGGAGGAGACTTTACAAGGTCTGATTCAGTTAGGGGCAGTGACCCCGGTGCCTCCCGCCGAGCAAGGCTGTGGCCGATACTCCATCTACTTTGTGGTGCCGCGAAAAGGTGGGTCCTTTCGCCCTATTCTGGACTTAAAAGAAGTGAACAAGTCCCTGAGAGTGGGGCATTTCCACATGGAATCCCTGTGCTCCGTCATTGCGGCGGTTCAGCCAGGAGAGTTTCTCACGTCTCTAGACCTGAAAGAAGCTTACTTGCACTTACCGATTTGGCCCCCGCACCAGAAGTTTCTGAGGTTTGCGGTGTTGGGAAAACATTTCCAGTTCAGGGCCTTGCCTTTTGGCCTCGCCACAGCTCCCCGAACCTTTTCGAAGGTAATGGTGGTAGTAGCTGCTTTTCTCAGGCGAGAAGGTATCAGGGTTCACCCGTACCTAGACGACTGGCTCATCAGAGCAGACTCTGCAACAGAGAGCTTACAAGCTACAGCCAGAGTGGTCTCAGTACTGCAATCTCTAGGCTGGGTCGTCAATATGGTCAAAAGTCACCTGTCCCCTTCACAATCTCTAGAGTTTTGGGGGGCCAGGTTCGACACAGTCTCGGGCTATGTGTTCCTACCCGAGCTAAGGCGGTGCAAGCTTCAGAATCAGGTCCGTCTGCTCCTGAGGATGCCCCGCATGCGAGCTTGGGACATTGTCCAGCTGCTGGGATCGATGACAGCCACGATGGAAGTGGTACCCTGGGCGAGAGCGCACCTGAGACCTCTACAGTATTCCCTACTCCGGAGATGGTCTCCTATTTCTCAGGATTACCAATGCAGACTTACTTGGCTCCCAGCGGCCCGTCTCAGCATGGAGTGGTGGCTCTCGGACAGCATGCTGCAGCGAGGAATGCCGCTGACGCTCCCTGTTTGGTGCCTAGTGGTAACAGATGCCAGCCTGAAGGGCTGGGGTGCACACTGCAAGGGGGAAGCATGCCCAGGGTCTATGGACACCCGAGGAGTCGGAGTGGTCCATCAACCGCCTAGAGTTGAAAGCGGTGTTTCAGGCGCTTCTGGCCTTTCAAGTGACCCTGGAAGGATTGGCTGTCAGAGTGATGTCGGACAACACGACAATGGTGGCCTATATAAATCGACAAGGCGGAACAAGGTGCAGAGCACTAGCCGCGCAGGCCGAACTGATTTGCCACTGGGCCGAGCTGCATCTTCAGTGTCTGTCGGCAGCTCATATTGCAGGTTAGAGCAATGTGCAGGCCAATTATCTGAGCAGGCATCAGATCAATCCAGCAGAATGGAATCTGGCAGACGAAGTATTCCTGCAGATCTGTGCCAAATGGGGCAAGCCCGTGATGGATCTAATGGTGACAAGTGCCAATACCAAAGTCCCGTGCTTCTTCAGCAGACGGAGAGATCCTCGCTCGGCAGGGTTGGATGCCTTGGCTCAACCCTGGCCTCCGGGTCTAGTTTATGTGTTTCCCCCATGGCCCTTGATAGGGCGCCTGCTCTTGCGGATTCGGCTGCACCCAGGAGAAGTGGTCCTCATCGCCCCGGATTGGCCAAGGAGACCTTGGTATGCAGACCTCCGACAGATGCTCCTGGAGGCTCCTCTGCCGTTACCTCTGGTACCGAACCTGTTGACTCAGGGACCGGTAGCCATGGAGGACGCCGGCCGCTTTGGTCTTATGGCATGGCTATTGAGAGGGCGCAATTGAGGGATAAAGGTTATTCCAATAAAGTTATTTCCACTCTCCTGCAAGCCCGCAAGCGGTCCAGGATTTGGTGCCTGTTTGAGTCTTGGTGTGCTTCCAGAGCCATTGTTCCAATGCGGGCTCCTGTCTCGCCGATTCTGGACTTTTTGCAGGAAGGTGTACAAAAAGGCTTGGCCTATAATTCCCTGCGGGTGCAGGTGGCAGTGTTGGCCTCCCTTCGTGGTAAGGTGGAAGGCGTGTCTTTGGCTGCTCACCCAGATGTGGCACGGTTTCTTAGAGGGGTGCTTCGGCTCCGACCTCCAGTGCGAGCACCCTGTCCAGCTTGGAACCTGGGGCTAGTTTTGAAAACCCTGCAGGCATCTGCTTTTGAGCCGCTTCGGCGAGCATTGGAGAAAGACTTGACACTGAAGGCCGTTTTTTCTGGTGGCCATTACCTCGACGAGACGGGTGTCAGAGCTCCAGGCGCTGTCCTGTAGAGACCCATTTCTGCAATTTTCAGAGTCCGGAGTCACGGTTCGGACCGTGCCTTCCTTTATGCCTAAGGTGGTTTCAGCCTTTCACTTAAACCAGCCTATTTTCTTGCCCTCTTTTTCAGAGGAAGAGTTTCCAGAATCTTTTGGGCAGCTGCACCTTTTGGAAGTGCGCAGGACTCTGCTGCAGTATCTGCGAGTTACTAACTCTTTCAGGACTTCTGATCATCTGTTTGTTTTGCTATCCGGTTCTTGCAGAGGGTCTCCAGCGTCTAAAGCCACTATTGCCCGCTGGCTCAAAGAAACTATCTTTTCAGCTTATCTGCTGGCCGGCAGGGTTCCGCCTGTATCCTTTAAGGCACATTCTACTAGAGCGATTTCTTCCTCTTGGGCTGAAACTGAAGCACTCTCTCTTCAAGAGATATGCAGTGCAGCAACATGGGCTTCTAAGCTCTCCTTTGCCTGACATTACAGGCTGGATGTGGCTGCCAGGAGGGATGCGCGTTTTGGTGCACAAGTGCTAGCGCGTGGTGTGGCTTGTTCCCACCCTATCTATGGATTGCTTTGTTACATCCCATACGTAATGGCTTCATCTGCTTGATGACAAGGAAGGGAAAATTAGGTTCTTACCTTGGTAATTTTCTTTCTTTTAGTCATAGCAGATGAAGCCATGAGCCCTCCCTGTATGATTGTCTGTATGCTGTGAATCTGTTTTTCAGGTTCTGTTCTAATTTCCTGAAGTTCCTTCCTTGGGAGAAAGTTGGAAAACAATCTTGAGGATTCATGTTCAGTTTAAATTTAGGAGGATGTGTTCATTCCCTCCAGCATGTTTTTTTTGGAGGATGTGTTGATTCTCTCCAGGAGGCACGTGTGTTCCCCTCCAGTTCTATAAATAGGAGGATGAGTTCATTCCCTCCAGTGTGTTGGGAGGATGTGTGATTCCCTCCAGGAGGCGCGTGTGTTCCCCTCCACTTATACAATAAGGAGGATGAGTTTATTCCCTCCAGGAGGATGTGCATTCCCTCCTTTATGAGTTCATGCCCTTGTGATGGGCCATCGTTCGCTGTGAGGAAAGCTCTTGTGATTCCCATTGCGGTTTGCCATACTGCTTTGGAAGCTTCAAATACTGAAGAGGCAGTGGAGCTAGCTGGCCAAGAGGGCACTGTGAAAGTTTGAGTGCTCTCTATCTCCCCTGCTGGTTGATGGACATAACCCATACGTAATGGCTTCATCTGCTATGACGAAAGGAAAGAAAATTACCAAGGTAAGAACCTAATTTTCCCATCACAATTTACTTGTGAGTATTTACATTTGCTTTTGGGCAGGCATAAATGTCCATAATTTCAATTGATTGTGACATCTGCCAGTTTGACTCTACTATATTATGTATAGGCATCTATCTGTCTTGCTCTTTAAAAATAAACAATCTATCCTTTTAATCTAGCTGACCTGTTATAGAACTATCCTCAGACTTTGTAAAATATGTGTGTAAATGCATAGTTTAGTTCCTGGAGTTTAGATGTGTCAGGGAGAAAGTATAAATGTAGTGAGTCTCCTGATAAAAAAACAAAACAGTGAAGATGAGTCTCCTGATGGCATTGTGTATACAGCTTTAGAGGGTGCAGAAATGTAGAGGGAGACCTCACCTTACCTTTCTGGGTTCTGAGGAGCAACGGAAAAAATTATCTTCAAGCCAGTCTTTGTGTCTCAGTTTTCTTCTCACTCTAATGTTGCTGCTGTCCACACCATTAGAAGTAGTTAAGAACAGGGGCGTAGCCAGACATGACATTTTTTTTTTTTGGGGGGGGGGGGCAACGTTAACATGGAGGGGCACTAAGCATCTAGGTATGAGTAGTGCTTGGTATACTCCTAAATAATGCCTTAGAGTGCACTTGATAACTAATTTCTAAGTAAACAGTCTGTCCTGCATCAACATAAACCACATGCACACTTATGGAAACCTTGGAAACATTGACATTTTTGAATGAAGTTGCATTATTCCATAACTTAAAACTTTACCATTATAATAGGCTTGAGTCTGGTCAGCCTCTCAACACACATCACAGTATCCTGGAAAATAATTACTGCAGTAGCACATATCCCTCAACTTTATAAGAAATATAAAATGCCTTATTAAGCTATATTAATAAAATAATTCTTCTTGTCCCTTCCTCTGGTTCTACTGCTTCTCTCATTTCTGAAGCTGACATTAATCGGTTCAAGTCCCTGGAGTTCATGACAGTGTTCCTTCCACCCCCCCCCCCCCCCTTCTCGTTATGAAGGAGCAGACAAATAAATGATTGTCTGCCAAATTACTTTGTGACATAACGCAAATCCTGCAAAGAATCTTCTCAGAGTCTATGTAGCAAGCTTAACAGCACCAATTCTGAACACACAGATATCAGTAACTATACCTTTAAAAAGGCAGCAATGAATGTACAGAACCTCAATATGCTTCCTATTGGAAAAGCCAGACAAGTCAGACTCCTATGGATCCACGCACAAATTACATGCGAGCAGAATCTTTCACCTTGGTCTCCAACAGAACACAGACCAGTCCTCACCAATTACAGAATAAAGTATCAAAATTAGAAAAGGAAGCACTGAGAAATCGCATTCTCCTTAAGAATTACAGCACAGGAGAAATAAAAATAAAAAGGGATTATCTACTCTAGGGAGCAAACTACAAGATTACTTTCTACCCTAAAATAAAGCCCACAAATAAATTATCTGGATACCCATGAAAAGTTAAAACTTGTGGGACAACAGTAAACTATATTTTCAAAGTATTTAGACTTACAAAGTTATGTGGAGGGGCATTTTCGATATGACATCTAAGTCTGAATTTGGATGTTTTACAAAAAACATCCAAAATCTGTAAGGAAAGAAGGTAATTTTCAACAAAAAAAAGAAATGTCTTATCTTTTCCTTTTGAAAATACTGTTTGGAAAAACGTTTTGTGATTTGGACGTTTTATTTTTTGATCCATTTTCAAAAAACGTCCACGTTCAAAACATACAAAATACACAAGAAAATTCACAAAAGAGTGAAACCATTCACATGTTCTAAGTGTGGTAAAAACTTTGGTTGTAATGTTAATCTCAAAGTGCATCAGAAAGTCCACACAGGAGAGAAACCATTTGCATGTATAGAGTGTGGTAAAACCTTTGGTCAGAAGGTAAACCTCACAGTGCACCAGAGAATACACACAGGAGTAATACCATTTTACATGTTCTGAGTGTGGTAAAAGCTTTGGTTGGAAAGAAAGCCTTACACGACATCAGAGAAGCCACACAAGGATGAAACCATTTACATGCACTGAGGAGGTAAAAGCTTCAGTTGCATTGGGAGAGATAATTAGGGAATGTACACTCTTGCTATGAAGTATGGAAAAATAGCACTCTGATATTTAGATATATGTAATGAGACCTCCTTTTTATCTATAGATCTGAATTCAAAGCCCACATCTACTGATAAACAATAGACACAAGGCTTGGATGTTATAAAAAAAAAAATAGAAAGCTTGGCATCAGGTAGAATAGTGGAAAAGTGACATCCCAGGAAAGCAATAGGACATCCTTGGGGGCACTGCAGTGGACTTTATAAAATGCTTCCAGGTACACATCTCAACATTGCTCCCTTACCTTGTCTGCTGAGTCTCCCAAAACCCACTACCCCCAACTGTACACCATTACAGGTGAAGGGAGCGCCAATATGTGGGTACAGTGGGTTTCTGGTGGGTTTTGGAGAGCTCACAGTTTCTTCCACAGGAGTAACATGTAGGGGGAGGTAAAAGCCTGGGTCCACCTGTCTGCAGTGCACTACACCACTACTAGACTACTCCAGGGACCTGCATGCTATTCTAATGGACCTGAGTATAACTTCTGAGGCTGGCAAGTAATATTTTTAATCACATTTTTTGGGGGTGGGAGGGGGTTAGTGACCACTTAGGGGAGTAAGGGGAGGTGATCCCTGATTCCCTCCAGTGGTCATACACTGGTGGTGGGAGGGGGTTAGTGACCACTTAGGGGAGTAAGGGGAGGAGTGGCCTAGTGGTTAGGGTGGTGGACTTTGGTCCTGGGGAACTGAGGAACTGAGTTCGATTCCCAGCACAGGCAGCTCCTTGTGACTCTGGGCAAGTCACTTAACCCTCCATTGCCCGCCGCATTGAGCCTGCCATGAATGGGAAAGCGTGGGGTACAAATGTAACAAAAATAAATAAAATAAAATTCCCTCCAGTGGTCATACACACATTGCAAAAGTAAACAGCTCCTACAGAGTAAATACTTTGTATTTTCCATTTCCATCTTCCAAAATTCTAGACAGGCGTACAGATCAGTAGGACCCAAAGCAGTCCAAAATAAGTAAAGTCAGGGACAACACAGTTTATACCTAATTGTTCAGCCACCCTTAGAATTCACCTTTGGGTTTAAAAAGCAAACCACATGCATGTAAGGACTGGATAAACTAATTAAAATAAAGTTTAATACAAATACCCTTAATATGTAATACTTGGTAGCAATAATGAAACAATGATGGAATATTCACATAGAAAGCAGCCTGAGCCAACAGATTTATTTTCCACAGAACATAATTAGAGGAACTGGACAATGTTATTAATAAGGCAGTTGTGTCAATAGATTTCAGTGGACGGGGGTAATAAGCTCCAGCAAATAACTACTAACCCAGCGTCTCCAAACTTTCACACTACATAGAAACAATGAGTCTCTTTGTAATAAATAAGTCACAGACATCAGTGGTGACTCATTTCACAAGGGCAATGAGCTTTTGGCTCACCTTGCCTCCTCACTAGTCTGTATAGACTTATAATACTTTTAATTTTTTAATATTCAAACTTAATCTCAAACTTTTATAAATTTTTGCATTTTTCATAAAAGTCTTAAAACTAAGGACTTAATTGCCAGTCGGGGGAGGCTAAACTTTTTTTCACCAAAGGTGGCCTCTTACAACCTCTGACTGGTGGGTTCCTCAAATAGTCTATCTCGGATATGCCCTCAATAGGCATCTCAAACCTCAAGATTGCCCACTGAGAGCTCATTCATTCAGCTGTCAGCACAAGCAGGTACTTGCAGAGGAACTCTCCACCCTTCTAAAGGCCCATGCAGTCAAAACTGTTCCACCAGGGGAAGAAGGGCAGGAATTCTATTCCAGGTACTTCGTTGTGCAGAAGATGAGGATGCATCCCATTCTAGACCTAAGGGCCCTGAACAAATTTCTAGTCCGAGAAAAGTTCAGGATGGTTTCCCTGGGCACTCTTCTCCCAATGATTCAGAAAGATGATTGTCTCTGCTCTCTGGACTTAAAGGATGCATATGCTCGCATCCCAATACTTCCTGCCCACTGGAAGTATCTTTAATTTTGGCTGGAAACACATCACTTTCAGTATCACGTGTTGCCTTTTGGCCTCGCGTCAGCTCCCAAGGTCCACCAAGTGTCTATGCAGACTGGGAGTTCATGTGTTCCCGTATCTCGACGATTGGCAGTGAAGAGCACGGTTCTTGGGAGTTAATGCAGATGAGTATCCGGGTGTTCGAGCTAGTAGGGTTCGTTTGAAACTACCACATCTCCACCCTGTGCAGCGATTGGAGTTCATAGGAGCCCTGCTTGACACACAGAGGGTTTGAGCCTACCTTCCGGACACATGAGCAGACAATCTTGTCCTGCTTGCGTCCAGAGTTCATTCCTCTCAGCAAGTCACAGTTCAGCAAATGTTGAGGTTGTTGGGCCACATGGCTTCCACAGTGTACATTACACCCATGACACGTCTTCACATAAGATTAGTTCAATGGACCCTGACTTCTCAATGGTGTCAAGCCACAGGGAGTCTAGATGATGTTATCCAAGTGTCCCCAGAGGTTGTACGTTCTCTTCAGTGGTGAACAGTTCGATCCAATTTGACTCTGGGACTTCCATTCCAAATTCCCCAGCCATAAAAAGTGCTGATGGTGGATGCATCTCTTTTGGGATGGGGACCTCATGTAGTTGGGCTCCACACTCAAGGTGTTTGGTCTACCGAAGAAATGAATCTTCAGATCAGTCTCATGGAGCTGTGGGTGGTCTGGAACGCTCTAAAGGCTTTCAGAGATTGATTATCTCACCAAATTGTTCTCATCCAAACAATCAGGTTACAATGTATTACACCAACAATAATGGGGCACCGGATCATGCCCTCTATGTTAGGAGGCCATCCGGATGTGGCATTGGGCTCACCAACATGGCATGTTCCTTCGAGCCATTTATCTGGCGGGCACAAACAATACCCCGGCCAACAGACTGAGCAGGATAATGCAACTGCATGAGCGCTGTCTCAGTATAGGCATACCCTGCAAGATCTTTGAAGTGTGGGGCACCCCCTCGGTGGATCTTTTTGCCACTTGGATCAATCACAAGCTCCATCAGTTCTGTTCCAGGCTTCAGGCCCATGACAGACTAGCGTCAGATGCCTTACTTCTCAATTAGTTGAAACTCAAGACCACGGAACCATGATTCTGATCACGCCTTACTGGCCGTGTCATATTTGGTTCCCTCTTCTTCTGGAGTTATCCTCCAAAAAACCATGGAGATTGGAGTGTTTTCCGACCCTCATTACTCAGAATGAGGGATCACTTCTACATCTCAGTCTCCAGTCTCTGGCTCTCACAGCTTGCATGTTGAGAGCCTAGAATTTGCTTCCTTAGTTCTTACGTAAGGTGTCTCCCGTGTCTTGCTGGCTTCCAGGAAAGATTCCACCAAGAGATGTTACTCTTTCAAATGGAGGAGGTTTGCCATCTGGTGTGAGAGTAAGGCCTTAGTACCTTCTACACCTATCAGAATCTGGTCTCAAGACCAACTCCGTAAGGGTTCACCTTAGTGCAATTAGTGCTTATCATCAATGTGTAGAGGGTAAGCCCATCTCTAGACAGCCGTTGTTCGCTTCATGAGAGGTTTGCTTTTGTCAAAGCCCCCTGTCAAACCTCCAACAGTGTCATGGGATCTCAACATCATTCTCACCCAGCTGATGAAAGCCACTGAATTCCTGCCATCTGAAGTACTTGGTTTTCTTGGTGGCTGTTAATTTAGCTCATAGGGTCAGTGAGCTTCAGGCCTTAGTAGTGGGTGCACACAGGCAATGAAGAAAGCAACAAGAAGTCAAGGCAGAAGTGCCCACAGGCACACAGACTAGAACAAGGCAGAAGTGCTACACTGCCCACGGACTAATCTGGAGACCTTTGGCATTGCAAAGGCACTGAATGAAAGTGCACCACTTCCTTATAAACAGGACAGAGAGAGGAAATACGCAGAACCCAAAGTGAGGCTTGAAACACAGAGGAAGTGGAAACCCTACAGACAGTAGCCAGCACAGCAGCTGACTATCAGGACATTAGGTGAGTCAGAGGGATCACGACCACAATTGTGACATCATGTTTATTAGAAATCAAAGCGACGCAATATTAAAATAAGTATGTATAGTCAATGTCACTGGCAAGTTGGAGCAATTTTTAGCTGATACTATTCACATCAGGGCAGTTCTGTAATCTAGATGCTCATATTTACACACATATTACATGTGTAAATGTTTAGAATATTAGCATTTCGTTACGAATGTGCATGCCTATGTGTGTAAATGCTAGCATACAACCTAAGAACTATTCTGCAAATACCCACTTGACTTACATAATGCATATTTGTAGGGTGTATCTGCTGCACTTAGGTACTCACACTTAGACCAGCTCTATGTCTTGTGTAAGTGCTCATGCCTAAATGTTATAGGTAGGTTCATACCCAGGTAAGCTAGTATTCTTTAAATGAAAGTAGGCCCCTATGCTCCTTTATAGAATAGGCTCCTGTCGTGCGCTCTCTGGATGCCTAGAATAGGCGTCTGTTGTGCACCCTCTGGATGCCTAATTCTAAGCACCCTGTTATAGAATTGACTTCGTAGAAGATAATTCTACAAATGGGCAATTATTTTTAGGCACTAAAAACATGGCTATTTGAAGACTATTTTATAAGGAAAATTAGGCGTCTACTTTTCTTTATTGAACACTAGTTTAATAGATCAAAACTTGTCTATATTTTAGGCAGGATCACTTAAATCAGCCATAGAGCTGGTGTAAATGCTCGTGGCTGGATTTTTAAAGAATGCGTATGTTTTATTTTATAACGTGTGCATAAATATGAACCCCACTACAATCTGGGCAGCAGCCATCCTGGATTTGGGCAGTCTGCTCTGCAGCCATCTTGGAGTGGAGTCAGATCAAGGGAGCAGCCATTTTGGGTCCTTTTGCTATTGTGCAAACGGGGTGCTTGCTTTGAAAGGCAGCTTATGAGCCACCGTATTGTTTATTACAGGAGAGTTGTAGGGGCATAAGGGAGGCAATGGGAGTAACCTCTTTTTGAGGGCTTACAGTCATTAAATACAATTTCAGATATGTTAAGCTAACTCTATAATGCAGATAAGCAAGTAGGGGAAGATAACAAAAGATGAAAGTAATGGTTCTGTGTGCTAATAATTTCTCAGCGTCTTCTATTGGTTATCTTGGTCTGAATCTTCTGCTCCTGATGTCCAGATGGGGGAAAAATTGTAAGTGTGGCTATATGCAATGAGCTGGGAACAAGGGTGAAACGGGGATTTTGCTCTCTCACACCTAATTTTTTTTTAACTTGTCAGTATTTATGCAGTGACAATGTAACAAAAGGAGGAGGGAAGCAGCAGTTTGGTTTTATCTGTGTTTAGTTTAAGTTGAAAACTAAGGTCCATTGTTCCATAAGGTCCAGACCTATTTTGGCCTCATCCAGGATTTCTGTTAGGTTATCATTGTTAGATGTTAGATAGTGACATCATCTGTGTGTGTATGTATATGATATATATATATATATATATATATATATATATATATATATATATATATATATATATATATATAATCTCATCTGTTCTAGTTCTTTTTTTCTTTTTCCAGAGTGGAGCCATCATGGTGTTGAATAGTATGGGTGATAATAGGGAGCCTTGTGGTACACCGCACTCAGAGATCGAAGAGACTGATAGTTGATTGGACATCTTTACAGTGTATGATTTGGTTTGTAGAAAGCCGCTGAACCAGGCTATTACCACACCGCTAATTCCTATGTGGTCGAGCAGGATCAGTAGTGTTATGTGATCTACTAGATCAAACGCACTTGACATGTCAAACTATAGTAGTAGGAGTTTCCGACCTTAGCTTATCATTTTTCTGAATTTTGTTTTTGATGATGTTAGGACTGTTTTGGTGCTGTATAGTGGTCTGAAGCCAGATTGGGAGCTGTGCAGGATAGAGAATTGTCAAGTAGTCTATTAGCTGCTGTGTTACTAGACCTTCCATCGTTTTGGTCAGTAGAGGTATTGAGGCTACTGGTCTGTAGTTCGTGATTTTGCTGATCTTACTAGTGGCATTTTTAGGTATTGGGGTGAGTACGATGTCGCTATTATCAGAAGGGAAAAGACCGTTTGAGAACATGTAGTCTATGTGTTCAGTGAGACATTCAGTGAACCAGTTTTTTGGGTTTTCCATCATGTCTTTCGGAATGAACATCTTGCTTCTTCAATTTGATATGTCAAGCGCGTTCGACATGGTTGACTACAGTCTCCTCCTTATGTTACTAGCTGAATATGGTGTTGGGGGTCCTGTCTTGGATTGGTTTAGAGAATTTCTGTCATGCCGTTCCTATCTGGTCAAAGTCCGGTCCTCTATTTCACCATCATGGAGATCTCGTTGTGGGGTTCCTCAAGGCTCCCCCCTTTCGCCTACCCTGTTCAACATCATGCTGTCTCCTCTCGCAAGGGCCCTTCACAACCATGGCCTGAATCCCTACATCTATGCAGACGATGTGACCATCTACATCCCCTTTCGTTCTTTCTTAGCCGAAATCTCAGCAGTAATTCAGCGTAGTTTCGCCATCATGGACAATTGGGCAAACACATTTAAGTTTAAGCTTAATCAGGGAAAAGCGCAGTGCCTCATCCTCTCCTCCCAGTTCAAAAAGTCTATACCAGGCACGGTTACTGCGCAGAACATCACCATTCCTGTCGCAGCCAGTTTGAAGCTCCTTAGGGTCGTTCTGGATCCCCATTTGACTCTTGAGCTTCACGTCATGTCTACTACGAAGCGAATGTTCCTTTCCATGCTGGGTCCGTTGCTTTTTAATGTATTTATAAATGACCTAGAGATGGGAATAACTAGTGAGGTAATTAAATTCGCCGATGACACAAAATTATTCAGGGTCGTCAAGTCGCAGGAGGAATGTGAACGATTACAGGAGGACCTTGCGAGACTGGGAGAATGGGCGTGCAAGTGGCAGATGAAGTTCAATGTTGACAAGTGCAAAGTGATGCATGTGGGTAAGAGGAACCCGAATTATAGCTACGTCTTGCAAGGTTCCGCGTTAGGAGTTACGGATCAAGAAAGGGATCTGGGTGTCGTCGTCGATGATATGCTGAAACCTTCTGCTCAGTGTGCTGCTGCGGCTAGGAAAGCGAATAGAATGTTGGGTGTTATTAGGAAGGGTATGGAGTCCAGGTGTGCGGATGTTATAATGCCGTTGTATCGCTCCATGGTGCGACCGCACCTGGAGTATTGTGTTCAGTACTGGTCTCCGTATCTCAAAAAAGATATAGTAGAATTGGAAAAGGTACAGCGAAGGGCGACGAAAATGATAGTGGGGATGGGACGACTTTCCTATGAAGAGAGGCTGAGAAGGCTAGGGCTTTTCAGCTTGGAGAAGAGACGGCTGAGGGGAGATATGATAGAAGTGTATAAAATAATGAGTGGAATGGATCGGGTGGATGTGAAGCGACTGTTCACGCTATCCAAAAATACTAGGACTAGAGGGCATGAGTTGAAGCTACAGTGTGGTAAATTTAAAACGAATCGGAGAAAATTTTTCTTCACCCAACGTGTAATTAGACTCTGGAATTCGTTGCCGGAGAACGTGGTACGGGCGGTTAGCTTGACGGAGTTTAAAAAGGGGTTAGATAGATTCCTAAAGGACAAGTCCATAGACCGCTATTAAATGGACTTGGAAAAATTCCGCATTTTTAGGTATAACTTGTCTGGAATGTTTTTACGTTTGGGGAGCGTGCCAGGTGCCCTTGACCTGGATTGGCCACTGTCGGAGACAGGATGCTGGGCTAGATGGACCTTTGGTCTTTCCCAGTATGGCACTACTTATGTACTTATGTATATGTCCCTTAAGCGTATCAAGCAGTTCCTCCCATTTGACCTATTCAGGACACTTAACCATTCCCTTGTCTTGAGCCACTTCAACTATTGCAATGGAATTTACACCGGCTGCAAAGAACATGCCCTTAAGAAGTTCCAGACTGCACAGAACATGGAGGCGAGACTGCTATTTGGCAAATCGCGGTTTGAGGCTGCAAAGCCCCTTCACGAGAAGCTCCACTGGCTCCCGATCAAAGAACGTATTCAAAGTCTGTGCTCTTGCCCACAAGATTGTCTACGGGGACGCTCCAGCCTATATGTTCAGCCTAATCGACCTCCCGCCCAGGAATTCCATGAAGTCGTCCTGCACCTATCTCAATCTCCGTCTATGGGGACGCTCCAGCCTATATGTTCAGCCTAATCGACCTCCCACCCAGGAATTCCATGCAGTCGTCCTGCACCTATCTCAATCTCCATCAAAGTTAAGAGACATCCGCTCACTGCCTGTTCAAGAAATCCTTAAAGACCTACCTGTGTGATCAATCTTACTCCTCTACTGCTTGATCTTTAGCATCCCCGCATTCCTCTCCCCTGTTGATTCCCTCTCTACCCCTCATCTACTTTCTACCCTGATTTGCACTTATTATGTTGTACTTTTCCTTAACATTGTAAGCCACATAGAGCCTGCCTTGGTGGGATTATGTGGGATATAAATGTTCACAATAAATGTATTTGGGACAGCTGTCTAATTGAGAGTTCATGTGCACGTATTTTGTCAGTTGTGCTTTGACTGAGCTGGTTGTGGTTGTTTTGAAAGAGGACCAGGTTCTGTCTGCCGTGATGGGATCTTTGTCGGTTTTGCATTCTTGCAAGATGTCTGTGATGGATGTTTGTGGTATGGCAAGGTTTAGTCTTGTTTTTATTATTTTTTGTTGAAAGTATTGTGCAGGCTCGTCCGCTGTTGGAGTTGTTTCGCTATTTGTTAGTTGTGTTTGGATGTTTAGTAAGCTGTTCATGAGTTTGTATATTTCTTTCGTGTTGGTCTGTCCTGGGTTCACTTGTGTGTTGTAGTATTCTGCTTTGGCTTTTTTGATGCTTTGTTTATATGTTCTTAGAGTTTTCCTCCAGGTACTTTTGTTAATATCTGTTTTGTTTTGATCTATTTTCTTTCTAATTTTCTACAGAGTTTTTTCATCTCTTGTAATTCATTTTTGAACCAAGGTTGTGCTTGTTTTGTTTTCGTTTTCAGTGGAGCTATTTTGTTTAGTGTGTTTTCACTGAGTGCATCCAATATTCTCATAAAATTGTGTTTTCACTGAGTGCATCCAATATTCTCATAAAATTGTGTTTTCACTGAGTACATCCAATTTTCTCATAAAATTGTGTTTTCACTGAGTGTATCCTATTTTCTCATAAAATTGATGTTTTTAGGTGATAGGTGATAACTGTGTTCACTTTGTGTTGTTGTCCAGAAGCTCTGGGTGTTCACTTTTCCTCTAGCTGTATATGTGTGTGGTGTTCTGGGTTCTCAGTTCTTGCCGGTCTCTTTCCATAGAAGTGTAAATGTTAGTTTGTTGTGGTCTGAAAATGCTACCTCTTCCCAGTTATGGTTTTCAAGTGTGTGGTTGTTTTTGGTTGAGAATCTGTAGGCCATGATTTCTAATAGATGACCTTTTGAGTGAGAGGAAGTGACTTGTATTGTTTTGAGGTTCCATTGGTTTAGGAAATTTGTTAAGATTCTGGTGTTGGTGTCTTGTTGCTTTTCCAAGTGTAGATTGATATCACCTATTATATCTGGGAAGTTTGTGCAGATATGTGATACAAAGTCTATGAAGTCATTTTGGGCACATTGCCAGTTGCCTGATGGACAGTAGAAAAGTATGCAGCATAGTTGACCAGTATTCTAAAAAGAGGCGCGTATTAATTCCAATGCATATAGCTGAAAAGGAGCGTGGCCATGGGAGGAGTGTAGACATGGGAGTGTCAATCACATTTACGTTCATTAGTTTTAAATTTCAGGGGAACCCACTTACATTTAGGCACAGGAATTTATACCAGGTTTTCATTGTCTTAAATGACTGTGCCTAAATGCACGTTCATTCCCCTGGCCTATGTCCTGTTCTGTAAATCATGTCTTACTGTAGACGCAGTTTATAGAATAGTTCTACGTGCGTTATTCTGACATGCCTACATTTTAGATGCCATATACAGAATCTGGCCCTATACAGGTAAATTTATGCACGTTTGTTTACCTAGACTGAGCGTGATGGCATTTCTGGGGGGAATGGGGCAGGATTGCTTGAGGATTAACTTATATCCATACTTTTGAAACAATGTATATAAAATAATCCAGAAATTTCATTTTTGTCAAAGAGCAGACATAAAATGGAAATGCAGAAATTCTCACCAAAGTGTGCCCAGGGAAAAGTGTATGCATACTTTGTATGCATATGCACGGTTACAAAATTACCCTCAGAATGGGTGCAGTTTTTAAAAAGATTCTACTTAAGACATTGCAGTAGGTAGGTACATTAATCACATCTATTTTTTAAGGGAAAGTACATGCATATCTTCCCTTATAAAATAAGCCTAAAGATCATGTACTAAATTATACCTGCTCCTTGGCGGATGTAACTAATATGCATATATATTTATGCACTAACCTCATAAAATGTATAGTATGCATATAACCCTGGACTTAGCTTCCTGGAAACACCTCCTTTCAAAATGCTTAAAGTTGTCTCCAAGGCATACTTTAGGCACACAAATCACCCAGAAATTATATGAAGGGCCATGTATGCGTGTAAAATCTTGTTTTATATGCACCAATCCAAAATAAAATTAGCACCATGAAAAACTCCAGAAGGCCCCATTGTCATAGAACTTCTAGGTAGACATGTGGATGCCTGAATAGGGATGCTCTCAGGCCCCTGAATATTTTACAAAAGACTGTTTTGACCACAAAAACTTTTGTAAAATACAGGTATTGGCTGTCACATCAGCGGTAAACCCCATTTCACAAAAAAAAACATTAAAAAAAAAAACAGCATAATGCAACAAGCAGCACTGAACGGGACCGGCAAGAACTTCGCAATAAGCTAAGTGATTGAGCTTTAAGAACTCTCAAGCTCCATTTATGATAATTAGTTTATCTATTATCTACATAGGCTGGTCAGGAGGGGACAGTGCAATGATTGCAATTGTTTGCTGTGCTTAATGTAGTTTTTTTTTACTATATGGTTTAAGAGCACTCAGACTCATACTGAGCACTGCATACAAAAAAAAATACAAAAAAAAAGTTTAAAGAGCATATCAGAATAGATACTAGTATATACTAGTGTTATGTGCATAAGCGATTGGGTTTCATCACGCCAGTTTGAGAGATTTGAACCCTAATTATATTATCTTGAAATTAAGAATGTTATGACAGCACTTCAAACTCAGTAGCACATGATCTCTGATATTTCTCGATTTAGTCACATCTCGCCCGTATTGAAATCTTTACATTGGTTACCTGTACATTTACAAATTCAATTTAAAATATTACTGTTGGTTTTTAAAGCTGTGAATCATGGTATTTCTCCTATTATATTTTCTACTTTGATGCTTTATCAGCCTGCACGATCTCTGAGGTCTTCACAAAAACTGCTCAGATGTACCATCCGTTCATTCAGTCTGGTTAGAGGAGTATAGCTATTCAGTTTTTGGAAAGCGTTGCCTGCTGAACTTCGTGTGATTCAAAACATAAATCAATTTAAGAAATAATTGAAAACCTAATTTTTTCATCAGGCATTTTGACCAGATCAACAATGGTTTTGCCTTTAAGTTTATAAACCAGCTGCAGTGTTGCATTTTAATGCATTGAACTATCCCAAGAATGTGGACAGTTTGAGTAATGAGTGTACAATGTTTTTATATGATTGTATTTTAATGCTGCTTTTTATGCTTTGTATATATTATGTAATCTGCTTAGAATTTTTAAGATAATGTGGAATAGAAATAAATTTTATTATTATATTTGGAAATAAATATCAGTAGCTAGTTGTAGGCAATACCAGTTCTGACCCTGCCAATAGGTAAACTAGGCATCCACCTAGGGTCGTAGTATTTAGGGGCAGCAGGACAGTAGCATCTTCTCTCCCCTTTCCTATCCCCTTCTCCAGACCATGTCCATCATTTGCCCCTTCTTCCCTGTTTTCACTGCTGCTGCCCTACCTTTTCTCAGACCCAGGCCAAAGTTGAAAGCAAACTCAGTGCTGGTGAGGAGCCTGTAAATACAGAACGTGCTCAAACACAGTTGCAGCCTGCCTTCCTTAGAGAGGAACTCCTCTTTCAGAAGGGGGTGGGACACAGCAGCACTTAATCATGGGCCTGCTTTAAACTTCCACCCAGTTCTGGGAAAAAGTAGGGTCAGGGCAGAGAAGGGGAGGGGGATGCTGGACATGAGATGGAGTAGGGAAGAGGAGGTACTGAATATAGTGGGGTAGAGGATGAAAAGAAAAAGAGGAATACTGGCCACCTAGGGGGAGGGTAGGGATGGGAATGGTGGATGCTGGATACCTGGGGTGAGGGTAGGGAAGGGGGATGATAGCCTCTTGAGGGTGGGGAATAGGGAAGAGAAAGGGCAATGTTGGCTGCTTGGGGGATGAGGGTAGGGAGGGGAAAGTAAGATGCTGTACTATGGAGGGTTTAGGGAAGGGAAAGGGAGATATTGGACTACAGGGGGTAGGGCCTTGAACCATCCCAGGGAAGAGGAGAATACACCTAGGGTATCAGATACCCTTGGGCATGAGCAATATTATTGTGCGCTGATCTGATACATAGGTGTAACTTTCAGAAACTAGTCGTGCATGAAGGTGATATTTTATTGGACTAAATACAACTCCATTGATCTTTGTTTTTTTGGCATGCAAATTCATTTTTAAAAACAAGCACAAAACATGATTTTCTGTATTTTTATTAAGTCCTTAGAGGTGCGTCTGCAATGTGATATAGAAGACATCATTACTCCTGAACCAGATGCAATTCTTCCCTTTCCTGAGCCCTGCTCCCAACCATTGTGTTTAAAGAGTCAGAACCTTTCAGGGAGTGCGAATACTGTGGCTTGCGAAGGAATGATGAAAGACAGTATCCCATGTCTCAAGTAAGAACACATCACTGTCCACATTTTTTTCCCATTTAAATTATTTCTTAGTAATTGATTTAATTTGGAAGAATGTGAACAAGACAGGGTTTTAACAGCTATCTAATAAATTGAATGAGAATATATATCATCCCTGTTATTTATCTTGTGAAAAGATAGAAATTGAGAAGGGCATCAGTAACAAGCACAAATTAATAGTGTATTATAAAACCCACTCTGGTAAAATATTCATGAAAGGTAACATGTGATACAGTGATAAGAGCTTAAACTCAGTGCCACCTTGCTGATGAACAAATACATGAATGATTGTGTAAGTTGGCATTATGGTCTTGAAAGGATGACACATTTTTAAAAAGACACGTTTTATTGGGCAATCTTCTTAGATATAGCTTAGTGTAGAACCCTGGACATTCAACTCTTCAACTATATCAGGTCCTAGATATCCAAATTAATTTTCCCTCCTCATCAGCTTCCCTTAAAGCTATATTCTTTATTTTTCTTTTGATTCATTTTCTTAACTTTAATTATCTTAAGTTCTTATCTTTAACGATAGACTGGGAGTTCAAGATTGTCCAACATGCATGTTTCGCCTAATTACTAGGCTGTGTCAAGGACTTCCCTCTCAGCCGTCTTCAGCGCCAGCCTTGCTATTTATTCTCGGGATCAACCATACCAACCAGAAACACAATTAGAACATCACAAACATACCTAAATCTTCACTGCAAGGGACTCAAGTACAAATCAATTTACGGATCCAGCTTCTCCTATATAAGCGCGCAACTATGGAACGCATTACCAAAAGCCATAAAGACAACGTAGGACCACCTCAACTTCCGGAAATCACTAAAGACCGATCTGTCGAGAAGGCATACCCTACTGATCCAACTTAAGTGCCTGAACTCAGCAACACAACGAAACCAAAACTTACAATGAACAGTATATAACTCTTCTTCTCTTGATTCTCTAATGTGACTGTAACAACATCGCTCTGTATTTGTTTCATCACCGAAGGTGGCTAACGCCTCACGGTACTATGTAAGCCACATTGAGCCTGCAAATAGGTGGGAAAATGTGGGGTACAAATGCAACAAATAAATAAATATTGCTGCTAAGCCTTGGGGAAGAGAGTAGGGGAGGACGAATTAAATTCCAACATACTACAGAGGTGAATAAGCATAGATAAAATAGTATTCATTAACAGACTGAAAAACAATGATGATAAAAAATTTTCTAAAACCAATAAAATACCAAAATTGAATGCCTGGTTCAATTACAGAAGAAAGTTTGCAATACACATGAAAATTTTGCCAAACTCAACACAGATCAAGTTTCATTAAATTCTTAAATTTAGGAGCATAAGTGAGTGGTAATGAGGGTGGATTTTGGACAGAGGAAAAGAAGTTAGGAGCTTAGTAGTGCTTTTTAGTACTAGGCTCCAAAATCTAGGCAAACAAATGGCAGACCTAAATTTATGAAATATAAAAATAAAGAAAAAAAATCTCCCTTTCAGGACAAAACAAATAGAACAAAATGAAGAGAGAACAATAAAACAGAGAGAACAGCTAAAAGCTGGGGTTATTTTAACATAATTTATGGGTCCTAATGTGATTTGCAGTTTATCACCACAAGTCACTTTATGGTATTTACATAGTAATAAGATAGAAAAAATGCATTTGCATGTTTTGCACCTCATGACAAATATTGCTACAGTTAATTGTCAAGTTGTGTTAGGGCCTTTTAACTAGCATTAAGGGACTCATAATGCAACTTAAAGCTCTAACTCAGCTAACTTCCCCCTTAAGTTTAGGAGCTCAGCATTTTCTAAATATTGGGTTCTAATTTTGTAGTAGGGTGCCTATCTTGACCCTATTTTATATAGACATGTAGGCATCTGTCTTTTTACAAAATACAAATGTAAATCTAGCAGTAGTATTGCCTATGTTGAAGATGCAACAGTATGCCTACTCAAGACTAGGTGTAAGTAAATGTAGATTATGCAAGCACGTGCATTGATTAGCATCTATATAAATAAAACCCACCTCAAACATTCTGAAGCTCACTCCGTGGCAGTAAAGCACTGAACTCCTGCACTCTTGGTAGGACTCTTGGTAGGCTAAGGTATCAGGAACACTCACCCTCACTCATAGGTCCGCCCTCAGCCACGCCCCATCTGTACATAAAACGCACCCTCAACGTTCTAAGGCACACTTTGTGGCTTCAGGGTTTGTAAGTTCGTAGCTCTGTAGCCACTTTTAAAGTGCCCCGCCCTCGCGTCAAAACGCAGTGACGTCGTGCTGACGTCGTGCCCGCCCACAGTCAGCTTCACAACGTTCAGGTCGTCTCCTACACAGACTACAACACACTGACATCTGTGACAGCTGATTCCAAACCAAAGGGGAGCGTGTTTCCCTACTCCTCCCACTATCTCGACATCAGCTGTCACTGCACCGGACCAAGTATGAGGGAGCCGCCAAACACAGACCCCCCCCCCCCCCCCCCCCCCACTAGCCGCATCAACACACGAAACGCCCCACCCGACGAACATGCACATCCCCTGTCCCCTCACGGCCCTGCCACGACACTTCCCTCCATTTTCAAAACCTCCGCCCTGCACGTTACGGCCCCCTCTACCCCCCTTCCCCCACCCTGTCCGACAGTTATCTTCCACAGCCCGCCCTGTGCCATACACCTTTCAGCTATACCCGTCAATAACGGACAACTCCCCGCCCTCAGCTCCATTCCTCACTCTAAAGATAGCCAATAAGAACGGACCTCTTCAACTCTAGGCCACTCCCCACTCCTCAATTCAGCCAATAACAGTGCAGCTTCTTCAACCCCCTGCTCCGCCTCAATTTCTTTTATCAGCCAATGTTCCTTTTACATCATTCTACAACAGAGCCTGCCAGTTCCCTCCCGCTCCGCTATTGAAGTTGTGGACCGAGGCTTCTCTCTGGCGACGAGGTGGGCGCGTTGCAGCTTTACATGCTGCAGCTCCGGTAAGGGGGTTTCACTGAGCTCTGCACCACTTGCCACTTATTTTCCTACTGCTTTATGGAAGTCCTTCAGGTTTTGGAGGGGGGGAGGCGCGATGGCACCCTGTCGGGGGGGAGGGGGGGGAGAGAGGTCAGCGGTTGTGACTTCGGCAGGGGCGTGGTGGCAGGGGTCGGACCTCAGACTACAGAGGCGGAAGGGGTCCTCAGGCCACAGGGGACGGGGGTCCTCACACCACACAGGAGGGGGAAAATAAACATGAGAGGGAGTGGCCATACGGAGGATGAGGTCCACAACGGCTCTTCACACCACAGATGGGGGGGGGGAGGGGGTCCTGAGACCAAAGACGAACGACGGATTAAGACACCTGACAGGAGGTGTGGAGGGAGACCTGTGAGCACGGCGACTGACAGCATGGGGGAGGGGTCCTGCGACCACACAGCGGAAGAGGCAGGGGGAGCGGGTCTACCCAACACAGAGAGGCAGGGGGGAGGTATCTCTGTCACACACACAATCTCTCTCTCTCTCTCTCTCACTCACTGTCAGTGTCTCTCTCACTCTTATACACTGTCTACAACACACGCTATGTCTCACACTGTATCACATTCACTCTCTCTGTCACACAGTCACTCTCAAACACTCTCTCATACACTCGATCTCACAGACAGTATGTGTATCGTACACGTACTCTCTCACACTGTCTCACATACACAGTCTCTCAAACACTGTATCTGTGTGAAACACTCTCTCACACTCACTGTGCCTCACATACGCACTCGCACACACTCTCAATGTCACACACATACTCTGTAACAGACACACTCTCACTCACACAGACACTCTCACACACACTCTATGAAACATACACACTCCCAGGAAAACCTTGCTAGCGCCCGTTTCATTTGTGTCAGAAACGGGCCTTTTTTACTAGTGTTTTATAATCAACGGAATATGGAAGCCGATTGGCACATGACAAAGGGGCGATAAATTTGAAATCTCATTGGTTAACTGCCACAGGCAGAATAAGTGAAAGAAAGTTGTTAGAGTGTACACTGGAGTCGTTGTCGCCGCGGCGGAACTGTAAGACTTTAACACTGGCTGAACGAATAGAAGTTCTTAAAAAATTAAAAAACAAACAGTCAAGCATCTATTGCTAAAGAACATGGTGTCAATCCCAGTCAAATTCCACATATCTTGAAGCAGAAAGATCAGCTTCTGGAAGACTGGCAAAACAATACAGATCCACACAGGAAACATAAATGGGCGGGAAAAGCTGATGATGTAGAAGATGCTCTTTTTTGGTGGTTTTCTCAAGTAAGGAGCAGACAGTTTCCTGTCAGTGGTCCACTGCGTATGGAGAAAGCTAATCAGGTAGCTGAAAGTCTTGGACTAACTGAATTCAAAGCCACTGTTGGACGGTTGGAAAGATGGAAGGAGAGGAACAACATAAAATTCAAGAAACTGCATGGTGAAAAACTTGACGCTGATGACTGGTGCTGAAAATTGGGTTGTTTAAGTTCTTCCTACCATCTTGAACGAGTTTGCATCTCGTGACATTTTCAGTGCTGACGAAAATGGTCTCTACTGGCGAGCGATTCCTGATGGAATACTTGTATTCAAACAAGCCAAAACGACAGGAAGTAAAACGTCGAAGGACCAACTGACGATCCTCCTTTGCTGCAATATGGATGGGAGTGAGAAGTTGGAACCGCTCATCATTGGAAAGAGCAAACAGCCCCGTTGCTTCAAGAATGTTAAGCGACTTCCTGTGTCATACAAGGCTAACGCAAATTCATGGATGAGTGGGGGAAATTTGGAAGCAGTGGCTAAAGAAGTTAGACACTACAATGTGGGCACAAAAGCATCAGATTTTGTTGCTTTGTGGTGATGATGTCAGGCTGTCTAACGTCAGGGTGGTCTTCCTGCCACCAAACACTACCTCTCTGATCCAACCTATGGATCAGGGTATAATAGCCAATTTCAAGAAACATTATCGGGCTCTTGTGCTACGTCGTCTGATGAGCGTTATGGATGACCAGACTGGCAAGGATAAACGTGCTGTTGAACTGGCTCGTAATCTATCACTGTTGGATTCCCTAGATATGCAGAAAGAAGCCTGGAATCATGTTACACAGGCAACCATTGTGAACTGTTACAAGCGTGCAAGCTTTGTTAAGGATGTGGAGAGGGACGAAACAGATGCAGCTGTTGCAAACGCGTCAGATGAACAGGTTATTGACATCCCAGTCAGTGTTACTGAAGAGGAGTTTCATCACTACGTAGCTGTTGATTACGATCTACAAACAGCTGATGACAGCACTGAGATATGCGCCTGCACGCAGGCAACGGCTGATGATGAAACAGATTATGAAAAGAGCAGCGAGGCACATGCTGGCAAAATTCAACAACCTCCTGTCACTTTTGCAAGAGCGCTGGAGAGTCTCAACACCGTGCGGGCCTATCTAGTGGATGTCAGTGCTATGACAGTTTTTACCGTCTGGCAGACGTAGTCTATGGAACTCACAGTCCCAATAGTGTACAGAGGACTATGACTGATTACTTCAAGTAAGCCTAACGTCAGTCAACGGTGACTGTATAACGTCAGTTAACGGAGACTGTATACTGTACGTATAATAAACAGTACTGTACATACCGTGTTTCCCCGAAAATAGGGCATCCCCATAAAATAAGACCTACCGAGGTTTTTGGTGCCCTTAGAAAATATAAGGCCTCCCCCGAAAGTAAGGCCTAGCAAAGTTTTGTTTTTCCCGGTAAGTAGGGTCCCCCCCCCCTGAGATCGCCGGGCCCCCCTCCGTCGTTCTGAAACTAACCCCCCACCCGAGGTCGTCCCCCCCCACCCGAGATGGCGCCCCCACCCGAAGTCGCCGGACCCCAACCCCCTCTGTCGCTCCGAAACTAACCTGCACTTAAGCCTCCTTTCACTTTCCTTCCAGTTCGCAGCAAGCAGCAGCAGTAGGAGGGCAGGCCACTCCTTCCTTCCGTGTCCCGCCCTCGCCTGACGTAACGTAACGTCAGGCGAGGGTGGGGCTCGGAAGGAAGGAGAGGCCTACCCTGCCCTGCTGCTCCTGCGAACTGGAAGGAAAGTGAAAGGAGGCTTAAGTTCAGGTTAGTTTCTGAGCGACGGAGGGGGGTGGGGTCCGGCGACTTCGGGTGGGAGCGCCATCTCGGGTGGGGGGGGGGGCGACCTCGGGTGGGGGGTTACCGGTAGTTGCAGGAGCGACGGAGGGAAGGTGGGCGGGCCAACCGTGTTTCCCCGAAATATTAAGACATCCCCTGAAAATAAGACCTAGCGCCTTTTTGGGCGCAAAAATTAATATAAGGCAGTGTCTTATATTCGGGGAAACACGGTATGTTTATCAGATGTCAAGCTTCTTTGGGTCACAACGGTTAAGTGCACGCTCTGGTTAACTGCATGTATTTCTTTGGTCCCAGACCCTTGCACTTAAGCGGATTGCACTGTATATACATATATGAATTCGTATATCTATGTATATCTGAGGAGGGAGAGACTCAGTCTGCCTAGAGTTTGCCACTGCCGACTGAAGAGCCTTATTTGTTATTTTGTTAAACTGACAAACTACTGGTTACAGCCAGCATTCTTAGATCTCACCTCAGTGTAATGTATTCAATAAACATGCTCTTCCCAAAACAATATAATTATTAAAAGTGATATTATTCATTCAAAGCAAAATTTAGTATCCTTTGTATACTAGCACTTATCTTGAAATGAAAGCACACTACTTTAGCCTCGGTCCAAAGAGGTGCCCTGTTTTGAATTCTGCTTTAGGGATCATCCACATGCTCCTATTATCCACTAGTCCTTATGATGACTAGTGAATAAATCATGCTTTCACCACCTGCTGGCCAATGTAGAACTCATTTCAGACAACAGGCTTAAGATTTTCTTTGAAATGATCAGAATGTAAAATGGTCCCTATTTGAACTGGGATTTTTCAAAACAGGTTAGAACAGGGGTTCTTAACCATTTTTAGTGCCTGCACCCCTTTAACTGATCAATGAAACTCTTGCACCCCCTTCCTAGTGACTACTGACAGCTACATATGTCACTGTTAACCACTAATAGTGCTAACTGCTAACGTCACTAAAACTACAGTAGTACACAGTTATACTACCAGTAACTGTCTGAATGGTTTCGATAAATTGCCTCAGATTTCAAGACCCTTCTCCGTGCCCTGTTTGACCTCTTCCCACACAACTGATTAATAACCCTTGGGTTTACAAATAGAACTGGGTCACATTCATGCCGTGGCAGCCTGCGATTAGTCCATCAAACAAATATTATATTATTTTCATATGGAAGTATTCATGGCCTATCTCAATATTTCAGTGACTTTCATAGCAATTTTTAATGATAAAATGACGTAGTAGTAATCAACCCATTATGGGTTGATGTGGGAGACTTCATTTTACTTTGTAAATGCAGACATGTAGCACTCCTCTAAAGTTGAGATAATTGCCAAAGGAATGTAGGTGTCAACATTGCTGTAGGTGCAGTCACCAAATTTAGGCATAATATATTAGTTATTTTAGCCACTGAAAATTGAAAGAGGCATTCCAGGGGGCATGTTTTGGGGCAAGAGAGGAAAAAGATACATGTCTATTTAATTTTCATATATTCATGTATATATTCCAGCAAGTGTTCATCCCAAATATGTAGGCATTTTACCAAAGTAGTATTTACTTTGCAGGAAGTTTTCCTTAGAAAATTACCTCAAAGTGCACAAATACAAAAGTACTTATGGACCTTGCACTTATTCAGCTTACTGAAAATTGTTCCCAAAATGGCTAGTTTAGTAGTAAGTTTATTGTGTAATAAACAGAGCTTTTCTCATTTGTGATTGTTTAAAGAAATATCTCAAACTATAACTTTTATATTTCTCTCGGGTGTTTTAATATTTAATTTGTAACTTTTAAATTACGTTGTATAACTGCCTTTCGTCCATTCACTATTGACACTGAGAATTGTGTAATTTTTTTCTTTAAGTGTTAAGTCTCGCTCTGTAAGGATGCCTCCTGGGTACCAAGCAGAACTTGTAATTCAGTTGGTATGGGTGGATGGTGAGCCTCCACAGCAAATTACCAGTCTTGCTGTAAACTCTGCATATGGATTGTAAGTAGTTTACGAATGTTATATGAATGTATTTATTCTCTGTTTCAGTTCTATCCTGATACTCCATTGAGAAGTATAGAAGTCAGTTGCAAAACTGAAAAGATCCTTTAACCTTGATTTTTGTATTAATCAATTCATGACAACTGTCCAATATTTACTAACACAAAGAAAAGCTTAATAGTTTGCTTCATTTGATGATTTTTGTGCATTTCCATATGTTTTGTTTTTCCCTAATCAAGATTTCATCTAGTCTCTAATAGTTTTAAAACTAGGGACCCTCTTTACTAAGGTGTGCTAGCATTTTAGCACATGTTAAAAATGCTGACGCACCTACAGCACACCTTAGTAAACAGGGCCCTAGGGTTCCTAATTTTTTGTAATCATATCCATAAAATAACCAATAAAACATCCTCAATACGGAGTTTGGGGTTTCTGATTATAACCAAAACCTCCAAAAATCATCCTTCCTCAGGCACTCTGATTAGGGTTACCATATTTGCTCCTCCCCAAAAAAGAGGACATATACCCCGCCACACACCCCACTCACGCCACGCCCCCATCCTGCCCCTTTCACGCCCCTGTCCCCTGCCACATACCGGCCCGCCCCCCTTTCCATCATGCACCCCTAAAGGTGTCCTGTCCTCCCCTACTGCCCTGGTGATCTAGTGACCTCTTCAGGGCAGGAAAGAGCCCCCTCTTTCTGCCCGGATTGCCTGCATACTGTTCCTTGCTGACGCCGGTCCTGGTACCAATTCAAAATGGCCACCGAGAGTTAAAACGGCCTCACGAGACTTCAACTCTTGGCGGCCATTTTGAATCAGCGCTGGGACCGTAAGCTAGGAACAATATGTAGGTGCTAGGGACAGGAAAGAGTGGGGGGGCTCTTTCCTGCCCCAAAGAGGTCACTAGACCACCAGGGCAGTATAGTAAGGGGAGTGGAGGATAGGGCACCACTAGGAAATCTGAAATCCGAACAAAAGGGCAGGCTGGTAAAACCTGCCTGGTTGCCCGGCCATGTCCTCAAAAGGAGGACATGTCCATGTAAAACCGGACATATGGTAACCCTAACTCTGATGTCAGCCTGCAGCTGTGGGACCAACCTGTTTCTCTCTGTGCTCCAGCTGCTGCTGTTGACAAGGCCACATCCCTTGCGGCAGTAGGGTGTATGAAGCCAAAACCACTCCTGGTTGCCCAGAGAGAGGGGAGCATACATGCATGCACGGGAGAAAGGTATTACATTGCTGCTGCTCTTCAACCCTTTCCTACTACCACGAATACCACACACACACTGAAGTATCTTTCTCGCTCTTATCTTCTAGATGTGCCTGGAAGGTTGAAGGGCCCAGATAGAACGAATGGCAGCAGGGCCAGCCTAAGGGTTTCAAAATCTTGTCTTATCCTGTGCTCCCATTGTTCTGTCCTGTTTCAGCCAGTTCTGCCACTAGCACCTTGGGAGGATTTGAAACACCAAAGCACCTCCTGTCTTCTTGCTAGAAAGAGGAAGCATCTCTTCTCATGTTTTATATCCTCCCAGCAGAACTAGCTGAAGAAGCACAGAGCACCAGGAGCAAAGGCACAAGTTCTATTGCTGTGCTGATAATTTTGATGCTGGGGCAGATAGGAAAAAGGGACTGAAGGAAGGAGGGAGCCTGATGCTGGGACAGGGGATGGAAGTGGGAAAAGGAATCTGTTAGCACAAAGCCTGTAATAGGATAGTTGCCTTAAAGCTCCTTTTCACTCATATGAGAAAGAGAGAGAATTGAGAAGGGGGATTGAAAAAGGCAGAATGTGGAGAGGGATTTGTGTGAGGACAGAGTGGGAGGCAGGGGCAGACTGATCATACGGGCAACTGGGCAATGCCCGAGTGCCCAGAGGCTCTCTCTTCCTCCAGAGCCTCAGCACTACCTAGTTCTGCCTTGAAGGGCCCTGGTGGTCTAGTGGACTCTGCCGGGACATGAAAGAATCCAGTGTTTCCTGCATGCTGCAGCCACTCTGCCCAGCACCGCCACCATGTTTTAAAAATGTCTGCCAGGACTTCCTTCGGCAGTCTCGCGATACTACCACTGGACATCTCAGCAGCCATTTTGGAAACACGGCATGGTGCCGGGCAGAGTAGCGGCAGCAAGCAGGAAAGAGGGAGGGGGGTTCTTTCTTGCCCCCAAAGAAGCCACTAGACCACTTCAAGGTTGGACCAGGGAGGGACCACTGAGGCTCAGGGATCTGTAGTGTGCAGAAGGGTGGCGGCATCTGTGGCGGTAAGGGGGGCAGCAGTAGCAATTGAGGGGGTGACAGGCAGCGGCTGGGGGGCCCATGGTTAAATATGCTGAATACAGGCATATATTGTTTTGACATTCTTAACAATATGAGATTGTAGTGAAACTGTTAAGAAATTTCAAAATTAAGACTATAATTGCAAGTTTGTCAGGCTGCTA
Source organism: Microcaecilia unicolor (assembly GCF_901765095.1). NCBI lineage: Eukaryota > Metazoa > Chordata > Amphibia > Gymnophiona > Siphonopidae > Microcaecilia > Microcaecilia unicolor. The sequence goes on along the minus strand of NC_044035.1, from coordinate 251,398,681 downwards.
TGCTTAATCAAATCTATTCAGTGCTTATTAGCAAGCTAGTGTGATTTGTGAAAGACCCGTCCCTCCTCCAGGGTTTCTCAGGATCTTGCCTTGGCCTTGGAGACTCCGGCTAAGGAGCAGGATTCATGCCCAGCTTCATAGCCCCACTGTAATACACAGGGCCGGACTTGAGGTAATCAAAAACTCCAAAAGAAAATCAGCAAGTTTTTATTTCCTTGGTGTTCACAGTCCAGCAATTCAAAAGAAAACAGGAATCCAAAACACAACCCCCACTGTTTTCCCTTCTCAGGGCATAAGCACAGCAGGGTAGAAAGCAACCCAAACCCCACTGCTTCCAGAACTCAGTTTGTTCCACCTTAAACAGTCCTACAGCTCAGTGCTCCCCTCCCCCCTCTGGGGGGGAGAGCGTCTGCAGACTGCAGTAAACCCCCCCCCCCCCCAAAAAAAAAAAAAACCCCACTGCTACCTGTCTTCTCCAGGTGCACTGGCAAACAGTTCCAAAAAAAAAAAAAAAACAGCTTCCTTTCGCTGCGAGCAGTTCACACAGGGGGAAACAGTAATCCCTCCCCAAAACAACACACTTTTTACTCTGAATAGTTCAGTAATCCACAGTTCAAAAAACAGCCTGAACTCTCTCTGGGGAGATGCAAGGGTCCCACCCTTTCTGGGTCACACCTTCAATATCACTGACCCTACTCCCGCATGACCCTTTTTCTTTCCCCTTTCAGCCCAGCTGCCATACCAAGAGGTCACCTGCTTTCTCAGCTTTTTTCCCCAATGATTGAGCCCATACTGCTATGTCCATTGGTTCCTCCAGGCTCTCCTCTCTCCCTCTCTCCTCGGCCTCTTGCCACTCCATGGGTTCCTCGTCCCACCCACTTTCCAGCTGTTCCTCCTTCTCCTGATTGCCCCCTGGGTACAACTCCCTGGCCTTGTCAAGGTTCTCCCTGGAGGCTGCTGGGGAGGATAGTTCCTGTACCAGGACAACTCCCTGGCCTTGTCAAGGTTCTCCCCTGGAGGCTGCTGGAGAGGATAGTTCCTGTACCAGGGTTTTCCCCGGGGCTGCTGGGTATTGTAGTTTTTCTCCATCCTCCATTTTTCCGTGGGGAGAAACCCTTTTCTTTTCTCTCTCTGGGAAAGTAGTAAAGGCAAGGCTCTGTTCTGTCTCCCTTTTCTCTTGACCCTCCTCACTTCTTCCCCTTCCACTTCCATTTTATCCACCCCCTCGTCCTCCTGTTCACAGATTTTACTCTATGTACTAAATGTACTGATATAGTGTAGTGAAGGATGTAAGCCCCTAGGGGTGCTCTCTGATGTGCAGTGGCCCTCTAGTGGCTCCTGCCCAGCCTCACCAGCCCTTTGCTTCAGGGAACCACCTTGACTCGGGCCTCTATGTTTGGTCCTCCCCTTTCCCTCAGGGTGACCTCTTCATTAACCTGCAGTCCTGGCCCAGCCTCCCCGCTATATCTCCTGGTAACCGACCCACCTTACCAGTTCTTCTGGTGGGGCCCCCGGGTCACCCTTCTCTGGAAGATAGCACAGCTTCCTCTGCTTGCAAAAATATGCAAATTAGCTGGTTGCATGTAAATTCAGTTTATTAGAGCTTGGTTACAATCTTTTGGGAACCTGGCTTTCCAACTCTTATTCTTGGACTGCGGTTCACCCCCCTGAGACCATTTACTGGGGGACATCTGGGTCTCAGGGTATAACAGCCACCTCCCCTGGATAGGACACCCTTTATTCACCTTAACCTTATGGTCCTATCCTCCATCCCACGGCTGTTTGTTCACTTTAACCACTTCACAGTTCCACCTCAATATTTTGGGGACTTCTAACCCCAGGCTTTTGCAGCCTGCTTTACCTTGTCAGACACACAGTCCTGGACACACAGTCCTTCCTCCTCAGCACTGGGATCACACAGCCCAGGCTTCCGGCCTCCAGGCTCCCATCTTCTCTCCCTCGGGCAAAACTCCTTCCTCTGCTGAGAGGAAGCTATTTATGAGGTGTCCAATTAACTTCCCCACCTCTTGAGACCTCGCCCCCCTGGTTCCAGAAAGATCTGGCCTAGAAGACTCTTCTCACTCTTCTAGCTATCTCTCTGGAGCTCCCTCTACTGGCCAGAATGGGCATTTTCCCGGTTTACCTAGGAGAGCGCCCTCCGGCAGCCTCCTCATGTAAGGGCAGACACTGTGATTATCACAAGGAGGAAAAGACCTTAGAAGCTCAGCCTGTGGAGTTTGTAGTGCTTCGCAGTAGCTGGGTGAACCTCCTCATAGGTCTAAAAAAACCTCCTATTGATTTAACTTTTTTTGTATATTTTTCTTGAGGATTTTTATAACAAATTTCTCTTACTGTAGTCATTCATCATAAAAAGGCACTTATCTGAAACCATCGCTGCTTATACGGTGAGCTCAACAGAGCGCTTCCGATTCACTCTTTGCTTCTTCAGGAGCTACACCTGTAATTGTTTTATTCCAGAAAGTCCTAAATCCAAAAGAGAATCAATGAGTAAAATCCAAGGTTTCATGGAGCAATCTTCTTACCACTTATGGTTATTAGTTCACCTTTGTGAATGTGTCTTCGTTCTACTGCTTCCCTAATTAGCTACTACTACTACTATTTAGCATTTCTATAGCGCTACAAGGCGTACGCAGCGCTGCACAAACATAGAAGAAAGACAGTCCCTGCTCAAAGAGCTTACAATCTAATAGACAAAAAAATAAATAAAGTAAGCAAATCAAATCAATTAATGTGAACGGGAAGGAAGAGAGGAGGGTAGGTGGAGGCGAGTGGTTACAAGTGCTCCATGTCAACGCAATACAGATCCCAAAACTATACAAACTTTCGTTTTGCAATACACCCAGGTGGCACTCGTAGCCACCAAAATTATTAAACAGCATTGGAGAATAATGCAAAATCATCCTGTTTTTAAGGAACAGGACATACGTATAGCATATTCTCACAGACCCATCATCAAGGAGGTGTTACAGATGAATACAGATTCCTTGTTCACAACACCTTCAGTAGGACATACTAGCTGTGGATCCTGTATTTGTATTTGTTGTCCACAAATGATATGTTCTAATAGTTTCACAAATCCAATAGACAACAAAATATATGCAGTTAAACACAACACGGACTGTAGAAGCACGTTCGTGGTGTATATTCTGATTTGTCCTTGCCAGAAAATATGTGTAGGTAAAACTACCAGGACACTCAAACAAAGATTAAGCTAACATAAACATAACTTGTCCCATCATAAAATGGAAGCCCCAATAGCGGCTCACCATATGGAACAACAACACATATTTGCAGACTATCGGTGCATAGTGATTGACCAGATAGTACCTACCATTAGAGGAGGAGATAAAAATCTCAAGTTGCTCCAATTGGAACAAAGATGGATATTCAAGTTGCAATCGCTCATCCCACAAGGATTAAACAACAGAATTGAGTGGATGGTGTTTCTATAAAATATTGATAATTCAAGGTATCTTTCACAAGTATAGCCCTAGCCCTTTAAGACTCCCTAGCCCTTTAAGACTCACCAGTTGGGGAAGATACCCGATTGGCTCAAGATCCATGGTGTCTTTTTAAAAGGGGACAGGCGCCATCTTGTAGACAGTTGTCATTAAGGAAGCAGTAGAACGAAGGCACATTCACAAAGGTAAACTAATAACCATAAGCGAAGATTGTTCCATGAAACCTTGGATTTTACTCATTGATTCTCTTTTGGACTTAGGGCTTTCTGAAAGAAACGATTACAGGTGTAGCTCCTGAAGAAGCAAAGAGTGAATCGGAAGCACTCTGTTGAACTCACCATATAAGCAGCAACGGTTTCAGATAAGTGCCTTTTCATGTTGAATGACAACAGTAAGAGAAATTCGTTATAAAAAATCCTCAAGAAAAATATACAAAAAAAGTTAAATCAATAGGAAGCTTTCTTAGACCTATGAGGAGGTTCGCCCAGCTACTGTGGTACACTACAAACTCCACAGGCTGAGCTTCTGAGGTCTTTTCCTCCACTATACTAAATCAGTACATTTAGTACATAGAGTAAAATCACACTAGCTTGCTAATAAGAAAATTAAGACTATAAAATAAAGATAGATACTATATCCACAATGAGCACTGTTTTTACAAAATGTGTTAGAAGAAACAGTTATGTAGAGCTGGAATTTATTTGCAATGTTAGTGTTACATAATCCAAGTACTTAACAGTGTTTATTTATCTTTTTTTGATAAATAGAACTGATTAAAAATAAAGCAGAATTTCCTTGTCCTTCTACACTTTGAGAGGAGACTAATATAGTAGCAAAAGATCAAGTGTGTAGCTTGGGAATCTTTGGGATGCAGGTGTAACTTTTAATAGCCATGTTTCTCAATTGGACTCGACTTCCTTTTATTATTGCGCCAACTACGTAAGATTCAAGGTTATTTTACAGAGTCTGATTTTTGCTTATGTAATTTCACACATTGACTATTGTAGCATATTGTTTGTGGGGTTGCCTAAAAGGACTGTGAAAAAAACTTCAATGGGTACAACATGTAGCTGCTGGACTCTTAAAAAATGTAGGCTTTTGAGGCCATATTACGTCTCTTTTTTCTGCATTGCATTGGCTACCTGTCCGCAGATGCTATATTTTTTAAATGTTGGTGGATTTTTCATGGTATGGCTCCCGATTATGTTTGGGATAAGTTGCCAAGATATGTCCCTAAGCGATTGCTTCGCTCCCAGAGTGAGTAAGGTTTTGTTTTGCCCTCTGCTAGAGCTCTTCTATTAGTGTGTGCTCAGGCGCGAGCCTACCCTAATTTATTTGATTTGTTTATGGAATAGGTTGCCTTCTACTCTAAGATTTATTGATGATTTACTGGGTTTTCAGAAGGCTGTAAAATCTTATCTGTTTTTGGAAGATTGTTAGAATGTATGCAAATGAACTGCAGCTTTGAATTGTTTTCTGTTAATTTGAAATTAATGTTTGACTGTTTTTATCATTAAGTATTATTTTATGTTTCATTATTATGAATGTAATTTCTGTAACCCATTCTGGGCATTTTCAGGAGGATGGTCTAAAAAGTTGAGTAAATAAATAACAAAATAGTAACAGTTTTCAGTAACATTCATGTTTAAGAGCCTGTTATACTGTACTAATTATGAAAATTATGATTTCTTTTCTAAGAACATGAATTATTATTAAAATATTTATAGCTCACCTACACTATACTTCTATGCATGTTACAATGCAATACCCAAAGTAAAAAGGCAAAATGCAATAAAATAAAACGTTGCTGTTCGATATTAAATAAAACAATTCAACTAGCCAGAAATGACCACTGACAAGTTAAATCGCATGTTCAGGGCTACCCGCTAATGTTCAACGGCACTTAACTACTTATTGCTGCTGAACATTAGAGGTTAACAGCTAAATGAAAATCAGCTATTTGGGAACTGTTCCGGGGCAGAGTCAGCACTTGGCTTGTTAAGTTCCAATATTCAGCACTTAACTGGCCAGGGTAACCACATAAATGGGACCACATAAAACACAGTCCTATCTCTGTGCGGTAACCCATGGCCGGTTAAGTTCCGAGTATCAACTTAACCTGCTATGTGTTAACCAGTGCTGCATAAACTAGATATTCAGTTCCAAAGCCCGGACATGGCCAAGCATTGAATATCTAAGAATAACGCTTGCGATGGTCAGCAAAATGCTCACCACTGCAGTCTGAATCAATGGAGTCGACTCTGTGGGAGCTGTGGGTGCTTGAGCACCCCCAATATTGAGAAAATTCCTTGTATGTGTCCAAGGAGGGGTTATTTTCATTGGGCTTAGAACCCCTAATAATTTTGAAAAGTTGGCTCCTATGGTCTGAATATTTAGCCCTTTTTAAAAACAAGCAAACAAAAGATTCTGAACAGCCCCCCCATCTACATTCAACTCAAAATTCCCACCATTATCCTAAAATAAAAACTTAACCTGACAAAGCTTAATGAAACAGGTGGGTCTTCCTAAAGACTAAACAAAACGGATTCATTTCTGACATCCTTTGAAATCTGATTTCAAAAAACTGGTTCTATAACAGAACAATCTGGGACCAGATTGAAACTAAACAAATTTTAATACTCCTGGGAACTCGACTGTAAATTATGGCTAGGAACATAACCATATTTAAGAGCTTACAACTGGCCCACATTCATCTTATGTAAAGTTTTCCAGAGCAAATATGAAGTATTAAACTGCAAGTGGAATTGAATAAGAAGCCAATATAAATCAGCACAATAAGGAGTGATATGTTCTATGGAGGAACAACCATCAGTCAACCCACCGGCCACGTTCTAAGCCATCAGCAACAATTTTTGTACAATTCCAGACAAACCCAAAGAAATGGCATTACAATAATCTAGAAGTGGCTTGCAGCACAGAACAAAAATCCACCATGGAAGGAAAAGGCTTCAAACACCACAGTAACTGTAAGCAGAAAAATAGGTTCATATGCTGCTTAGAACAGTCTTTACTTGTGGTTTCGTGCTAAAAGAGGACCCAAGGTAATCTGTAAATAAATGACCTCAGAACTCCACTAGTATGGAATCCACAAAACAAGAGTAAGGGATTGTGAACGTATCAAGGCCTCTGACTTACTCTGGCTTAGCATCAAACTATTCTCCTGTGTCTGCTGTGAGATCACCTCTGAACTCTCTGAACTATCTGTAACCTATGCAGGTAACTATTAAATGAGGCATATTTTCAAAGCACTTAGCCTTCCAAAGTTCCATAGAAACCTATGGAACTTTGGAAGGCTAAGTACTTTGAAAATATGCCTCATTTAATAGTTACCTGAATAGAGAGAGAGAAATAGATTATAACATCATTTGCATATAGCCCAAATTCTATTCCCAGACTCGTAAGCAAATTTCAGAATGGCAGCATATTGATGTTAATATTGGAGAGACTGCAAACCCCTGGGGGACTCCTCTAAAAAAAGGTACTCCAGTTAGAGACACTAATCCCCTACTCTAATCTGAGAGGTATGATCAATCAGAAATGACTTGAGCCAGTCAAAAACAGGTGGCCCAACCCCAATCTCAGTCAGTCTTCAAAAGAAAATACAATGATCAAGTGTCAAACGCTGATAATATATCCATAAAAATAATACCATCTTTTCTTTATCCTCTATTTTTGACAATATAACATCAATAAATGAGACTAATAATATCTTCAAGCTATGGCCAGGTTGAAACCCATGTTGAAGATTTAAAAATTATTAGAATTTATTTACTGCCTTTTTGAAGAAATTCACCCAAGGTGGTGTACAATAAGATCAATCTGGACATGGGCAATAGACAATATCAACAGGAAAAATATTCAAATAACAGTACATATTGAGGGGCATTTTCGATATGACGCCTAAGTCCGACTTTGGACGTCTTGCAAAAAACACCCAAAATCTAAAAGAAGGTCATTTTCAAAAAAGAAAAATGTCTTATCTTTTTTTTTTCGTTAATACTGTTTTGAACAAGGTTTTGTGATTTGGACATTTTGTGTTTTGGTCCATTTTCGGGGGAAAAAAAAAATCCAAGTGCAAAACGCACAAAATCAAGCCATTGGGATATAGGAGGAACCAGCATTTTTAGTAGACTGGGTCCCCCTGACATCCCAGGACAGCAATAGGGCACCCTAGGTGGCACTGCAGTGGACTTCATGAAATGCTCCTAGGTACACATCTCACCATTGCTTCCTTACTTTGCTGAGCCCGCCCAAAACCCACTAGCCACAACTGTACACCACTGTCATAGTCCTTACGGGTGAAGGGGGGACCTATATGTGGGTACAGTGGGTTTCTGGTGAGTTTTGGAGGGCTCACAGTTTCCTCCACAAGTTTCAGGTAGGGGAAGGTAGGAGCCTGGGTCCACTTGTCTGCAGTGCTCTGCACCCACCACTAGACTACTCCAGGGACCTGCATGCTGTTCTAATGGACCTGAGTATAACATCTGAAGCTGGCAAGTAATATTTTTCATCACATTTTTTTGGTGTGGGATGGGGTTAGTGGCCACTGGGGAATAAGGAGAGGTCATCCCTGATTCCCTCCAGTGGTCATCTGGTTATTACTTTTTGTGCCTTATTCAATATAAAAACAGGTCTAGCTCAAAATATCTTAGTTTTAGTCCTGGATGGTTTTGTTTTGTTCCATTATGGCTGAAAAACGTCTCTAAGTCTTAGGAACGCCCAAGTCCCGATGTGAAGACACCCCTGACACGCCGTCTTGTGATTTGGGTGTACTTCTGATAGACTAAATAGAAAAACGTCTAAAAATAGGTTTTGAAAATACTGATTTGGATGTTTTTGTGAGGAAAGCATCCAAATGCTGCTTTATGCCACTTTTTTTTTACCTTTTTTTTGTTTTGAAAATGAGCCCAATTATGGCATAGAATGCTACTTATAATGTTGGCACAATACACAGTAAAACATCATATTAGACTGCATAGGATATAAGTGAAGGTGGAGCATATAGACAGGTAACTTAGTATAACAGGAATTAGAGAGTAAAGGGACTAACTTAAAGAAAGTTGCATGGGAAGTCAGAAAGGTACATCAAAATGACTTCAGCTATGGTATTTGCAGTTGGTACCAGTTCTTATTAGAAATGAGCAGGTAACACACATTAACGCATTAAAATTTTAAAGCGAAGAGCATTTTTAATGCACTTAATATTTTAACATCGCCGTCCCCTGGTGTCCCTCAACTTATCTATCGCCATACAGCAATTCACATTCACTGTACACTACCGGCCCCAGAGTCTCCTGTCTAATGTGTCCTGCCCCTGAGGAAACAGAAAGTTATGCCAGACAGGGTGGGACATATTATAGAGGAGACTCTGGGGCTAGCAGCAGACAACGATCCTTGCGGCGTACCACATGGATCGATACTGTCACCTATTCTGTTCAATATCTACCTCAAGCCACTAGCTGAGCTTATTCGGTCAATGAACACTCAGTTCTGCATCTATGCGGATGATGTGCAGCTACTCATACCCATTGAACCTGACTTACCTACAGCCTTGAATAGACTGATCACTTGACTAACATCAATTCAAGAATGGGCTAAACACAACAAACTTTGCCTGAACCCAAGTAAAGCCAAGCTTCTCTGGGTCCCTAACACAAGTGGATACATACCTGACATCAAAATCCCTTTTGGGAAGTATGAACTCCCCCTCAAATCACAAGTCAGAAACCTTAGAATATAGTTAGATTCAGCACTTACTCTGATTCCCCAAATCCAAGAAACCTTCAAGAGCTGTTTCTACTATTTGTGACAGTTATGCTGCCTCTCTCCTTACATCGAGAAGGGAATTCTTATCCCAGTTGTGCATGCCATGGTAACATCAAGACTGGATTACTGTAATGCGCTATACAATAATCTGACTATAACGGGCCTGCACCAGCTCCAATTGATTCAGAATGCAGCAGCAAGACTCATAGAAGATTGCAAGTGATGTGACCACATCACACCATTTTTGCAAAAACTTCATTGACTACCAGTACAATGCAGTACTAAATTTAAAACTCTATGTCTGATCTTCAAGGCCCTGAAAGGAAATGGCCCCGAGTATCTCTGGCCGAGATCCTGAGAGAGACAGAGAAGAAAACGGTGAAGTGAGGGCCGTGCCTTGCGCTTTAAATGTTTGGAGTGGTGATTGGGGAGTGAGCTGCAGCGTGTTCACGAAGAATCATTTTTCCCGTTGCCTCCTGTGGCTCTGTGTGCTTTGGTTGTTAGTTCAATTTGTCTTTCTCTGCTGTTGCCGTCTGAAAGTTTGCAGGCGGATCCTTAAGTTGTTTTTTTTTCTGGTGTTGTGTGTAGAGGGCGCGTGCAGAAGTGCAGAGCCAACTAACTCGTCTTTTATTACCCGCCCTCAATGTCATCACGTTTTGACGCGAGGGTGGGCAAGAGAGAGATAGTTACAGACCTACGAACTTACGAACCCTTCACTGAAGCCACGGAGTCAGCTTCAGAACGTTGAGGGTGCGTTTTATTATAGTAGAGATTTTGGGTACAAGGTTGCAGGGAGGGGAGAATGAAGGGGGGGGGGGGTCACTAGACTACCAAGGACCCTGCAGAAGGCTATTCAGGGCAGGTTTCTCGGGTTTTGGGGAGAAGGGGGAGCTCCTAGTCACACATTCCTCTCAGCCAACTCTTCTATGCTACCCTGGAACTGGTGCAGTTTCCCACGTGCATGCGTTAAAAAAATTTGTGTGTGTATGTATATACAATGCTGTTCAAAGTACTAAAGTAAAAATAAATGTATACTGTAATACTAAAGAACACATTAAAAATGATTGCTTTGTATAATACCTTTTGAGTAAAAAGTAAAAGTAGCACAGCTACACTGAATGCAACTATTGTTAACGTTTTTATCACAACAACTTTATTTTACTACATTTCAATCCACTTTGTTTTTAGTAAAACTAAATTTTCAAAAATGACTGTCACTCGTCCAAGTTTGGGTTGTGAGTCATTAATCCAGCACAGTTAAAAAGGTGTTAAACAACTTCACTAACAGAAAGTAGATTGTTCAGTCTGACAAAAAGTTCCTTCAAATCAGGCCAGGCTGCAATATTACTGAGATCTTAATCATCATTATTGTCATTATCTGCATTAGAAATAGTGCTGTCTAATTCATCACTTGCATCTTCATCTTTATCTTCATTATTATTATTATGTTGTCCAATTACAAAGAAGGCTTTTACAAAGTTGGAATCATTGTTCTAACAATTTTTCATCTGATGGCAAACTCTGGATATCTTCAAGAACTGATGCAAGAAAGTCAAATGTGTGGGAACCCTTCAGTTTTAAGGCTAGACAAGCAGACTTCCTTTCTAAAGGCTACCAAACCAGTGTGCAGTTACCCCAGTGTAAAATTTTCCTTGGGGTGACTAGCAGTCTGTTGTGATAAAGACATATGTCTGTTCACCAAGAATTGCTACCAGCTTCATCTCCACTTTAAAGTGACCTAACTCATCACAGTTCTTTATGGCTGAAGACCAGTAGCCATTTCAAATACAGGCAACTCCACTGTTGGCAAATGCTACTTGTCGTGAAGATGACCTTTTTGGGGAAAAGGTAGAAGAGGTCGCTGACCTGATCAAAAAACATACTGATATCAACACCCTCTCTCAGTGGACATCTTCTGCGCCCTCCTCATCTAGGAGGTTTCCTGACAAGTTGAAGCGAGGTCCTCACTACTCTTCTTGCCCCACTCAGTCTGTTCAGCACCAGTGTGTTCATTCTCATCAACAGTGTGCACAGAAATCCCAGCCAGCTCTCCAGTCAAAACAGGGAACGAGTTTCTGACTGGCTTCAGGGGAGCACAACAGCCGTCAAAGTGATCGTTCTGGATGACCTTCCGATCAGGGGGAAGCTGAGCTGTGGGTTCTTCAAATAGTCCATCTCAGTTGCACTCTATTGACAAAAGAAACCTCCAAATTGCCCACTGAGAGTGTCTTGCCCCATCTCTTCACACAAAGCAGTACTTGTAGAGCAACTCGCCACCCTTCTTAAGTCCCATCCAGTTGAGCCTGTTCCACCAGGGGAGGAAAGGAAGGGATTCTATACCAAGTGCTTCCTTGTGCCAAAGAAAATGGAAGGGGTGGGGGAATATATCCCACCCTAGATATAAGGGCCCTGAACAAATATCTGGTCAAAGAAAAATTCAGGATGGTTTCCCTGGGTGCCTTTTTCCCCATGACAAGATTGGCTGTGCCTATTCTCATATCCGAATACTTCCAAGTCACAGGACATATATTAGATTTGGGGTGGGGACACGTGTTCTGCCATTTGGCCTCACATCATCTCCTACGGTATTTACAAAGTTTCTAGCGGTAATCACGGTGTTACTACGCAGACTATGTGTTTTCCTACATGGACAATTGGTTGGTGAAGAACATATCGAAGAGGGGGGTGTTCAAGAGTCCATGCAGAGAACTATTTGGGTGCACACTGCATGTCACCCCATGGCACGTCTCCATATGAGATCTGCCCAATGGACCCTAGCTTCTCAGTGGTCTTGGGCCAAGGGAAACCTAGCGGATGTTATCTGAATCACCACAGCGCTGTCTCAATCCCTCCATGATGGACAATTCAATTTGATTTTGAGACTACCATTCCAAATTCCCAGAAGGTGTTGACAATAGATGCATCCAACCGAGGATAGGGAGCTCATTTAGATGGCCTTCATATTCAGGGTTCATGTTCAGCCCAGGAGAGGTAGCTGCAGATCAACCTCCTGAAGCTCCAAGTAATTTGGAATTGTCTAAAGGATTTCAGAGATCAGTTGCTCAACCAAATTGTACTCATTCAAATGGACAATCAGGTTGTAATTTATTATATCAGTAAGCAGAGGGGTACGGGATTCTACCTTCTGTGTCAGGAAGCCATAAGGATGTGGAACTAGTCTATCCAGCACAGGAGAGTCCTCAGAGCCACGTGCCTGGCAGGAAAGTGCATCAGCCTGGCCAACAGACTGAGCAGGGTAATGCAACCTCATGAGCTGTCTCTCAGCATATGCCTTATCTGCAAGATTTTTTGAAAGTGGAGCACTCCCTCAGTAGTTCTCTGCCACAATCACAAGATCCCTCAGTACTGCTACAGGCTCAAATTGCATGACAGACAAGCATCAGATACCTTTCTCCATCATTAGGGGACAAGTCTTCTGTATGCGCATCCTCTCATTCCTCTAGTGGGGAAGACTTTGCTGAAACTCAAGCAAGACCGGGGAAACATGATCCTAATCGCCGTGCATTGGCCCAGGCAGATATAGTCCCCACTTCTTCTGGAATTGAACTCTGAAGAACCATGGAGATTAGACTGTTTTCCAACTCTCATAATGCAGAACAAGGGATCATTTGTGCATCCCAATCTCTGGCTCTCAGGGCCTGGGGGTTCAGGGAGTAGAATTTGCTTTCTTGAATCTCCCGGAGGGTGTCTACGAGTTTTTGATGGCTTCCACAAAAGATTCTACTAAGAGCTGTTACACTTTCAAATGGAGGAGGTTTGCTGTTTGGTGTGAAAGCAAGGCCCTAGATCCTTTTTCTTGCCCTACACCAAACCTGCTTGAATATCTTATATAGCACTCTGTGTCTGGTTTTAAGACTAACTCTGTAAGCAGTTAGTGCTTATCATAATGTAGAGGGTAAGTCCTGCTTTGGACAGCCTCTAGTTATTCGATTCATGTGAGGTTTACTTTAACAAAGCCCTCCATCAAACCTCTGCTGGTGTTATGCAGACCTCAATGTTGTCCTTACTCAGCTGATGAAAGCTTCTTTTGAGCTACTGGATTCCTGTCCTCTGACGTACTTGACCTGGAAGGTCTTGTTTTTGGTGGCAGTTACTTCAGCTTGCAGGGTCAGTGAACTTCAGGCCCTAATGGTGGACCCACCTTACACAAAATTTTATCACAACAGAGTAGTTCTCTGCTCCCACCCTAAGTTCCTTCCTAAAGTGGTGTCAGAGTTCCATCTTAACCAGTCAAATGTCCTGCCAACATTCTTTCCCATACAGCATGCCCATTCTGGTGAAAGCGCACTACACACCTTGGACTGCAAGCAAGTCTTGGCCTTTTTTTTTAAGCAGACTAGACCCTATAGACTGTCCACTCAACTTTTTTTTTTTTTTTTATCCCAGTAGGATGGGGGTTGCCATTGGTAAACGCGCACTTTCAAATTGGCTGACGTACCAAATCTCTTTTACTTATGCCCAGACTGGGCTGACTGTGGAAGGTCATGTCATGGCTGTGTCAGTAGCCCACTTGAGATCAGCCTCCTTTGAAGAGATTTGTGAGGCTACAACATAGTCTTCAGTCCATACATTCACATCCCACTACTGCCTTGAACAAGATACCCGATGTTTGGTTTGGTCAGACAGTTCTGCAGAATTTGTTTGGGGTCTAGAGTCCAACTCCACCCTCCTAGACCCATTTTATTTTGTTCCAGAGAAAACCAGTATGTATATAGTGTCTGGTTAAACTTTTTGGTCTCACCATTGCTAGTTACTATTTTCTTCATGTTTTCAGTGAGCCTGTGAGCTAGGAGTTCCCACATGTAAGATGGCCTGCTTGTCCTTGGAGAAAGTGACTTACCTGTAGCAGGTGTTCTCCAAGGATAGCAGGCCAATTAGTCTTACATACCCTTCCACCTCCCCTAGGAGTTGGATTTATTATTAGCTATACATAGTAGAAGACGGCAGAAAAAGACCTGCACGGTCCACCCAGTCTGCCCAATAAGATAAACTCACATGTGTCATTTTTTGTGTATACCTTACCTTGATTTGTACCTGTCTTTTTCAGGGCACAGACCGTATAAGTCTGCCCAGCACTATCCCCACCTCCCAACCACCTGCCCCACCACCTGCTCTGGCACAGACCGTATAAGTCTGCCCAGCACTATCCCACCTCCCAACCACCAGCCCTGCCTCCTACCGCTGGCTAAGCTTCTGGGGATCCCTTCCTTCTGAGGAGGATTCCTTTATGTTTATCCCACGCATGTTTGAATTCCGTTACCGTTTTCCTCTCCACCACCTCCCGCGGGAGGGCATTCCAAGCATCCATCCCTCTCCGTGAAAAAATACTTCCTGACATTTTTCTTGAGTCTGCCCCCCTTCAATCTCATTTCATGTCCTCTCGTTCTACCGCCTTCCCCTCTCCGGAAAAGGTTCGTTTGCAGATTAATAACTTTCAAATATTTGAATGTCTGTATCATATCACCCCTGCTTCTCCTTTCCTCCGGGGTATACATGTTCAGGTCAGCGAGTCTCTCCTCGTACGTCTTGTAATGCAAATCCCATACCATTCTCATAGCTTTTCTTTGCACCCCTTCCATTTTTTTCACATCCTTCACAAGATACGGCCTCCAAAACTGAACACAATACTCCAGGTGGGGCCTCACCAACGTCTTATACAGGGGTATTAAAACCTCTTTTCTTCTGCTGGTCACACCTCTCTCTATACAGCCTAGCAATCTTCTAGCTACGGCCACCGCCTTGTCACACTGTTTCGTCGCCTTCAGGTCCTCAGATACTATCACCCCAAGATCCTTCTCCCCGTCTGTACCTATCAGACTCTCACCACCTAACACATACGTCTCCCGTGGATTTCTACTCCCTAAGTGCATCACTTTGCATTTCTTCGCATTGAATTTTAATTGCCAAGCGTTAGACCATTCTTCTAGCTTCCGCAGATCTTTTTTCATGCTTTCCACTCCCTCCGGGGTGTCCACTCTGTTGCAAATCTTAGTGTCATCCGCAAAAAGGCTAACTTTACCTTGTAAGCCTTCGGCAATATCACTCACAAATATATTGAATAGAATCGGCCCCAGCACCGATCCCTGAGGCACTCCACTACTCACCTTTCTCTGTCCCGTCTCCAAGGATTTATTAAACAAATCTTTAAGAGGACCCGCCAGAACCTCTCTGAGCTCCCTCAATATCCTGGGGTAGATCCCATCCGGTCCCACTGCTTTGTCCACCTTTAGATTTTTAAGTTGTTCATACACACTCTCTTCCGTGAACAGTGCTATATCCACTCCATTCTCACATGTACTTTTGCCAGTCCATCGTGGTCCTGCTCCAGGATTTTCTTCTGTGAAAACAGAACAAAAGTATCTATTTAGCAAATTTGCTTTTTCTTCATCATTATCTATATATCGGTTCTCAGCATCTTTCAGTCTCACAATTCCCTTTTTAGTCTTCCTCCTTTCACTAATATACCTGAAGAAAGTTTTGTCACCCCTCCTTACATTTCTAGCCATTTGTTCTTCCGCTCGCGCTTTCGCCAGACGTATCTCTCTCTTGGCTTCTTTCAGTTTCATTTGATATGCCTCCCCTTGTTCCTCCTCTTGAGTCTTTCTGTATTTCAGGAACGCCAACTCTTTAGCCTTTATTTTCTCAGCCACTTGTTATGTTATAGTACTGTCAGTCCCAGGCTCCCATGCGTGGAGGGAGCGCTGCCTCACACCCTTAAAGTAAAACTACACTAGGCAGCATTTTCTGCATTGGACTCTGTGGATCATGTCACCCACATATAAAACTAATTAGCCTTCTGTCTTTGGAGAACACTTGTTACAGATAAGCAACTTCGCTGCCTCCACTGACCCTCTCTCCATCTCTCTCTCTCTCTCTCTCTCTCTCTCTTTCAGAGAACTGGTTGCATTTACAAAAGTTGCCATTCAAGTATAAATTTGGCAGATAAATACCGTACATGTCGTCATCTAAAGACCATACAGGTCTTTATCCGCCATCATCTACTATGTTACTGTGTTACCTTTGAGCATTTTATTTTTCTATTTCCTGTAGTCCCAGTGTGTCTCTGGCTTTTCTCAGGTTTTTTCCCCTATCCTTTCAGAGTCTCCTGTCCATTTGACATTCTTCACTCTCCAAGTCTACCAGCCATCTTTCCTCTGAGTCCCTATCTGTCCTGTACATCTTCCCTCCCTAGACCCCCCCCCCCAGTGCAGCACACTACTCCCTCCCTAGCCCCCCTCGCAGTTCCAGCACACTACTCCCTCCCTAGCCCCCCTCCCAATTCCAGCACACTACTCCCTCCCTAGCCCCCCTCCCAGTTCCAGCACACTACTCCCTCCCTAGCCCCCCTCCCAGTTCCAGCACACTACTCCCTCCCTAGCCCCCCTCCCAGTTCCAGCACACTACTCCCTCCCTAGCCCCCCTCCCAGTTCCAGCACACCGCACCCTAGCCTAGCCCCCCTTCAAGTCCAGCACACCACTCCCTAGCCTATCCCCCCCTCAGGTCCAGCACACCTCCCTCTCTAGTCCCTTCCACGGTTCAGCACACTTCTCCCTCCCTAGCTCCCCCCATGACCAGCAAACCACCCTTTCCCTAAAACCCTTCCCCTGGTCCAGCACACCTCTCCTTCCCTAATTGCCCCAGATTCAGTACATCTGCCCCTCCCTAAAACCCCTTCTCCAGTCCAGCACACCTCTCCCTTCCTAAGTGCCCCCAGATCCAGTACACCTCTCCCTCCATAACTGCCCCCCATGTCCAGCACACCTCTTCCTCCCTAAACCTCACCCCCCAAAGGTTCAGCAGCAGCTCACTCTCCCTAACCCCCTCCCACCCACAGGTTCAGCACACCTCTCCCTCTCTATCCCCCCCCACACACACATACACACCAGCACACCTCTTCCCCTCTCAACCACTTCCCCCAGGTCCAGCAGTACCTCTCTCTCTGTCTCAACTCCCCTGCCCTCATGTCCAGCAGCAGCTCACCCTCTCACACCCCCTTCTCTAAGTTCAGCAGCACCTTTCCCTCTCCCCCTTCAGGTCCAGCCACACCTTTCCTTCTCGCACAAGATCTAGCAGCACCTCTTCCCCAGATCCAGCAGCACCTCTCCCTCTCAGCCCCCCCCCCCCGAACCCCAGTTCAGTAGTACCTCTCCCTCTCAGCCCCCCACTTCCACCCCGGTCCAGCAGTACCTCTCTCTTGTTGTGCCCCTCTCCACGGTCTTTCCTCTCTTGATCACTGTCGGTAGCAACAGCACAGCGATTGAAATAGGCAGCTTTGGAACCTTTGCTAGGCCATGTCTTGCCTTCTCTGATTCAGTGTCCTTGTTTTTACAGAGGCGGGACACGGCCTGGCCTAGTGAAGGCCCCAAAGCTGCCTGTTTCAGTCCCTGTGCTGCCACTACTGGCAGTGATCAAATGAGGACGGACCTGCGGGCAGGGGGACAGAAAGGGAGAGCTGCTGAACCAGGTTGAAGGGAGATGTACTGCTGGACCCGGAACAGAAAGAGGAAAGGAGGTAGACATGCACACTTGGCTCTTGGGTGTGTGCTGCTGGGTTGCCGTGTACCCCTTGCTAAAGACTCGTATACTAGGTGTTGGGAACCTCTGACTTAGTGTATCTGAATGTAACTCACATTGAGCTACTACTGAAAAAAGGTGTGGACTAAATCTAAATTATATACTAAAATATTTATACACAATTTGGTGTTTCAGAAATATACAAAAGTCATAGCAGTACCCATCCTGTTATTATTTTAGGCCATGCTTTTAAGCAGCTTCTCTACAATTGTCCTCTGGCGTTTGGAACAATTGTTTAGCAAAAATCACAAAGTAACTTGTGGTCCGCAAAAGGTGGGAAAATGTGGGATACAAATGCAATAAATAAATAAATAAAAGACATTAAACTCTGTTAAGCAGCATTAACTGTTTAACGTAGATTTAATGTGCACTGTATTGACTGCTGCATTAAATAATTAAAGTAGAAATTCCTAACAGGGAGTGTTGTATGGTGGGGGGGGGGGGGGAGGTGGACTGTACCTTGTAGCTAACTCTTAGGTCATCATTGTATTCTCCGAGGACAAGCAGGCTGCTTGTTCTCACTGATGGGTGACGTCCACGGCAGCCCCTCCAATCGGAAACTTCACTAGCAAAGGCCTTTGCTAGTCCTCGCGTGCTCATGCGCACCGCGCATGCGCGGCCGTCTTCCCGCCCGAGCCGGCTCGTGTTCGTCAGTCTTCCTTTGTCCGCGCTCGGTACGGTCGTGTTTTCGCCGTGTCGTGCCCCGCAAAGTCGACCTCGCGCGTTCTCTTCGTGTTAAAAAAAAAAAAAACATTCTGTGTGTGGAAAGGGACTCTTCGGTCTCTTTCCCCCCCGATATTTCCAGCTTTTTCGCCCCGGTAAGTTTTCTTTCGTCGTCGGGGTAGGCCGCTTTTAGGCCTCGGGTCGAAGTTTTTCTTCCCCTTGTTTTGTGGTGCCTTTTCCGCCATTTCGACTTTTGATCTCGCCGGCGTGATTTTTCCGCCCATGACATCGAAGTCTCCCAGCGGCTTCAAGAAGTGCACCCAGTGCGCCCGGGTCATCTCGCTCACTGACAGGCACGCGTCGTGTCTTCAGTGCTTGGGGGCTGGGCACCGCCCGCAGGCCTGTAGTCTGTGTTCCCTTTTGCAAAAGCGGACTCAGGTAGCGAGATTGGCCCAGTGGAACGTTTTGTTCTCGGGCTGTTCGTCGACATCGGCACCGTCCAGACCTTCATCCTAGGCCGCCAGTGCATCGAGGCATCGGCCCTCTGCATCGGCGCTGAGACATCGGACAGCTGCGTCGACGTCGGTGGTACCGGGACCTCGTCTGCTGATGTCGTCGGACGGTGGTGCTTCGTCTGGAGTGCAGGTGAGG
Source organism: Microcaecilia unicolor (assembly GCF_901765095.1). NCBI lineage: Eukaryota > Metazoa > Chordata > Amphibia > Gymnophiona > Siphonopidae > Microcaecilia > Microcaecilia unicolor. The sequence continues at coordinate 251,379,502 of NC_044035.1, read as the reverse complement.
GCTGTCCATTCCCCTGCTGGTGGCGGTGAGCCTTCGGGTGGGTCTCCCCCTACCCTGAGGGCTCCTGCGGTACAGCCCCCCCGAGACCGACCTCATTTGGCCTCGGCCCCGAGGAAGCGACGGCTGGATTCTACGTCCTCCTCGTCGGTGCCGGGAAGCTCCGGTGACATGCTTCGTTCCAAGAAGTCGAAGAAGCATCCTCATCGGTCTCCTTCCCGTGTCGGCACCGAGAGCTCTGGGTCGCCGAGGGAGTCGGCACCCAGTAGGCATCGGCACCGAGAGGACCGCTCACCCTCTGTTCAGGAGGTGTCGATGCGCTCCACTCTGGACAGCCCGGAACAGCCTCCACGCCCGGAACAGGTTCTGACGTCGACACCTGCATCGACCTCCATGCCTTTCTCTGCAGCCACTCTGAACGAGAGCCTCCGGGCCGTTCTCCCAGAGATTCTGGGTGAGCTGTTGCGCCCTACCCCTCCGGTACCGGCGGTGCTTGCGCCACTGGTACCGTCGAGCGTGGCGCCGGCTGGTCCATCGCCCGAGGTGAGGTCTCCGGCGTCGCTGCCGTGTGTGGTACCGGCTGCCGTCGCCTCCCAGGAGGGCTCCCTGACTACGTCGGCGGAGGGAGCTTTGCCGATGCGGGCGAGGGAGTCTACCTCTCGACGCCCCCATCGTGGACGTGGCTCCACAGAGTCGAGTCGGGCACGGTTGCAGACACAGGTCTGTGAACTTGTGTCTGACACCGAGGGTGAGGCCTCGTGGGAAGAGGAAGAAGACACCAGATATTTCTCTGATGAGGAGTCTGAGGGTCTTCCTTCCGATCCCACTCCCTCTCCTGAGAGACAGCTTCTCCCCCCGAGAGTCTGTCTTTCGCTTCCTTTGTCCGGGAGATGTCTACGGCCATCCCCTTCCCGGTGGTTGTGGAGGACGAGCCCAGGGCTGAAATGTTTGAGCTCCTGGACTATCCTTCTCCACCTAAGGAAGCGTCCACTGTACCCATGCACCATGTCCTAAAAAAGACATTGCTGGCGAACTGGACCAAGCCTCTAACTAATCCCCACATTCCCAAGAAGATCGAGTCCCAGTACCGGATCCATGGGGACCAGAGCTGATGCGCACACAGTTGCCTCATGACTCTGGAGTTGTGGATTTGGCCCTAAAGAAGGCTAAGAGTTCTAGGGAGCATGCTTCGGCGCCCCCGGGCAAGGACTCTAGAACCTTAGACTCCTTTGGGAGGAAGGCCTACCATTCTTCTATGCTCGTGGCCAAAATTCAGTCCTACCAGCTCTACACGAGCATACACATGCGGAACAATGTGCGGCAGTTGGCGGGCTTGGTGGATGCGCTCCCCCCTGAGCAAGCCAAGCCTTTTCAGGAGGTGGTCAGGCAGCTGAAGGCATGCAGAAAATTCCTGGCCAGAGGGGTGTATGACACCTTTGATGTTGCGTCCAGGGCCGCTGCTCAAGGTGTGGTGATGCGCAGACTCTCATGGCTGCGTGCCTCCGACCTGGAGAATAGAATCCAGCAGCGGATTGCGGACTCGCCTTGCCGTGCGGATAATATTTTTGGAGAGAAAGTCGAACAGGTGGTAGAGCAGCTCCACCAGCGGGACACCGCATTCGACAAGTTCTCCCACCGGCAGCCTTCAGCATCTACCTCTACAGGTAGGTACAATCCTCCTTCTCGACAGCCTGCGGCCCAGGCTAAGCCCCAGCGCGCTCGCTCTTGTCAGCAGCGTGCGCCTCAGCAAGGCCCATCGGCTCCCCAGCAAAAGCAAGGGACGAGCTTTTGACTGGCTCCAGCAGAGCATAGCCGACATCCAAGTATCAGTGCCGGGCGACCTACCAGTCGGGGGGAGGTTAAAAGCTTTTCACCAAAGGTGGCCTCTCATAACCTCCGATCAGTGGGTTCTTCAAATAGTCCGGCACGGGTACACCCTCAATTTGGCTTCTAAACCTCCAAATTGTCCACCGGGAGCTCAATCCTACAGCTTCCAGCACAAGCAGGTACTTGCAGAGGAACTCTCCGCCCTTCTCAGCGCCAATGCGGTCGAGCCCGTGCCATCCGGGCAAGAAGGGCTGGGATTCTATTCCAGGTACTTCCTTGTGGAAAAGAAAACAGGGGGGATGCGTCCCATCCTAGACCTAAGGGCCCTGAACAAATATCTGGTCAAAGAAAAGTTCAGGATGCTTTCCCTGGGCACCCTTCTACCCATGATTCAGCAAAACGATTGGCTATGCTCTCTGGACTTGAAGGACGCCTATACGCACATCCCGATACTGCCAGCTCACAGACAGTATCTGCGATTTCAGCTGGGCACACGTCACTTCCAGTACTGTGTGCTACCCTTTGGGCTCACCTCTGCGCCCAGAGTGTTCACGAAGTGCTTGGCTGTAGTAGCAGCGGCACTTCGCAGACTGGGGGTACACGTGTTCCCATATCTTGACGATTGGCTGGTGAAGAACACATCCGAGGCAGGAGCCCTGCAGTCCATGCAGATGACTATTCGCCTCCTGGAGCTACTGGGGTTTGTGATAAATTATCCAAAGTCCCATCTTCTCCCAGTGCAGAGACTCGAATTCATAGGAGCTCTGCTGGATTCTCGGACGGCTCGCGCCTATCTCCCAGAGACGAGAGCCAACAACTTGTTGTCCCTCGTCTCGCGGGTGCGAGCGTCCCAGCAGATCACAGCTCGGCAGATGTTGAGATTGCTAGGCCACATGGCCTCCACAGTTCATGTGACTCCCATGGCCCACCTTCAAATGCGATCTGCTCAATGGATCCTAGCTTCCCAGTGGTTTCAGGCTGCTGGGGATCTAGAAGACATGATCCACCTGTCCACGAGTTTTCTCGAATCCCTGTATTGGTGGACGATTTGGTCCAATCTGACTCTGGGACGTCCCTTCCAAATTCCTCAGCCACAAAAAGTGCTGACCACGGATGCGTTTCTCCTGGGGTGGGGAGCTCATGTCGAGGGGCTTCACACCCAAGGAAGCTGGTCCCTCCAGGAACGCGATCTGCAGATCAATCTTCTGGAGTTACGAGCGATCTGGAACGCTCTGAAGGCTTTCAGAGATCGGCTGTCCCACCAAATTATCCAAATTCAGACGGACAATCAGGTTGCCATGTATTACGTCAACAAGCAGGGGGGCACCGGATCTCGCCCCCTGTGTCAGGAAGCCGTCAGCATGTGGCTCTGGGCTCGCCGTCACGGCATGGTGCTCCAAGCCACATATCTGGCAGGCGTAAACAACAGTCTGGCCGACAGGTTGAGCAGGATTATGCAACCTCACGAATGGTCACTCAATTCCCGAGTGGTGCGCCAGATCTTCCAAGCGTGGGGCACCCCCTTGGTAGATCTCTTCGCATCTCGAGCCAACCACAAAGTCCCTCAGTTCTGTTCCAGGCTTCAGGCCCACGACAGACTGGCATCGGATGCCTTCCTCCTGGACTGGGGGGAGGGTCTGCTTTATGCTTATCCTCCCATACCTCTGGTGGGGAAGACTTTGTTGAAACTCAAGCAAGACCGAGGCACCATGATTCTGATTGCTCCTTTTTGGCCGCGTCAGATCTGGTTTCCTCTTCTTCTGGAGTTGTCCTCCGAAGAACCGTGGAGATTGGAGTGTTTTCCGACCCTCATCACCCAGGACGAAGGGGCGCTTCTGCATCCCAACCTCCGGTCCCTGGCTCTCACGGCCTGGATGTTGAGAGCGTAGACTTTGCCTCTTTGGGTCTGTCAGAGGGTGTCTCCCGTATCTTGCTTGCTTCCAGGAAAGATTCCACTAAGAGGAGTTACTTCTTTCTGTGGAGGAGGTTTGCCGTCTGGTGTGACAGCAAGGCCCTAGATCCTCGCTCTTGTCCTACACAGACCCTGCTTGAATACCTTCTGCACTTGTCTGAGTCTGGTCTCAAGACCAACTCTGTAAGGGTTCACCTTAGTGCAATCAGTGCATACCATTACCGTGTGGAAGGTAAGGCGATCTCAGGACAGCCTTTAGTTGTTCGCTTCATGAGAGGTTTGCTTTTGTCAAAGCCCCCTGTCAAGCCTCCTACAGTGTCATGGGATCTCAATGTCGTTCTCACCCAGCTGATGAAACCTCCTTTTGAGCCACTGAATTCCTGCCATCTGAAGTACTTGACCTGGAAGGTCATTTTCTTGGTGGCAGTTTCTTCAGCTCGTAGAGTCAGTGAGCTTCAGGCCCTGGTAGCCCAGGCCCCTTACACCAAATTTCATCATAACAGAGTAGTCCTCCGCACTCACCCTAAGTTCCTGCCAAAGGTTGTGTCGGAGTTCCATCTGAACCAGTCAATTGTCTTGCCAACATTCTTTCCCCGTCCTCATTCCTGCCCTGCTGAACGTCAGCTGCACACATTGGACTGCAAGAGAGCATTGGCCTTCTACCTGGAGCGGACACAGCCCAACAGACAGTCCGCCCAATTGTTTGTTTCTTTTGATCCCAACAGGAGGGGAGTAGCTGTGGGGAAACGCACCATATCCAATTGGCTAGCAGATTGCATTTCCTTCACTTACGCCCAGGCTGGGCTGGCTCTTGAGGGTCATGTCACGGCTCATAATGTTAGAGCCATGGCAGCGTCGGTAGCCCACTTGAAGTCAGCCACTATTGAAGAAATTTGCAAAGCTGCGACATGGTCATCTGTCCACACATTCACATCTCATTACTGCCTGCAACAGGATACCCGACGCGACAGTCGGTTCGGGCAGTCAGTTCTTCAGAACCTGTTCGGGCTTTAGGATCCAACTCCACCCCCCGAGGGCCCTGTTTGTTCTGTTCCAGGCTGCACTCTCAGTTAGTTGGTAAATTTTTTAGGTCAATCTCAGTTATGTCCTCGCCGTTGCGAGGCCCAATTGACCATGGTTGTTGTTTTGAGTGAGCCTGGGGGCTAGGGATACCCCATCAGTGAGAACAAGCAGCCTGCTTGTCCTCGGAGAAAGCGAATGCTACATACCTGTAGAAGGTATTCTCCGAGGACAGCAGGCTGATTGTTCTCACAAACCCGCCCGCCTCCCCTTTGGAGTTGTGTCTTCCCTTGCTTTGTTTGCTACTTATGGGACTGACGAACACGAGCCGGTTCGGGTGGGAAGACGGCCGCGCATGCGCGGTGCGCATGAGCGCGCGAGGACTAGCAAAGGCCTTTGCTAGTGAAGTTTCCGATTGGAGGGGCTGCCGTGGACGTCACCCCATCAGTGAGAACAATCAGCCTGCTGTCCTCGGAGAATACCTTCTACAGGTATGTAGCATTCGCTTTTACTGCTAGCATGATGTGCAGTTAACTACACCTTCAAAGGTATAGCTGACTGCATTATATATTACTGACCATGCCATTAATGTACAGTATTGATCATTGCTCTGAGTTAACTGCAAGGTTGCCTTCCACAAAATGCTCTGAATGGCCCCAACAGTTAACACAGAGATTTCATACTTAATGCACCTTAACTTTGGCTGTTAATGTGGAGTAAGTGCAAAACCTTTGCATAGTTTTATGGGCTGTACTGTGTGATCAATCAAATCGGTTTCCTTTCCAAGTAGTTAATTTATCACATAGTTTGAAAACATAGCTATTCCTGTGTTTATCAGAATTAACTGGGAACAACTGAAATACTTTCAAAAATAGTGAATATAGCTTATATATACTTTTGAAATGTTGCAAGAAGGATACAGCTTAATACAGCTGCTTTTTTGTTTTCGGACATCAAATAATATGATATCTTATATTAATGTTTAAGTTTGTGCTATTCAATTGGTTCAGTATGACAATTTTTCATTCTAATGATAACAAGGAAGGGTAAATGCAGCATTGATGCACAGATAATTCAGCTTTTAGAAGTGATACAGTCAGGTGTGTCTGGCATTAAGAAAGAGCTGAAGAATTCCACTTTGTGGGTGGAATCTTCCAGAGGGCCCTGGAAATCTAGAATGGTGGTTATCCTGGGAATTCTAAAAAGAAAAAATTGAAGTATAAATGCAAAAGATAAAAAAGATAAGAGAATTACTTTAGTTTACAACAGCAACTCATTTATGGATTACATACATAGTCTAATGTCAGGATTTTCTTTTTCTCAGAGTTGCCTTTGGCAACTGTAATGGATTGGCAGTTGTGGATTTTATGCAGAAAACAGTATTGCTGAGCATGGGAATGACTGATCTGTATGGTTCAAGTGACCCTTACCAGCGTCAGCCCCGTTCTCCACGCAAGAGCAAACAGTTTACAGCAGGTAAAATATACCACAATGACTTCATTTTAATTTTGTTTCCCCTTTCCTTTCCTGCTTGCAGCTTTTTACAGTGCTTTTATATTGCATGATAACTTGCCAGGTCCACCTAACAAATTTTGTGTAGCTACATGGGATGAAAGCTAACAAAATCAAGCTTCAGTTGAATCTCACAAAAAAATATTTACAAATATAATACAAACTGACAACCTAATGCTATCCATTAGAATATTCTTCCCTCAGATTGTTGTTGTATAAAACCGCTATGTGACTTGTCTTTTGGTTACAGAATTCTTCAGGCAATAAAGTAGGATGTAAGTTCATTATTGTAAGTAATAACTGTGACATCTGTCAAGTTTCATTCTGTCAAGAATAGTACAGAATTATATTGAGCAGTTAAGAGGTAGAATGCTTCCGAATCATCTTTATGAAATAGCAAGTGCTAGTTAAAGTTAACCTTCTAAAAATGCTTCTAGTAACTCTGGCTCCAATTCAAAAACAAAGCACTGGTTGATAACCTACGGCTACCTTCAGCATTATTAATCTATTCTTACAAATGTGTTTTTAATTTAACATTAAACTCTATCTACAGTATATTATACAAACATCAAAGTGCATTCTAGGATAGAATTAAGTCTGATTTATCAGAATGTTCTCTTTTTGGAGGAGTAGCCTAGTGGTTAGTGCAGTGGACTTTGATCCTGGGGAACTGAGTTCGATTCCCACTGCAGCTCCTTGTGACTCTGGGCAAGTCACTTAATCCTCCATTGCCCCTGGTACAAAATAAGTACCTGAATATATGTAAACCACTTTGAATGTAGTTGCAAAAACCTCAGAAAGGCGGTATATCAAGTTCCCTTTCCCTTCCCTTTTTACTCTGTGCCTATAGGAAAAACAAATCAGCATTTCCAACAATACATTTTAAATTATAATATCTAATCCTTTTGGTCAGAGTACAATACAAGGTACATTTTTGGAAAATCATAAATTAATTCTTTACATTTTACTCTCATGTTAACCGGATGATTTCATATTTAGACTTTACAAAGTAAAATTGTTGTATTTTAGTTGGAATCCTAATAGAAAATGCTTAATACAGGAACAAAGTGGCAGCAACATTTTTTAAGATTTAAATTTAGTATTTCATATACAGAGAAAGACTGATGTTAGATCAGGACTTTTACCTCATTCACACTATTCCTTCAAATTCATCTTCATACCAACTCATTCTAAACCCAGATTAAATAAATTAACTGTATATAGAGCTAAAATATGAAATTAATGATGGCTATATCCCTTCATCATGTTGCTAAATTTTGATGACTTTAATGTTACAGAATAATATTTTAAAGATACTATTTATGCATCAACTGCTTTCTCATCATTCACACATCAGTTCTTTAATTTTGTAAGATTATTTTTTCTTTTGACATAATCTATCTTCTGACCCGAGGAGAAGCATCTGCAGAAATATCTTCGCCTCTGGCTGTTTTAAATGCTGGTTATAAATATCACATCCTTTCACTTTAGACTGTTTTTCTTTCTTCCCTCTGCCTGCTGCTGCTGCTGCTGCTGATGCTGGTGTACTGGCATGTTCCAAAAGACAACTTTTGCATGCGTGGCCTGTCTAACTTTTACCCAGATTTAACGAAACGGATCCGTACTTCTTATCAGAGTAAGTTTTCATAAAGGTTAGACACAAGCTTCCATGACAGTCATGATAAGCCTGCATTTGATCCACAAATCTGCATAGAAATGTGTTTCTATGAACACATTTAACATGCCTGCATTTATTTTTGTTTAATTTTGAAAAGAACTGCATTTCATCTGTGTCCCCTTAGGAAATATTTGTTGCACAAACATTGCAAGAAATATTTAATAATGAAGAGCATGCCTGATCTATAGCATCCATTGTGTTCTGCATTCTTTTCAATTTATTTGTAATATGCTGATGTCAACATCCCTTTGTTTTGAAAGGGAGGAATCTTGATGAATTAAAAATACAAATAATTTGTAATGGTAACAAAGGATGTCTTTTTTGCTTTATTTGTTCTGAATAATATGCAACCAAAATCCAATTACATGTAAACACATTGAAGTAGATATTTTGGATTTAGTTCATACCCTTAAAGTGATAGCTGAAAGTGACTTAGGTTAAGGTACAATGAATATTTCCCTGTTCTTGGAGGGCTTACATCTGTGGAAATGGAAGGTTAAGTGACTTGCCTTAGCATCTGTGGGAGAAGCAGAGTTTCCTGTTTTAAACATTAGGCTACTCCTTGACTCATACATTCAGAAGCACTTATGTGGTCAGCATCGGGTATTGGACACATAAGCACATTTGTTTTGAAAATTGCCCACTTTGAGCAGAAGTTCTGGCCGTACTTGTCAATATACAGCCAAAATTTATCCGTATAAGTAGAAGATGGAATGTGGCATTTTGGGGGAATAGGCCAAAAGTTATGTGGATAATGGCAGTATACAGTAGCCCCTATCTAGATAACTTTATCTGTATAAGGAGACCACACAACAGCAGTCATATATATATTTTTTAAGTTCTGATTTTAAATAGATAATTTGCCGTATTTAACAGTCCAACTTAATGGATAGGCACGCTGAAAATCTGTTCATAGTCAACTAGTGACTACCCTCCTGAATGTTGACCTTACTGTGACACCAGTATAAAATTTGCTATATTAAAAATTTCATATTTGAGACCCATTGCTTGTTAAACAAATATTACAGCATAATAATTAATAAGGTAGTCAACTGCAAGTTAGTGATTTGATGAAAGGTAAGTAAATCAATCTAATTCTAAATAAATTAACTCATTATAGTTAAACCATATAGGCAGCCTAAAACTTGCCATCTGTGAATTTTATCACTGTTAATGTATATTTCCAGATTATGCTCTTTTCAGCAGACTGTTTGTTATAAATGTTTCTCTGTTTGTCATCATCAAAACTAAAGATACACCTCCATTTCGTTGGTAGAAACTCAGAATTGAATCCGTACTGACACATGCATAAATTAAGAATGAAAACCCATATTCATTACCTGCTCAATTAACAGAGTTAATATTTGATATTAAAGATGCAAAATTGTTAGAATGCCTTAGAACATTTAAAGTGCAATTCTATAGCTTGGTGCCTAATGTTAGGGGCCAAGTGTGTGTGTATTAGTTTGGCTGTAAGTAAATTTACTTCCAGGTAAGTTATTTTGAACTTTTATATATTTGATGTTAGCATAGTATGCAAAGATTAAGAAAAATATTGAATTGAGTTGGAAAATTAATTTTATAATAAACAGAAAACTGAATTTAGATCAATGTAGAATGGGGCAATTAGTAGACTAAAATTTGGTCTTGTCTGCCATCTGAGGATGCATTGGGGTTGAAAACTGTAGTCGATAGGGCTATGTTTCTGTGTTTGGATTTTGGCCCCTTGGCTTTGGTTTGAAAACCAGTGAGTGTTACCAAGGGATTATGGTGTTAGTCTAACAGCTCTTATATACATTGACGGCACCAATAATTGGCAGTTACATATATAAGTGCTAGGTGCTATTCTGTAGTGTATGTGCTAAAGTCATGTAGCTCATAACTGAGGGAGCATATAGGTAGGTGGAGTATGGACTGGCCATGAGCATGTCAGCAAATGATGCACACCATTTATATAATACTGTTAGTTACACAACTTGCATAGTGCACTTAGGCACACCAACTTAACTAGCTATCTATGCCTGTTGTATTTAGGTGTGCCTGTATTTTGGCCCGCCAGTGTGACTTTATGCTAGTATTCTATAATAGCTTAGGTGCACCCTGAAACCATTATAGAATTGGCATTAAGCACGCCCCATTGTGTCATTTTTATCCTTGCGCTGTTATAGAATTTTCCTGATATTACTTGGAAAATCGATCTAATGCATGTTTTTTTAATATAATCTCTTTATTAATAACGTACAAAATACGTCATCCAAGCATCACAATTTACATAATCATTACCTACCAAACAGCATACATAACTTATTCATGATAACTAATGCAACCCACCTCACCCACCCTCCCCCAAAAAAGGGTAAAATCTTAATCACTCACCACCCCCAGAAAAAGAACACTAAGTGTAATCTGGGAAATTAAATGTTAAGAATTCTACTGTGCTCCATTAGAGTTAATGAAGTCCCAAAGGATGCAAAAATGCTTCCCAGAAACAGAGTCCAACTCAGACACTTCATATCTCTCCATAGAAACTTGCGTGATCATTAAGGATCTCCACTAAGAGAGCGATGGAGGCTCAAGGTGCAGCCAACACTAAAGGATGCATTTAATCCCCATAAATACTGCGTGTTTCACAAAGCCTACTTATCCCTTTGATAGGGGGCGAGCAATATCAAACACTGCAAACAAGGACAAAGGCCGATTCATCCAGTGGGTTTTCCAAAGTGTAGATACATGGGCTTCCAGCAGCTTCCAAAAGTTTTGAATCAAGGAGCAAGTCCAAAACAGGTGTCCAAGAGTTGCTGCTGGACAAGGACATTTAAGGCAAGTTTTTGAAGCACCAATTTTGCCCTATAAGCTCCATGGGGTGAGATATATAAATGCATGACCAACTTGTATTGCTGTTTCCAGTGAAGGATATTTTTTGTCAAGGATCAGTAAAAGTGTGAAGTCTTTTAAGAAGATGATTTGCTGTGACTGATATGGCTAAGTCTGCTGTCCAATGCTGTGCCAAAGAGGACAAATCATAAGATGGCAAAATATCCAATAAATATGTGTGATAGCAACTCAGAGGTACTTGCAACTGAGCCTCCAGACTGTAAGCGTCTGCAAAACGTTCATGTGTGTCTGCCATTAAGGCTGTTGTTGGCAACGAACATATATAGTGTTTCAACTGTAAAAAAATATGTAAAAGATTGTAATTGGACAGACAAAAAAAGCAACACTGGGCCTTCAAGACTGGGACAAAGAAGTTCTTTATTGATGACCCGACACGGGCCGTGTTTCGGCGCTAAACAACGCCTGCTTCAGGGGTCTAATTTTTCAATTTCTCCCCCAAGGCTGGAAGTGCTACAGGCTTTCCTGCCCGATCCCTGGATGGAGAGGCTGACCTGCTCTGGCTCAGAGACACACTCCCGCTGCTGCTGCTGCTGCGCTGATGTCCAGTCGTTCTCCCACTGTGGCGATAACGATCCCCAGAGTGACTTCTTCAGGTGCTGTGCTCCTCAGGGCTCTCACGCTCCCATTCCATTCACTGTAAACAGCATGTTAAATGTTCTACAAACCCATTTCCAGGTGACACTTAAAGACGGAAAAATAGGATAAGTATGCCAAAAGGGACTCACTGGTTGGCTTGGGCATGCAACACAAAGTGAAAGGATGTGTTAAAGAAGTCTCATGTGTATAGGAGTAATGAGGCACCGCACAATACCAGTCGTTTGTGTCACATGCCACATTCCAGAGAAAACAAATGTATCGACAACAGTCCCAACCCCCTATGGTCTGTGGGCAAATAAGCCCAGGTGATAGTCATTCTGGCATATTTCCCAGTCCATAAATAGTAATTAAGAAACTTGGGAAGTAATTTATTCTGATCTTAGTTGGATCATTTGACATACATATAACCAGTGAGGCAACAAAATCATATTATATAGTGCTGCTTTCCCCAGCAAGGAAGTGGATAGGATTGCCAAGCATGCAATTTGCGCTTGGTGTCCTTAAACAGGCTTCAAATTCACCTCACTCAATATAGTAAGATCTCTATGAAGAAAGACGCCTAATATTTGATGGACTTGTCTGCCAAAATTAAAGGAATCTCCCCCTCCCACATGGTGCGCATGGAGTCTTGCAAGGGCAAAGCTGTGGATTTATGCAAATTGAGCTTGAAGCCTGAATAATAGGAAAACTCATCCAGCTTTGCAAGGAATCCTGGGGCTGAGATAATATAAGTAGTAGATCATCAGCAAAAGCTAACACACATATTTCATGAATACCTACTGGTATACCATGAATATCCCTTTCTTTAAGACGCATCCAACGGAAGGGCTCCAGATACAGTTAAAAAAAAAATGTTTAAAAAAGAAAGAGAGAGAAGGGAAAGGGTGCAACCCTGCCGAGTGCCCTGCAAAATAGGAAAGGACTCCATTTACCAATAATAGTGACATAGGGGACCTATAGAGTATAAGAATGGCCTAAACATACCAGCCTTCTATGCCCACATAGATCAAAGTATGGAACAAATAGGCCCAATCCATCTGATCAAATGCTTTTTCAGCATCCAGACTAATGAGCATACTAGGGGTCTGGGTGAATTTTACATGTTCCATTGCTAGCAACACCTTTCTATCATTAAGTACAGATTGACAGCCCTTTACAAACCCTGTCTGTACATCACAAATCAAATTTGGCAAAAAAAAAAAAAAAGTGTCTGTGTGCCGGTACATGAGCAAACATTTTAAAGTCTTCATTTAGCAAGGAAATGGGTCTAAGAGTTTGAGTGATCCCCAGGTTTTCCAGGTTTAGGAATTAATGTTATCAAGGCCTCATTTGCCCTAAGAGGAAGGGCACCAGTGTCCACTACCTCTGTATAATATACCAAAAGAGGGCCACACAACTCACTTAGCGGGATTTTAAAATACTCTGGAGTATAGCTATCAGGGCCTGGAGCCGTGCAATTTTTGGTGGCTCAAATCACCTGAAGTTCTTTAGCCGTAAGAGGAGCGTTTAAATAAGCATGGGCATCTGATGATAACTGGGATTACCTGAATTTATGGTCCAGTACAACTGGACCTTCACTATGGCAGATGGGTCGTGATGAAGTTGGCTCTGAGCATCCCTTAGGCCTGTAATATATCTGGAGCCCATCCAGCATTTTATGAGGTGGGCCAAGAGTTTGCCTGATCGATTCCCACATTTCTATAGAAAAACATTTTTTTGTGCATCATGAATAAGGGCATCGAGGACCACTTGTTTAGCCATGAGGACTTCACTTGCAGAGGAGGTAGGATCCCTTGCATAGGCCCACTTTACTGAAGCATATTTCTGTTCTAAGTGTATAACCCTGGACCACTCTCTAGTTATGTGCCACCATGTATGCAGTTATGTCCCCCCGGAGTACCGCCTTGTCAGTCTCCCAGAAAAGACCTGGAGTATCTACATGTTGCACATTAAATCCCACAAAGTTGTCCCACTTTTATTGTAAATATTGTTGAAAATGCACATCTGCATGCAGATAAGCAGGGAAACGCCAAGATATGCCTCCCCCCTACACACCATGATCCCACTTCTGTATCAACCCATATCATGGCATGATCTGTTAGTACAGTGGGTCCAATCTCGGCACTGTGTATTGAGGAAAAAGTAGGGGGAGTGAGCAGAATATAATCAATATATAATAACTTGCAATGGGCTTTAGACACGTGTGTAATCTCGCTCTGTGGGATGTAGAAGCCACCAAGCATCCACCAAACCTAGTGCATTACCTAAATAGGGCATACTGTGCTCTGTGCATACTGTCATGTTGCTAGATCCCACAGAGTGATCCACAGAAGGGTCCATCACTTGATTGAAATCCCCCACCAAGAGCAAGGGCATCGACATGTCACAAACACCCAGTTGGACTAATCGCATAGACCACCAATAGGTAGAATGTAAAACTGGGCAATAATTTTTAACAGAAGATAGCAGCCAATACTCATCCTTTATAATCAGTTCTACCATACACATCGAAGATCTTCTAATAAGGACAGCCACTCCTGCCTTCTTACAGGGAGATGAGGAGTAATATACCCCCTCCCAACCATCCAGTTTCTTATGTTCTGAATCAGTCAACTTAGTCTACTTTAAACATACAATATTGGCATGGTGGTGATTTAATTGGGCAAGTATTTTACTGCATTTAACTGGGGATGTGGTACCTGAAACATTCTAGGTAATCAACAAGCACAGCTGCCTTAAATCCCCCATCCAATAGTCAAAAAAAGACCTAAATAAAGTATCACACCTGCAACATCATAGAACTCCCAGGGTGCCCAGCCCTCACTCCAGGAGCGCACAGTAAAATGGTACATAAGCAAACAGTCTCTGGAGGCAATGAGTGACCAGAAAAGAGGAAAGAAACCATAAAGAAACATAAAAGGAAAAATCCATAAAAGTCCCTCTGCATCAACCAAAAATATCAGCTTGATATTGAGACATATAGCCCCCCTGCTGATCTCGCTCTCCCTCCTCACCCCAATCTTCAAACCCTACCCATATAACAAGAAAACCCATACCAACATCCCTCCGCTGTCAGGATGAGATGTAGCCGATCACGTCACAGATGCTAACCCTAAACTTGCCAGCTAGCCAAAGAATAAACCAAAGTCCAAAACTCAACCTGGTGAACAGAGCACTCCAATAATACGTATGGCCATGCACATTAGATTTCTGAAAGAGAAGTTATACAGAAATGTGTATCATATCAGTAGAGAAAAGGAAAATGCATAATTCTAGCACTGCCATCATAAGAATAAAATATATATAGTATAGTCTTCTGTCTCACATAACAAATCTCCATACACGCGGCAGACATATCCAGACTCAGAAATGTGTGTGCACCCAAAATCAAGAAAGTGTGAAAATTAGGGCACCCTAAGCAATACCATGCCATCCAAAGCAGGACATTGCACTCTGCCACTCCTTCACCACAGGCGGGCATGACTCTAAATCCAGCAGGTTAACAAAATCCTGCGCTGCAGAAAAGGTGTCATGAACGTTCCATTTTGAAAAACCTTCAAGACAACTGGGTGGAGAAGCATAAAGTGGATCCCATGCTCCGGAAGAGTGGTGCACAGTGTATAGAATTCTTTCCGCTTTTCAAGGAGAGCCACTGATTAATCCTGAAAAAAACCTCACCAGGATCCCCCCTCATAAGTTAGGGATTCACACTGTGCTTTATATTGCTTCATCATTTCTGCTTTATGGATGTAATTATGAAATTTAGCAGCAACGATGTGCTGCCTGTTGTCACCTGCCATCCTCCTTCCTATGAGGTGGACAAGCTCCAAGTGGGCTGGGCCAGTTCTCCAACTCTGACAGTAAATGCTGGTCTGGAATCAACTCGGGGATCCCCCAGAAGTGTTAAGTTACCTCGGCTGGGCCTGTTCTCAAGGTCCTCTAGTTTCACACACAGCGGTAGCGTAACTAAGATTGACTAGGGCCCTGGTTCGAAAAGTTGAGATTGGGGCCCTCTTGTTCCCAAGGTAGTGGAGACGAGAAAGGGTTTTAGAGCCAAAATCATGACACACTACCTCTTGAAGGATCTACATATAGTCGTTCATAAAAGGAGCTCATTGTGAACACTATCCACCCTAAAAGGGTGTTTTGTGGCTCTACATGAGAATTGTGATATTATGATCCCTTGTCTCATATTGTTGACGGTCTGCATTTTCCGTATGGGTGGTATATTGGTTTATTAGGGTCTGCCCAGTGTTATGGTACAGTAAGGTTCTGAGTGTGTTTTTGCATAAATTTGTGCATAGTGTTTTACAGTTGAGCAATTGTGGTTAGTACATGCTTTGAGCAACCACTTTATTCTTTGACATATGATACATATTTAATATCTAAATATAATAAAAGGTATTAATTGTGACTTATTTTTACTTATTTTTTTCTGTGTTGTCAGACAGTTATGAATGTAAACCCCGCCCCTTTTAGCCTCCCCAAACAGTTGGGCCACCAACCGCCTATGGTTCAATGATTTATTTACTGACCATCATTCAAACTGAATTATAGAAGAATAAATTAGAGTGAAAGAAACAATTTGTTTGAATTTAGCTTACACCCTTTTCAGTAGTAGTTCAAGATGAATAATATTCAGGTACATTAGGTAATTCCCTGTTCCTGAAAGGCTTTCAGTATGTTTGTACCTGAGGCAATGGAGGGTTAATTGACTTGCCCAAGGTCACAGGAAGCAACAGCAGCAGTAGGATTTTAGCTAGGCTTCCCTAGTTGTCAACCTGGTGCTCTAGCTATTAAGTTACCAAGTTCTGCATTGCTCTGGCAAGTAAGTACTGTAAGCAGGGGTAAGCAGTTTCCAGGCCCTGTCAACACTGGTCCTCTTGGGTTTTCAGGTTCTCATTAAATGATAAATAGTAATAGAATTGCAAACCACTGAAATAGTGTGCCTGCAAATCTTGCATTCATATTCATTAAAGGTATCCTGAAAACATGAGTAGACTAACATTCACAGGGACTGGAAGTTGCCTACCCCTGATTGTAATGGGGCAAAACTTAATGAAAAGGTAGAGAAATAAAATAGTTTTCTCGTATTCCTTCTACTTGAAAATTGTAGGGTAGCTATATAAATAAAAGGTTGAAATGCTTGTCTCTATCTTATTTACCTATAAGAAGTTATTTTGATAAAGCCATTACAACTTTCACAATTCAGGCCTCAAAATGTAAGAAAGCTAAAAATATACTTCTTTATAAGAGGATGAGTTATGAAGTGGTGTCAGATAACATCAAATTGCTCTTTAAAATCTGCATGTTATTTCAACCAGAATTGTCTCAACATAGGCATTTACATGTTGTGAAGAGGGATGTGGTCCCTCTTCACTTTTGTGAAGAGGGACCACATCCGCTCATCTCCAATCTCGCGGAACCTCTCCCATCTCTAAAGATCTATTAAATAAATCTTTAAGAGGTCCCACCAGGATCTCTCTGAGCTCCTTCTGTATCCTGGAATGTATCCCATCCGGCCCCATAGCTTTGTTCACCTTCAGATTTTCCAGCTGTTTATAAACTCTTTCTTCCTTAAACGGCGCAGTATCCACGCCATTCCCAGACGTTCTCGCAGTTGGCTGCCGAGGGAACGTCTGGGAATGGAGTGGATACTGCGCTGTTTACAGAAGAAAGAGTTTATAAATAGCTGGAGAATCTGAAGGTGAACAAAGCTATGGGGCCGGATGGGATACATCCCAGGATACTGAAGGAGCTCAGAGAGGTCCTGGCGGGACCTCTTAAAGATTTATTTAATAGATCTTTAGAGACGGGAGAGGTTCTGCGAGATTGGAGATGAGCGGATGTGGCCCCTCTTCACAAAAGTGGAGACGGAAGAAGTGGAAAACTACAGACCGGTAAGTCTCACGTCGGTGGTAGGAAAAATAATGGAGTTGCTGCTGAAAGAAAGGATAGTTAACTTTCTAGAAACCGGGTTACAGGACCCGAGGCAACATGGCTTTACCAAAGGAAAATCCTGCCAAACGAATCTTGTTGACTTTAAAGCTAGAGCAACTGGAACCATCTCGTGGACACGTCGGGTGATTGTTTTAATAGAGAGATTTTGTTTTGGAGCAGTTAATCTGGGATCTGTTTTCTTTTGCATCACATCTGGTGCAGATCTGAAGAGCCTTTCTGTTGTTTGCTGAAAAAAAATTAGGGACCTTTTTATTATAATGTGTTAAGTTTTGCGCTTAACACATTATAATGTGTTAATGCGCAGGAAGCCCAAAACTGCATCAAGAAGGGCATTCTCAGTATTTCTTTATTGCAGGCCATGTGGTAACATTCAGATTAATGCGCAGTGTACCTGCTGCCAGTTAAAGCAGAAGACATAGCGTCTCCTATTTAGGAAGTAGTAACTAATCACGTGTTAATTCTGCATTAGCAAGTTAGCACGCAATAAGTGTAACATGCTAGCTGGCGAACACTGCCACACCTACTCTCCACCCATGCCACACCCCAACAGAAAAATTCTGAAAAATTCAGTAATGCATGGTTTAGAGTACGGAAACAGCCAAACAACTTTAAAAATCCTTAATGTGGTTATTTGAGTGTTAACCTTGCATTAACCCCCAGATTCTATGAACAGCAACTAAAGTTGCACACCCAAATCTGCGCACACAGCCAATATGTGCGCACAACTTAATTGTTTAACAAGCTAATCAGCACCAATAATTGGCCGCTACTAAGCAATTATAGGCACTGGTTAAGATTTATGTGCGCAACTTTCTAAGCATATTTATTTATGATATTTATATCCCACGTTATCCCAAGGAATCTTGAGTTCATTGTGGCTTATTTTGTAAAGTGGTGTGCGTAAATTCAAATGCATGGACCACAAAAGAGGGCATGGGAGGGGCATGGACAGGTCATGGGCGTTCCAAAAACTTAACGCGCACTGTTACAGAATATGCTCGATCTGCACCTAAGTATGACATGGTCATTTACACCAGATTTTAGTTGGTTTAAATGGCTGTGGCAATATTTTAGTTGCAGGATGGCCGCTACTCATATTCTATAAACTGCGTCTAACTTTCGGCAAGGTTTATGCAATAGCGCTAAGCATGGTTTTTTTGGCGCTATGTATAGAATCTGGCCCAAAGTGCTTAAAGCAATTTAGTAAAAGGGCCCCTTATATTATATTATATATTAATAAGAAGCCAGTTATTTTGTTCAGTAGAATATTTTGAACTGTAGTGTTCCCAGAGTCTTTTATTTTATTTTCACAATTGCTTTTTTCCTCCTTGTTTCCTTGATCTAACTTGCAGACTGACTTTGATCAGGTGTTTGGAATTCTCAGCAGAGTTTGGGTGTATTTCACTCATATGAATACTTATCTAACTTTCAGGATTTATATGAGCACACAGGTGAAGTGAAGCTATCCTGGAACATTTCAGTGTCAAGTGAATTTTAACAACATTGTAACGCCTTTTTTATATATATTTTTTTTTAACAGGTCTGACTGAACTAAGTGACAGTCCAGTTTCCTTGGAGCTAGAACGATGCAGATCTCCCACTTCAGGTAAAAGTGATTGCCATCTCCTTAGGGAGTAGGTAAAAACCCATTCATGTCATTCTTCAGTATGTTTCATTAGTTTTATAACAATGATAATCTCTAGCATGAAGACACATGGACATTAAACAAGAATAGTTCTGTGCTAGATTGAAAGGAACAATTAGCTAAGACATCAGTAACTGAACTATACAAACACTGAGTATAGTTAAAGACCAATTTAGGATAGTGACAAACAGTTTGGGCCTCGTTTTCAAAGCACTTAGACTTAAAGTTTCATAGCTTACTGTGGGGCTCAGTTTTGATAGAGAAAAACATCTAAAAAGTAGCATAAAGTAGCATTTGGACATCTTTTTCTCAAAAACATCCAAATCGGTATTTCCAAAACCTATTTTTTAGATGTTTTTCTATGCTATTCTTCTGCAGTGCATCCAAATCTCAAGGGGCCATGTTAAGGGCGGGATTTGGGTTTTCCTAAGACTTGGATGTTTTTCAGCCATAATGGAACAAAACAAAACTCTCCAGGACTAAAACTAAGACATTAGACACAAAACATGCCCTAAATGACCAGATAACCACTGGAGAGAATCAGGGGTGAGCCCCCCCCCCCCCCCCACATACACCCCAGTGATCACTGACCCCCTCCCACCCCTCAAAAAATGTGAATAAAAATAGGACTTACCAACCTCTATGACAGCCTTAGATGTTACAACCTCAATCACTCAACGATTCCCACAACAACCCAGTACACCGGACTACCTGACACCACAACTGGAGAGAAAACTTCAGTTAAGCCACCCAGCCTGCAATACTTTTCAGGCATGGGAATGGCTCACCATCACAGGAGAACAAAACTCCACTATCAACTGTGCAGAGAAAAGTGCAACGTGGCAGTATCAAGTCACTACAGCAGGGAAAATAACACAGGCAAGCAATTGTCTAATAGGAATTAAACACAAAACTGGTTAAGGCATAACATCATCATGAAGAAAGTACTCATCTTGCAATCTTTCTTAGTCTTCACTGTACAGCCACCAGCATGTCCACTAATCCAGTGCACCCTAACAGTAAAAAAGCAAATCCTGCGTCGAGGCGACTGATACTATTTGGATTTGGGGTGTTCTGTGCAAAACATCCAAAGTCGGACTTGGACGCCATATCGAAAATGCCCCTGCATGTAACTTTGTAAGTCTAAGTGATTTGAAAACATGCCTCCACATATTTAACTCCTAACTCTTGTGGATGTCAAGATCTGACATGATCATTCTTAGGTTTCTTCTAACTTTCATAACTAGAAAAATGTTTTGAAAGTTCCTTGGGTATTTTGCAAGTTTCAGAATTTTTTTTTTTACATAGTAAAATGAAGGCAGATGAAGACCATATGGCCTATCCAATCCCATCCTACTCTGTGCTTTTATGTCCATACTGCCAACATAATTGTTTTGATATTTGGCACTGTCTCCTAAGCAGAAATCAAGAAGTGCAGATAGGTATCCTTAAATTTTAGAATAATGTCAATGCTTGTAGTGTCATCAGCATTCTTTTATATTATCAGTCATCCAAATATATGATGTTATAAATAGCAGTCTTCCAAATGTAGAATGTTCTAAATAGCAACATCATAGACGAAGACTGATGACACTCTGTAGCTGCTTACAGTTGGAGGGAGACGGGGTGATTGAGCTCTAACACCTTACACCAGGGTTACTCAAATGTTTTGAGTAGAAGTCCAGAAACTTTAGTTGTCTGAAACGTGGGGTCCACAAACTACCACGTGCACATCATTTTTGTTCTCTCATCTTTCTCTGTCCCCGATGCTCAAAACTCCAGTGCTATGCCAAGTAGTTCTGTAAAAATACCACCAGAACAGCGCAGAGGAACAATGCCCTAATGCCCAATCTAATGAAATGCAAATATAGGCGCGCTCATAGTGTTGAGCATTAGGGAGTTCGGTAAGTGGATTTTGCTTGGCACATATGCAGAATTCCGCGTTAAGCTTGGCTCCTATGTGCATGCACCTGGTAAAACCCGAACATCGGCGTCGGTTTTCTGCCTCCTAAATATAAGTGTTTTAACATTTTTTTTAGTTTGGATGCTTATATTTAGGTGCAGGAAACACACATCAGTGTGTGTTTTCACATTGGGCGGGTTTTTTTTTGTTTTCTTTTGCATCGACGCTTTAAATTTAGATGCAGGAAACAGTCGCCAGCATATGCTTTCGCTTGGGTCTGGTGTTTATCACGACCTGTGCTTAAGGGCTTGCACTGGCTTCCATCTGCTTCCAAAAGCAATCAAAACTGGCAAACTTTGCAGAAAAAATCATGAGAGAAGCATAAGAATCATGGGAAATCCTTTCTTCCAACACCCTAACACCTGCTCCGACCTAGCATTATTTTTTGCAACATTAAGGCAGTTTTCTTTCGGGCACTGAGTATTGGGAAGGAATACAAAATGACCTCATTTACATGAGCTTGACTACATTTGCACGCTATCTGTGCTAATGCCGGGCGCGCTTGTTTCCCGTTCTAGACTCCTCTGAACATTCTGCGCAGGTAAATATGGGTTCTAGTACAACGCTAATGGCCTCTAGCGCACACATTTACTTTTGTTCATGGGGCCTCTGTTTCTCTTTCTCACTTCTCATGCCCCCCCCACCAACACAGATGCTTATGTACTCAGTCATGTTACCCAGTTCAGATGTCCCTCTCACATACATACATTCTTTTGCTCTCTTCTCTCACTGCCACCCACCCAATAACCTTTTTGTGTGCTCTCTATGAGGAAAGGCTAAAGCGGCTAGGGCTCTTCAGCTTGGAGAAAGGACGGCTGAGGGGAGATATGATAGAGGTCTATAAAATAATGAGTGGCGTGGAACGGGGGTAGATATGAATCACTTGTTAATTCTTTCCAAAAATACTAGGACTAGGCAGCTCGCAATGAAGCTATAAAGTAGAAAATGTAAAACAAATTGGAGAAAATGTCCCTTCACTCAACGTATAATTAAACTCTGGAGTTCGTTGCCAGAGAATGTGGTGCAATCAGTGGGTTTAAAAAAAGATTTGGATAGCTTCCTAAAAGAAAAGTCCTTAAGCTGTTATTAAGATGGACTTGGGGGAAATCCACTGTTTATGTCCAGGATAAGCAGCATAAAATGTATTGTACTGTTTTGGGATCTTGTCAGATACTTGTAACTTGTATTGGCCACTGTTGGAAACAGGATGCTAGGCTTGATGGACCTTTGGTCTGTCCCAGTATGGTGACACTTATGTGCTTGCAGCCAAAACTTCAGCATAGATCTTACTATCCATATTTTTTAAGGAAATTGGCCTGCAATTACCACATGTGAAGAATCCTTTCCCGACTTCAGGATAACAATTATTCTAGCCTCTGCAAAGATACCATAACTAACATGTTCTTTAAAAAATTGCTGATATACCCAATGCAAAAGTGGTATCGGCTCCTTATCAAAAGCTTGATAATATTCCGTACTAAACCCATCTGGTCATGGTGACTTATTCAGAGACATTGCCTTCAATGCATCCCGTATCTCCTGTAAAGTAATCATTGCATCTAGCAGCCCCTTTTGAGCATCTGACAGAACCAGATGTTTAAAAATTCTAATAGAGGTAGGGGAGGAGTCAAGATGGCGGCAGGCAGGTGAACTTGCTCTTCATGTTGTTCTCATATTTCCTTAAACTAATACCTATGGATAAATGGAAAGGGAATACATGGATGTTTCCCTCGGAGACCTCTGTACCTGCTTCCCTTGGACCAATGGATTCATTTGTTCATCATGGAGAACCTCAAAGTTTGAGCTCTGGAGCGCAGCTGCTGAGACAGGAATCAGAGACAAGATAACTGTTTACCTTCCTTGGCTTTGATTCTACTCTCAGCCTTGAGCAATGAACACCTTCCAGTCTGCCATGAGCATCCTCCCCTCTGACCATGCAGGCTGAACACGAACTTACTGAAGCAGTGAGCAAACTGCAGGCTCAAAAGAGTTGAAAGCAGAACTGATTCTCCTGGAATAGGACCTCAGCATTTGTTGTTGGTAAGAGAAAGAGACACCAGTGAAGATACTGTTTTCATCATTGGGACTACTGAGCTGAAGGTACTTGGCTGAAAGGGAGAGCAAATTCCTGCTGCTTCAGGTCAGGTCCATTTCAATTTACCTTATCATGTCCAGAACATTTTACCTTGCAATCCATCTGGCAAGCTTTGGTCCCTCAGGTTAATTTACTAACACAGAAGGTATAGGATCAGGTATAGGATCATGAGGAAAAGTTGGCAATTTGCATTCCAGAGGTGAAAGATTTGAAGAAATCAGTGGAAGAACTTAAAGAAGAAAAATTAAAAATGCAGGTTTGTGAAGCTGCTATAATAAAAGATAATGTGATTATGAAAACTAAAACTGGGGCTCTGGAAAATGAAGCTATATCCTCAAATCTCAGGTTAATTATTTTTTCCTCAATTCCCTTTAAGATCTGCTAGAGAAACTTTTGTTAAATATATGAATGAGATTTTGAAGATACCACTGGAAACACTTCCACCTGTTGTGAGTGTTTTCTATCTTCCTGTTGGCTAAGAGAAATTCGACTAATAGACTTGCTGAACAAATTTCACCATCTGCTTCAGATACCATGAATATCTTAGCGACATCAGGTACAGATTTGGCTACTTCAGCCACTTTAGTATTTTTTTTGTGGCCTTGAAATCTGTTAGGGATTAGTTACTATTGTTACTTTTTTCTTTCTAGATGGTTTAGTTCCTGATTTTCTTGCTTATAATCTATATGGATGCCTTCCATAATTCTGCTTTTGTGCATTGATTTTCTTTTATATTACCAGTATATGAATACTTTAACATGTTGTTTATTGTTCATACACTTTTCTGTGCAGGAAGATGGGCTTGATTATTTTCTGTGTAGAGGTGATTTCTAAATTTAATAAGTTCTTCCTACCTCTTTGAGCCTCTCATGTTTTTCTAAAGCTTCTTTCCACTGAAAAAGTTTGGGATCCTTTTACTAAGCTGTGGTGGACAAAAACATATGCTTTCCATAGCTTAAAATGCCTTACTGCAGGACTCTGTCAGGCGTTTTGCTATAATTTTGGCTTCTGCGCAAAATAATAGATTTTATTTCTTAGCGATGGGGGCAGGGCGGAGAGTAGGCATATACTGTGCTAATCGTTTAGCACTGCTACAGTGCCGCATGCCAACCAATTAGCTTGTGATTAGTGCATGAGCCTTTACCACCTACAAAATAGGGGCTCGCGCTAATGGAAACTTTAGCATGTGGTCATTAGTTAAAAAAAAAAAAAATAGAAAACTCGACCATTTTACCCAAGTGGAAAAACATGGCCTTAGCGTGTGGGATTCACCCATGTAAACACACACTAAAGCCACTTTTTGCCTCCATTTGCTTAAAGGGCCCGTGTGTTTGTTAAATTTTATTTAGACGCTTGAGGTGTTTGAACATCACTATCAAACCCCCTTCATCCTAGGAACCAAAAAAAAATCTTTTATATATCTATATATAAATCAGATGGCAAAAAAAATGGATCTGGTACCAAGCAACAGTGCATGACATTTCCTGGTGTTGCATTATTATTATTATTGCATTTGTACCCCCACATTATCCCACCTTTTTGCAGGCTCAATGTGGCTTACAGAGTGTTGTTATGAGGCAGTCATTACATGGTCTTAAATACAGTCGATAATAAGCTAAGGTAGGTAATTTAGATGCAAGGTGCTAGGTAAGGTGTTGTGAGAGGTGTTTTAGATGCATCTGAGTAGTTTGGGGAATAGTTAGTGAGGATCTCCTCCATCTTTGGTTGTTTAGTGCTTCTTAGTAATATTAGTCATCTCCTGAAAATTAAACCATGGGGGAAAAAAACTAGATGTAAAAAAGTTAATAAGGTTAACGCCTGTGTTGTGCAAAGGCATAAAAGATGAAAAGAAGAAAGTTTTGTAGCCTAGTATACATGGATGTAGTTGATTGTTTCTTTTGGGGGGGGGGGGGGGGGGGGGGGGGCAAAGGATGGGGTGTGGCACAGCATATTAATTTGCATACATACATCTCATACATATTCACTATGGTTATTCCACAAAAAAAAGAACAAACTGAAAAGTATATCAAAACAGTGAAGATATAGAGATATTTTTTAAACTAAAAATTAGCTAACAAAATTTGGTTTAGACATACTTTCACAAAGATCAAGTTATATAACTTGGAGATCAGTTTATATTGAAAAGCTTAGGCAAAAATGTTTTCTGCATGGATTTTTTAGGCGCCATATATAGAATCCCCCTATAGGGGCTGATATTCAGACTGCGGGAGGCAGCTTGGTTAGCTCCCACAATCGGCGGTGAGACTTGGATATTCAATGCCTGGCCATTTCCAGTGACCAGCATTGAATATCTGGTTTATTTTTGGCCAGTTTAAACTTAACCAGCCAAGCCAATATTCAGAACTGGCCAGTTAAGTTTAAACCAGCCAAAGATAGGCCTGCTATTTCTGCAGCCCAATTTGCTTACCAAACTTAGCCAGCAATGTGCTGAATATTCGCAGATAGCTGGTTATATCCACGTGATATAACCAGTTAGCCGCTAAGCGCTGACCATAAATATATAGCAGTAGATAACCAGCTATCTCCCGCTGGATATTCATGGATAGACGTTTAAGCACTATTTAATCGGGCAGGAACCACTACTCTTTTTTTTTTTTTTTATTTAATTATTTTATTTTATTTATGATTATTCTAACATACATTTATGCAATAAATATAAATCACACAAATCACATAATAATATTACAGGAAAATTTGCAATTAAAGGTAAAGAAAAAAGAACATTTTAGTCTACAAATGGTGATCCAAGAACAGGAAAATCACATTAACCTCAAATAATATCAATACTTCTTCCTCAAGTAGACAGAACCCAGAATATTGCTAGCCGGTATAACGCTGTACAATCCAAAATTGGTGCAGTATTATTCTTTTATTACAATAAATGCTTTTAACTTCTCTGGGTCAAAATAAACATAATTTACTGAATTCAAGGAAATATAACATTTGCATGGGAACCTTAACATAAAGGTCCCACCTATGCGCAAAACTCTCTCTTTTAAGTTTAAACGGTTTTTATTGATGAACAGACTCCAATACAGATATATTAAGAGCACACAGTTTGTAGTCATGCTAACATTTCTGTTACAGTAATGTAGCTTACATCGTGTCTGTTCCATCACTTTTTTAACATTTACCCCCTCCCCCCCCCCCAACAACAACATCTGAACTTTGAGCTTCATACTTCATGTTAACAAGTTCTTTCATATCTTATCAGCTACCTTAATCCACTTACACGAGGGGCTTATAACTGCTTTATAGCGTTCCTAGCCTATTGAGTACAGCACTTCTTGCTTTATGAGATATGTTTTGCAAATATAGGTTCCAGACATTAATAAATTTCTTTCTTCTCCTCAAGTGTCCGTAGGCCTCCCTTGCCTCCCACAACATTAGCTCATGTAACTTATTCCTCCATAGCCAAACAGAGGGTGGTTCTACTTGCATCCAGTGTCTCAGTATGCATTTTTTGCCCACTGCGAATTCCTTACATAAAAATACCTCCAAATTTTTATCTGATATCCCGTATGCATTGCTTTTGTTCAAGAGAACTCCTCTCCAGGAGGGGTGTAACTTTTGCCCTAATACATGTTCTAAGTACTCCCGTATCGCTCTCCAAAATGTTTTTATTCTATCACATCTCCAAAATGCATGCAAAAATGTGTTCCTCTCTCTATGACATTTAATGCATTGGGGGTCAGAGCTCCATCCCGCCCTTGCGGCTTGGGATTGTGTTATATAACCTCGATGAATAACCCTGAATTGACTCTCCTGCAGCTCGGCCCCCCCCCCCCCCCCCACCTGCCCAGGTATGTCTTTGATCAGTTTTGCAAAGTTTATTCCTTTCAGTTCATATCCCAAATCTTTACTCCATGTGTCTTTAAGCTTCTCATATGTTCGGGAGGGTCTGAGTGAGACCAGAGCTCTATGCAAGCTCGATATTGAGAGCTGTCCATGTGCATCCCCTTTCAAGAACTCGCGCA
Source organism: Microcaecilia unicolor (assembly GCF_901765095.1). NCBI lineage: Eukaryota > Metazoa > Chordata > Amphibia > Gymnophiona > Siphonopidae > Microcaecilia > Microcaecilia unicolor. The sequence continues at coordinate 251,352,402 of NC_044035.1, read as the reverse complement.
TCCTCTGACCCAATTTCGCGCCCAGGGCTGCCTGATCCAAACTAAACCAGTAATGATGTAGTTGTCTGTATGTGTAATAATCCTTATGGGCAAGTACCTGTCTCTGCTGCAGGTCCTGAAAGCTGTGTAGGCTTCCCTCTTCATTCATTAAGTGCTCCAGTAAAGTAATTCCCATTTCCGACCATCTAGCAATTATCCCTTTTTCTAACCCCGGGGGAAAGTCTCTATTCCCCCGCAGTGGGAGTTGATCACTAACATTAGGGTCTTGTCTCCAGGATTGCATGAGGAATTGCCAGACACGTCGCAGTGGTTGCAGCAGTATGCTTCTCCTACAGGTAGCTGGCAAACTCTGTGTTTTTGCCTGCAGGAGAAAATTCAAATGCCATGGGCCAAAGAGTGCTTGTTCCCAGTTGAGCGGCGTGTGTTGATTTGTGTTAAGCATCCAATCCCTAACGTGCCTCAAAAGGCACGCCTGATTGTAACGCCTGATACAAGGGAATCCTAGCCCGCCCTGACATATAGATATTCAAATTGTAGTTTAGACTTCCGCCCCCCCCCCCCCCACACACACACACACATACAAATTGCCGACACATCCTATTTAATTTTCGTAAATCTTTACCTAGTATATGTATTGGCAACACCTGTAAAATATAGAGCCACCTTTTGAACAGATTTATTCTGCCCATTAGTGATAAAGGCAAATGGTTCCATCTCTCTAGAGAGCGTTTGGTGTCCTGTAACAGCTTTTCGATATTTATCCTATACAGTATGGCAGTGTCCATAGTCAGCCGCACTCCTAAATATCGGAAGGATTCCTCTGCCCATTTCAACGGAAGCTGTCTTTGCCACTCTCCCACTTGATCTTCCTTCCTTCGCAAAGCTTCAGATTTCTCCAGATTTAGCTTAAAGCCAGAGAAGTCCCCATACTCTGCCATACATTCTAAGAGTGCTGTCAGTGATGCTTCAGGAGAAGTCACATGTGCCAGTAAATCGTCAGCGAAGGCCGCTATTTTAAAAGTATCTGTGCCAACTTTGACTCCTTGTACATCGGGTGTCTGTTGAATATTTCTAATCAGTGGGTCAAGTGTTAACACAAACAATAAAGGCGACAGGGGACACCCCTGCCTGGTCCCCCTATGTATAGGAAATGGTGGGGACAATATTCCATTAACCCACACCTGGGCCTGTGGTAGGTAATATAATGCTCGGATTGCATCCTGAAAAGACACTCTTATGCCATAGGCGTCCAGTGTGCCAAATAAGAAATCCCAGACCACCCTGTTGAACGCCTTTTTGGCATCGAAACTGACTAATACTGATGGTGTGGCCTGTGCAGACACCTCCTCCAATGTTACCAATATCTTTCTTACATTTTTAGTGATAGTTATGCCCTGTACAAATCCTACCTGTGAATCCTCAATAACATCCGGCAATATTCGGGACAGGCGGTTTGCCAAGACTTTTGCGAACAGTTTTGCTTCAAAATTCAGTAATGATATGGGTCTGTACGATTCGGGTTTCTGTACATCACGCCCTGGTTTTGGAAGTTCTATAATCTGTGCTGTTCGTAACGAAATGGACATTTGTTGCTCTTGCACTATAGCATTAAACATTGAAGTAAGGGGTTCTACTACTTCCTCCTTCATCAGTTTGTATAATTCTCCTCTATAGCCATCGGGGCCTGGGGCCTTCCCTAAGGGTGCTTGCTGTATTGCCCATGACACCTCGTCTGTCGTTATGGGAGCATTTAACATGTTTAGGCTCTGTGCATCTATGTGCGGGAGATCTTGCCCGGCCAAATATACCTCACTGTCCATCGGGGGCGGGTCAGGTGTGGCATAGAGCTTCTGATAATATTCTTGCATGGTACGATTTATAGAGTCATCTTTGTTTTCTAAAAGCCCTCTTGAAGAGTATAATGCGTTTATTTTGTAATTGCCTTGTCTAGGGTTTGCCAACCTGGCAATCATCCTACTGCTTTTATTAGCAAATTTGTATAACTGATACCTATAATACGTGTAATTCTTTTGAGCCTTAGTGTGTATTCTCTCATTTAGGGTTTGCTGCAATTCTAGAAGCTTGGCTTTCAGCAGAACATCATGGTGGTGTCCATACTCGCGCCTTAAGCGGGTGATGTCCTTTTCCAGCCTTTGTATATCCTTCTCCCATGTCTTTTTTTGGTGGCTTGTGTACGCAGTAATCTCACCCTGGAGTACTGCCTTTGCTGTATCCCAGTAGAGAATGGGAGTTGCCCTATGTTCCTGGTTAGTATCTTGAAACTGCCTATATTTGTTTAGTATAAATTCCCGAAAGTCCCTATCTTTATATAGTCTTGTAGGGAACTTCCATTGGTATGGATTAGGACTGCTCTCTATGGGTTCCCATGAGACCATTACCATTGCATGGTCTGAAATTTTTATGGGGCCTATTTCTGCCATGCGGATTTTTGTAAATAATGGACGGGAGATAAAAATGTAATCTATCCTCGACATTGTGCCGTGTGCTCGGGACAAATGAGTATAGTCTCGCTCCAGCGGATGTAAAGTTCTCCACACATCCACCAGATCCAGGACCTCAATCAATATACCAATTCCTCTGGAGTCTGCTCCCGACCCCCTTTTGTCCCCATGAGACCTGTCTAATTTGGGATCACCCACTTCGTTGACATCTCCTCCTAACAACAGGGGGACTCCTTCCAGTCTTGTTAACTGGTGCAAAAGCTTCTTATAAAATACCTTGTTATACGTATTCTCCGAGGACAAGCAGGCTGCTTGTTCTCACTGATGGGTGACGTCCACGGCAGCCCCTCCAATCGGAACTTCACTAGCAAAGGCCTTTACTAGCTCTCGCGCGCCCATGCGTTCATGTTCGTCAGTCTGCTTTTGTCCCTTCCCGTGTGTCCAGTTTGTTTGCCCGGCATAAGTTTCCTTTCGCTTTCGGGGTAGGCCTTTTTTGTGGCCTCGGTACAGGTTTTTTCTCTCTCCCTTATTTTTGGTGCCCTTCGTCACCATCACGAATTTTGATTCTGCCGGCGTGATTTTTCCTCCCATGTCATCGAAGTCTCTCAACGGCTTCAAGAAGTGCACCCAGGTAATCTCGCTCACTGATAGGCACACTTCGTGTCTTCAGTGTCTGGGGCCTGGGCACCGCCCACAGGCCTGTAGTCTTTGTGCTCTTTACAGAAGAGGACTCAGGTAGCGAGATTGGCCCAGTGGAACGTGTTGTTCTCGGGCTCTTCGTCAACAACAGCACCGGAGGCATCGAGTGCATCGACGTCGACAGCATCGAAGTCTTCGGCATCGACTGCATCGACAGCATCGAGGTTTCGACCCTCTGCATCGTCGGTACCGAGACATCGGAAGGCTGCGTCAGCGTCGGTGGTAACTGGACCTCCACTGTTGCTGATGTCGTCGGACGGTGGTGCTTCGACTGGAGTGCAGGTGAGGGCTGTCCATTCCCCTGCTGGTGGCGGTGAGCCTTTGGGTGGGTCTCCTCCCGCCCTGAGGGCTCCTGCGGTACAGCCCCCCTGAGACCGACCTTCTTCGGCCTCGGCCCGAGGAAGAGACGGTTGGATTCTACGTCCTCCTCGTCGGTACCGGGAAGCTCCGGTGACATGCTTCGTTTGAAGAAATCAAAGAAGCATCGACACCGTCTCCTTCCCGCATCGGTACCGAGAGCTCTGGGTCGCCGAGGGAGTCGGCACCCAGTAGGCATCGGCACCGGGAAGACCGCTCATCCTCTGTTCAGGAGGTGTCGATGCGCTGCACCTTGGACAGCCCGGAACCGCCTCCACGCCCGGAACAGACTCTGACCTCGACGCCTGCATCGGCTTCCATGTCTTTCTCCACAGCCGCTCTGCACGAGAGTCTCCGGGCCGTTCTCCCAGAGATCCTGGGAGAGCTGTTGCGCCCTTCCCCTCCGGTACCGGGGGTGCCTGCGCCACCGGTACCGTCGAGTGAGGCGCCGGCTGGCCCTTTGCCCGGAGTGAGGTCTCCGACATCGATACCGCTTGCAGTACCGGCTGCGGCCGCCTCCCAGAAAGACTCCCCGACGACGTCGGTGGAGGGAGCTTCGCCGGTGCTGGCGAGGGAGTCTACCACGGAGTCGAGTCGGGCACGGCTTCAGACACAGGTTCGGGAACTTGTGTCTGATACCGATGGTGAGGCCTCGTGGGAGGAGGAGGAAGACATCAGATATTTCTCTGACGAGGAGTCTGATGGCCTTCTTTCTGATCCCACTCCCTCCCCTGAAAGGCAGCTTTCTCCTCCCGAGAGTCTGTCTTTCGCGGCCTTTGTCCGGGAGATGTCTACGGCCATCCCCTTCCCGGTGGTTGTGGACGATGAGCCCAGGGCTGAAATGTTTGAGCTCTTGGACTATCCTTCTCCACCTAAGGAAGCGTCCACAGTACCCATGCATCATGTCCTAAAAAAGACATTGCTGGCGAACTGGACCAAGCCTCTAACTAATCCCCACATTCCCAAGAAGATCGAGTCCCAGTACCGGATCCATGGGGACCCAGAGCTGATGCGCACACAGTTGCCTCATGACTCTGGAGTTGTGGATTTGGCCCTAAAGAAGGCTAAGAGTTCTAGGGAGCATGCTTCGGCGCCCCCGGGCAAGGACTCTAGAACCTTAGACTCCTTTGGGAGGAAGGCCTACCATTATTCTATGCTCGTGGCCAAGATTTAGTCCTACCAGCTGTACACGAGCATCCATATGCGGAACAATGTGCGGCAGTTGGCGGGCTTGGTGGACAAGCTCCCTCCTGAGCAAGCCAAGCCGTTTCAGGAGGTAGTCAGGCAGCTGAAGGCGTGCAGAAAATTCCTGGCCAGAGGGGTATATGATACCTTTGATGTTGCGTCCAGGGCCGCTGCTCAAGGTGTGGTGATGCGCAGACTCTCATGGCTGCGTGCCTCCGACCTGGAGAATAGGATCCAGCAGCGGATTGCGGACTCCCCTTGCCGAGTGGACAACATTTTTGGAGAGAAAGTCGAACAGGTGGTAGAACAGCTCCACCAGCGGGATACCGCTTTCGACAAGTTCTCCCGCCGGCAGCCTTCAGCATCTACCTCCTCAGGTAGACGGTTTTATGGGGGAAGGAGGGCTGTTCCCTACTCTTCTGGTAAGCGTAGGTACAATCCTCCTCCTCGACAGCCTGCGGCCCAGGCTAAGCCCCAGCGCGCTCGCTCTCGTCAGCAGCGTGCGCCTCAGCAAGGCCCCACGGCTCCCCAGCAAAAGTAGGGGATGAGCTTTTGACTGGCTCCAGCTGAGCATAGCCGACATCAACGTGTCCGTGCCGAGCGATTTGCCGGTCGGGGGGGAGGTTGAAAGTTTTTCACCAAAGGTGGCCTCTTATAACCTCCGACCGGTGGGTTCTTCAAATAGTCCGGCAAGGATACACCCTCAATTTGGCCTCAAAGCCTCCAAATTGCCCACCGGGAGCTCAGTCCTACAGCTTCCAACACAAGCAGGTACTTGCAGAGGAACTCTCCGCCCTTCTCAGCGCCAATGCGGTCGAGCCCGTGCCATCCGGGCAAGAAGGGCTGGGATTCTATTCCAGGTACTTCCTTGTGGAAAAGAAAACAGGGGGGATGCGTCCCATCCTAGACCTAAGGGCCCTGAACAAATATCTGGTCAAGGAAAAGTTCAGGATGCTTTCCCTGGGCACCCTTCTCCCCATGATTCAGGAAAACGATTGGCTATGCTCTCTGGACTTGAAGGACGCCTACACACACATCCCGATATTGCCAGCTCACAGGCAGTATCTGCGATTTCAGCTGGGCACACGTCACTTCCAGTACTGTGTGCTACCCTTTGGGCTCGCCTCTGCGCCCAGGGTGTTCACGAAGTGCCTGGCTGTAGTAGCAGCAGCGCTTCGTAGGCTGGGAGTGCATGTGTTCCCTTATCTCGACGATTGGCTGGTGAAGAACACATCTGAGGCAGGAGCTCTACAGTCCATGCAGATGACTATTCGACTCCTGGAGCTACTGGGGTTTGTGATAAATTAGCCAAAGTCCCATCTTCTCCCAGTACAGAGACTCGAATTCATAGGAGCTCTGCTGGATTCTCGGACGGCTCGTGCCTATCTTCCGGAGACAAGGGCCAACAATCTGTTGTCCCTCGTCTCCCAGGTACGAGCGTCTCAGCAGATCACAGCTCAGCAGATGTTGAGATTGCTTGGCCACATGGCCTCCACAGTTCATGTGACTCCCATGGCTCGTCTTCACATGCGATCTGCTCAATGGACCCTAGCTTCCCAGTGGTTTCAAGCTGCTGGGGATCTAGAAGACGTGATCCACCTGTCAACGAGTTTTCTCAAATCCGTGTATTGGTGGACGATTTGGTCCAATTTGACTCTGGAACATCCTTTCCAAATTCCTCAGCCACAAAAAGTGCTGACTACGGATGCGTCTCTCCTGGGGTGGGGAGCTCATGTCGATGGGCTTCACACCCAGGGAAGCTGGTCCCTCCAGGAACGCGATCTGCAGATCAATCTCCTGGAATTACGAGCGGTCTGGAACGCTCTGAAGGCTTTCAGAGATCGGCTGTCCCATCAAATTATCCAAATTCAGACAGACAACCAGGTTGCCATGTATTACATCAACAAGCAGGGGGGCACCGGATCTCGCCCCCTGTGTCAGGAGGCCATCAGCATGTGGCTGTGGGCTCGCCGTCACGGCATGTTGCTCCAAGCCACATATCTGGCAGGCGTAAACAACAATCTGGCCGACAGGTTGAGCAGGATTATGCAACCTCACGAGTGGTCGCTCAACTCCAGAGTAGTGCGCCAGATCTTCCAGGTGTGGGGCACCCCCTTGGTAGATCTCTTTGCATCTCGAGCCAACCACAAGGTCCCTCAGTTCTGTTCCAGACTTCAGGCCCACGGCAGACTGGCATCGGATGCCTTCCTCCTGGATTGGGGGGAAGGCCTGCTGTATGCTTATCCTCCCATACCTCTGGTGGGGAAGACTTTGTTGAAACTCAAGCAAGACCGAGGCACCATGATTCTGATTGCTCCTTTTTGGCCGCGTCAGATCTGGTTTCCTCTCCTTCTGGAGTTGTCCTCCGAAGAACCGTGGAGATTGGAGTGTTTTCCGACCCTCATCACCCAGAACGAAGGGGCGCTTCTGCATCCCACCCTCCAGTCTCTGGCTCTCACGGCCTGGATGTTGAGAGTGTAGACTTTGCCTCTTTGGGTCTGTCGGAGGGTGTCTCCCGTGTCTTGCTTGCTTCCAGAAAAGATTCCACTAAGAGGAGTTACTTCTTTTTATGGAGGAGGTTTGCTGTCTGGTGTGACAGCAAGGCCTTAGATCCTCGCTCCTGTCCTACACAGACCCTGCTTGAATACCTTCTGCACTTGTCTGAGTCTGGTCTCAAGACCAACTCTGTAAGGGTTCACCTTAGCGCAATCAGTGCATACCATTACCGTGTGGAAGGTAAGCCAATCTCAGGACAGCCTTTAGTTGTTCGCTTCATGAGAGGTTTGCTTTTGTCAAAGGCTCTCGTCAAACCTCCTACAGTGTCATGTGATCTCAATGTCGTTCTCACCCAGCTGATGAAACCTCCTTTTGAGCCACTGAACTCCTGCCATCTGAAGTACTTGACCTGGAAGGTCATTTTCTTGGTGGCAGTTACTTCAGCTCGTAGAGTCAGTGAGCTTCAGGCCCTGGTAGCCCAGGCCCCTTACACCAAATTTCATCATAACAGAGTAGTCCTCCGCACTCACCCTAAGTTCTTGCCGAAGGTAGTGTCGGAATTACATCTGAACCAGTCAATTGTCTTGCCAACATTCTTTCCCCGTCCTCATTCCTGCCCTGCTGAACGTCAGCTGCACACATTGGACTGCAAAAGAGCATTGGCCTTCTATCTGGAGCGGACACAGCCCAACAGACAGTCCGCCCAATTGTTTGTTTCTTTTGATCCCAACAGGAGGGGAGTGGCTGTGGGGAAACGCACCATTTCTAATTGGCTAGCAGATTGCATTTCCTTCACGTACGCCCAGGCTGGGCTGGCTCTTGAGGGTCATGTCACGGCTCATAATGTTAGAGTCATAGCAGCCTCAGTGGCCCACTTGAAGTCAGCCACTATTGAAGAGATTTGCAAAGCTGCGACGTGGTCATCTGTCCACACATTCACATCGCATTACTGCCTGCAGCAGGATACCCGACGCAACAGTCGGTTCGGGCAGTCAGTGCTTCAGAATCTGTTCGGGGTTTAGAATCCAACTCCACCCCCCTAGGCCCAATTTTTATTCTGATCCAGGCTACACTCTCAGTTAGTTGGATAAGTTGTTAGGTCAATCTCAGTTATGTCCTCGCCGTTGCGAGGCCCAATTGACCATGTTTGTTGTTTTGAGTGAGCCTGGGGGCTAGGGATACCCCATCAGTGAGAACAAGCAGCCTGTTTGTCCTCGGAGAAAGCGAATGCTACATACCTGTAGAAGGTATTCTCCGAGGACAGCAGGCTGATTGTTCTCACAAACCCACCCGCCTCCCCTTTGGAGTTGTGTCTTCCCTTGTCTTTGTCTTGCTACATATGGGACTGACGAACACGAGCCGGTTCGGGCGGGAAGACAGCCGCGCATGGGCGCGCGAGCGCTAGCAAAGGCCTTTGCTAGTGACGTTCCGATTGGAGGGGCTGCCATGGACGTCACCCATCAGTGAGAACAATCAGCCTGCTGTCCTCGGAGAATACCTTCTACAGGTATGTAGCATTCGCTTTTGGGGCGTATACGTTGCACAAAACCACTGGTTGACGCTCTATTGTCAGGTGTGCCAACACATATCTTTCTTCCTTATCCGCTATGATCTTATGCGTAGTGATTTGGACCCCTTTCTTGATTAATATTATAACCCCCGCTTTTTCCCCTGCGCTGGTGAATCATAGTATGAGCCTACCCACCACCGACATAATTTCTCATGTTCTTTGGCTGTTAAGTGCGTTTCCTGAAGCAGTGCTATTGATACTTGTTGCTTATGGAGTGTGTGGAGAACCTTCTGCTGTTTAATCGGCGAGGAGATACCCCCCACGTTCCACGTCACCACTGTAAGGGCCATTACATATCCTCAAATGTCACTTAAAGTTGCCTTGCTATTATCGCTATTTGGGCAGGGGGGGCATCCCAGCCTATACCCCCACCACCCCTGGTGATACGAAACCTCGCAAAAAAAGTGCCCTCCACGTGAAGCTCTTAATGTGTTCCTTATGTTACCCTTCCCCATTGTAACCATGAAGTTCCTGTACTCCCCTATGTCCCACATCCCCCCCCTCCCTCCCTCTCCCCCATCTGCCCATCCTCCCCATATCTTAACAGCACCTAATGTGCTGTCTACTTCCGTGCATCCGATCAGGGACCCCACACTTACTTATTACATTTGTTGCATACTTCTTCCACCCCCTTCAAGTTCACAGCCCCCATTAAACAGCATTAAACAACAAAATCAAGTCCAACACTTTTTAAACGCAGCAGTTTATAGTTACAAATCTTCTGTCCTCTGCTGCTCCCCTTCTTTCAGCGGCATCACTCTCACTGGTGATCTTCGGATTCATTACTCATGTGGCTCTTGGTGCTCACGACCTGTCCCTCTCTAGGTGATCCACCAGTTCTTGAGCGGCTTCTACCGTGTCGCAAATTCTCACTGTCCCATTATGCTGAATTCTGAGTTTAGCCGGATACAATAAGCTGAATTTTATCTGCATTTTATGTAATTGCCCACAAATGGGCGAGAATTGTTTACGCTGGAGGGAGACTTTAGTGGAATAGTCTTGAAAACATAGTATCTTTTATCCTTCTACCTCCAGCGTTTCTCCTTTCCGAAGGGCTGCTAGGACATCCATCTTAAGTTGATAATTAAGTAGTCTCAGTATTACCACACGCGGGCGGGCGTTTGTTTCCTTCCTCGGGCCCAGACGGTGTGCCCGTTCTATCTTCAGCAACCCCGTCGTGCTCTGAGTTGGTAATATCTTAGTGAGCCTGGGTTCCAGAAAACATCTCAGTTCCGCATCTGATATTGATTCAGGTATTCCTACCAGTCTGAGGTTGTTTCTGCGCGAGCGGTTCTCCAAATCATCCACTTTCTCTTCTAATGTTGATACTGTTTTTTGGAGATGCTCAATGGACTTTGAGGCCTCCTGAGAGACGTCTTCTACATCTCCTATTCGCTGCTGGACCTCCTGGAGTTCGTTAGTAAATGTGGTAAATCTTTGGTCCATGCCATCAAGCTTGTCAATTATTTGCTATAACTTGTAGTTCATGGTTTCCTCCACTGCCATTTTTACCTCTGCTACTATTTCTGATGCCCAGACAGAGCTCACCGGTGGCGATGGAGGTGAGTTTTTCTCCGCCATTTTTGGTCCTCCGCTCTTGGTTTTGTCCTTCTCCAGCTCTTTTTTTGTGCTTCTGGTCGCCATGCAAAATGTTTTTGGGGACAGACTTAACTTGATCTGCCTGCAAGGTTAGTTGGCGTCTGTCCCTCTGCTTTGCATTCTGCTTCGGGGGGTCGCGTGATTTGTGTCTTTAAAATTGTACTGAGTGCTGCTTGAGTATTTAGATGCTTTCCTTAATCATTTGCCCAGGCCCAGACTGATCCATTTTTACTGCAACTGTGCTGGATTGCAGGTCTGCCTTCAGTTCATTCTGTAAATTTGCATTCCCGCCTGCCGTTGCCTCGTGGCCGCTATTCAAGGGCTGTGCTCGGCGTTGCCTCCTGCTCCTTGTGTCCCACTTCCTCTCTCTCCCTCCACCTCTCCGTTGAGTCCTCCGAGCCCTCCTGCCCGCTCTTTTGCCTTCCAAGGCAATTTTCCAGCCTGCGAGCCCCCGGCGTGATTTTATCGGCGCGACTCTTCACAAGGGCGGGTGCCTTCAAGGCCGCTGAAATACTCCGCGCCTACTTCCCGAATCAGGGCTTGCGGTTCTCATTCGCGCTGTGCTATCTTCTGGGGAGAGGGACAGCTGATCCGCTATTTCTGGGGGCGATATTTACGCTTTTTGGTGGGATCCCAAATCCTTGCTAGCTGGAGCTCACTGTGCAGCGGCCATCTTGACCAGCAGCTCCACCGGAAGTCAAAAACTCTCTCTCTTAATAACAAAAATTGTTTTCTCTTCCTTTGAGTTTCTCGAGCAAATCTGGGAATACTTGAATTTTTGAGCCGAAGAATGGTGAATTAATGTGGCGGAAAAAGAGTTTAAAGATATTGTTGCGGTCTAATTGCAGAGCAAAAGTAACCAATAACGTAGTTCTTTCTGTTATAGTCTCTAATGAGGATTCTAAAAGTTCTGTTATATTCAGATCATCTTGGGGGTTAACAGGCAATGATTTCCCTTGTGCTCCAGAAATATACATTGCTTTGGTAATCGGAGGGTACATCTCAGGGGGTATACCTAATACTTCATTGAGGTATTTCTTGAGCATGTCAGTTGCTGGAACCAACGGGCTTTTAGGAAAATTAAGGAAACGTAAATTGTTAGCCCTCATTTGATTTTCTAAATATTCCGTTTTACGTTGTTGGAGACTACTATCTCTCATTAGAACATTTATTGAGGAATTAATTGTTTTTACTTCTTTATCAAAGTTCTCCATTTTTATAGTTTGTTCTGCATTTTTCAATTGCAAATCAGATTGTAAACTATTTATATCCACCACTGCACCAGACAAAGTACCTGAAATTTGCTTCAAGCTGATATTCAATCTTTGGATTGCTGCATCGTGACGGTAGCTGGTTTCATAACTCCAAGATTCAAGGGCGATTCGCCAGGGTTTCTTCCAGACAAAACTATTGTCGAAGCTGGTAAATGCACTGGCGTCGACGCGGCCGCAGGGTCTCCACACCCAGCCGCTGGGGACCGACTTCCGGATTCAGCGCACTGTTCACTCGCAGCCATCGCCTCTCGTCCTGGTCTTGGAGGTACCGTCAATAAGGGAGGGCTTAGAGATACTCCCTCAGTACTTAGGTCTGATCGTTCACCCGGACCACCTGAAGCAAGCATTCCGGTTCCCGGCGGTTGGAGTCCCGATTCCTCCAACGTCAGCTGCCTCAAGAGAAGGGGGTTCAACCCTGCCTGTGGAGGTAGGCACTCCAGGTTTACCCTTCCTCTTTCCCATAGCGGGTCTGCGAGCACTCAGTTGAAGAAGCTTTCAGTGGGTTTCAGGAGCTCTTTCCCACACGTCTACTCAAGCAGCCATCTTGGATCATGCTGGGCAGGAACCATTTCTGGCCAGTTAAATAGCGCTATCAGGGGAATAGTACCGTAGCACTCATGCACGCCCATATCATTTTGTCGCTTTTCTCTGAACCACTTCGTCTTTTTATATCATTAGCAAGATACAGCCTCCAAAACTGGACACAAGTGGTGCCTCATCAACTATATTTGTATAGGGGCATCAACACTTCTTTCTTCTGTTGGTTATACTTCTCTTTATGCAACTTAGCATTCTTCTGGCTACAGTCACTGCCTTGTTACTGTTTTGCCACTACTACTACTACTACTATTTAGCATTTCTATAGCCACCTTGGGATCCTCAGACACTGTCACCTCAAGTTCTCTCTCTTGAGCCACGCTTAAAAGTCTCTCGCCTTTGTCATATATCTCCTTTGGATTTCTGCAACCCAAGTGTATCACTGTGTACTTCATTAAATTTTAAGTACCAAGCATTAGATCAAGTTCTCTCTCCTGAGCCATGCTTATCAGTTTTTTGCCTCTAAGCTCATATATCTCCTTTGGATTTCTGCAACCCAAGTGCATCACTAGGTACTTCTTTATTAAATTTAAGATACGGCCTCCAAATCTGGACACAATACTCCAAGTGGTGCCTCATCAACGATTTGTACAGGAGCATCAACACTTTTTTCTGTTGGTTATACCTCTCTTTATGCAGCTTAGCGTTCTTCTGGCTACAGCCACTGCCTTGGTACTGTTTTTCCGCCTTGGAATCCTCAGACAGTTACACCTCAAGTTCTCTCTCTTGAGCCATGCTTATCAGTCTCTCACCTCTAATGTCATATATCTCCTTTGGATTTCTGCAACCCAAGTGCATCACTATGTACTTCTTCATTAAATTTTAAGTACCAATCATTAGATCATTCTTCTGATTTTTGTAGATCTCTCTTTATACTTTCTGCTCCCTCCAGGGTGTCCACTCTGTAATCTTCATGTCATCTGCAAAAAGGTAAACCTTTTCTTCTAAACCTTCACCAATGTCGCTCACAAATATATTAAATAGAATCAGCCCCAACACCAATCCCTGAGGCACTTTACTACTTTTCCACCAAGCAGGTTCCACGTATCAACCCTCTTTGTCATCTGTCAGTAAACCAATTTCCAATCAAGTTCTCTACTTCAGGTCCTAATTTCACCTACTCAGCTTATTCATGAGCCTTCTGTAAGGCACCATATCAAAGGCTTTGCTGAAATCTATGTAGACCACATCTAGAGTATTCTGAACCAAGATGCCACTGTTTAAGCCCGCTCATAGCTCAACCTCCACATCTCAATCCCGTCTGCAACAGTAGAGGGCTCAGAAGTCCCAGCCAACTTCTAGTCAAAACAAGGGGCAAGCTTTTTACTGGCTCCAGAAAAGCATAACTGCAATTCCAGCAACTGTTGAGAACAACCTTCTGGTAGGAAGAAGGCTGCATTTTTCCAGTAAAGGTGGCCCCTTGTAACCTCAGTCCGGTGGGTTCTCAAAATAGTCTGAGGACATTCCATATTTCAGTTGGAAAAAATACCTCCAAATTGTCTACATAGAGCATCAGAATTTAAACTCTTGGCATCAGGAATTGCCTTTAAAGGAAATCTCTTCCCTTTTACAGGCCAATGCAGTTGAGCCCATTTTGCCAGGGAAAAAAGGGAAAGGAGTTTACTCCAAGTATTTTCTAGTCACCAAGAAGATGGAAGGATTTCACCCCATCCTAGACCTAAGAAACTTGAACAGTATCTGATCACACAAAAGTTCAGGATGGTTTCCCTTGGCACTCTACTCCCCATGATTCAGAAAGGAGATTGGCTATGCTCTCTCTGCCCAATATTTAAAACCATTTAACTGGCCAGGAACAGCTTTTGGCCAGTTATATGGCACTTAACTGGCTATCCGGCAGTATTCAGCAGGAGATCGCTGGTTATCTCCCGCTGAATATTGTTGGTTCGTGCTTAGCAGATAAATGGTTATATCACGCCATATAACTGGCTATCCACTAATATTCAATGCATTGCCGACTAAGTTTGGCAGCCAAATTAGGCCACCAAAAATCAGATTTATCTTTGGCATCTCCCCTCTCTACCCCTTTTCCACCTAGCATCGCCACTTAAAAAAGACTGTTTTAGTTTCTTAATTCTGCCCCCCCCCCAAGTAAAATTCCCCTCACCATCTGGATAAAGGGTTCCATTCTCTGAAATACAGTAAGATAGATATTATGATTAATATATAGATTTTGTTGGCGTAAGACTGCTTTAGTTTTATATCTTGGGCTTTACCGCATATCATTCTCCTTACAGATCACATTAATGGGCATTGTACAAGCCCAACTTCTCAGACCTGCAGCTCTGGAAAACGGCTTTCTAGTGCCGAAGGTACAAAAACAAATCGTCGAGGACCTGGAAAACCTCCATTTCGGAAAGCACAATCTGCTGCATGCATGGAGATTTCTCTCCCCGTCACAACTGAAGGTAGGTACCTCTCTATATCTTCCTACAGGCCACAGCGAGGGTATTTTTTTCAGTTCTCTGAAATAGTGTTTCTCAACCTTCTCCTGGAAACTTTCAGGATTGCCACAGTGAATATGCACGAGGTATATTGGAGACCTATTTTATGTTATGCATATTCATTGTGGTAATCCTGAAAGCCAGACTGGCTAGGTGTGCCTCCAGAAGAAGGTTGAGAAGCACTGCCCTAAAATGTGTGAAACAACTTAAGGTATCAGTTACCCTGATTCCTGTCACTCAAAATTGTCATCAATGCTTTAAAGTAATTATACCTTGCCTGATCCCTGTCTTACTGTTTCTTTCCAAAGTACTATAGTCTTTCATGGTAGGTGGCATGATCCCTGTCAAAGAGCAGTTTCCTGTAGTATTTAGAATGTGCCTCATGTGCTCACAATTGCAAAACCTTATTCTGATTAGAACTGTACTGAAGTGCCTGAAACTGGCCCAGTCTTACTGCCTAAGCTATTTATAAATGTGGATATCAAAGTCCATCCTACAAACGTCCGAGTAGCATTTCAGCAAAATTAATCCAAAATTGCATAAAATAGCATAGCTGACCAAATGAATACTAACTGCTTATTAATTCTCAAATCTTCCTGTTTGACATCATGTTGAATTGTTCAGGGCTGGATCACATTAAGGATTTCAGAAGGACGTGGCTTAGTGTTCCTAACTTTAGAAAATAATTGTATGTCTGTAGATCTAAACCAAAACAGTTCTAGAGCCAGGAGGTAAAAGGAAGACTATTTTGATCATGTCCATTTATTAATACAGTGCTAAGCAACATTTGTATTGCCCAGTGCATTGTGGTCCATCTAAGGGGGTCTTTTACTAAGCGACAGTAGCATTTTTAGCTTGCAGTAGAAATCAGGTGGTGCTAAACGCTGAGATGCCCATAGGATTATAATGGGCGTCTCAACGTTTACCGCCAGCTGATTTCTACCGCAAGCTAAAAACGCTACTGCAGCTTTGTAAAAGACCCCCTGTTACAGAACATAGAAAGGGATGAGCACCAAGAAAAGAAGAATCACAAGGAAAACAAGGAGCTGGGCACAGGCAGTAGAAAAAGACCACAGGGATCCACTTGCAGATAACACCACCACTTTTAATAGAATGACTTGACACGGACTGTGTATGTCTCTGGTCACGTGAGAGGTCTAAACATATAAAATGCGCAAAATGAAATAAAATGTTAACAAAAGAAATTTATATGAAAATAGTAAAATACAATAATATGACATTGAATAATTTAACAATTAAGTATGTTGATATGGACAACAAATTACATAAATATATAATATACAAATAAATACAATATGTAAAAGAATAATATGTTAAAAAAGGCAACTTTAGCAATTATATGGTCATTTCCATGGTAAATGCTGAGTATCAGCACAATAACGTCAAATCAGAAAGTCAATAAACTATTGTTCAACTGTGTAGAAACAAAAAAGTGATGTGTAATAGTACTGTTATCTAAATAACAAAGCATTCAAGCATGAAAGCACTCAAAATAACAATATAAAAATGAGCACATATAATCAAACATGCTTCCATAAAAAATATAATGCACATTTTCTCTCAAGATATAAAAAACTAAATTATAAAAACATGATAAAGATTCCTATATAATAGTGAGCACATCAATACATTACTGTGATCTAGAAAAATTAGACCATCTCGTTTAAACTATTCAAGTAAACATATAATTGCTACAAAAGATAGCTCAGCATATTCTCTCAGCATATAAAAATACAAAGCAAATGGAGTACCTAAAAATTATCATATGTTAAAATAAGCATGCATCAAATTGCACTAATATAATAAGATGTAATAGTTATAAAAATTAAGGGGCCCTTTTACTAATGCGCATTAAGTTTTCAACTTAATGTGCTATAACACAGGATTTTAAAGTGGCAAGCCCAAAACCACCACTGCATCAAGAAAAGAGGTTCCTGGTATTTTTTATTGCAGGCTATGCGTAAACATTCAGATTAACACTTAGCACTTCCTATTTAGGAGGCAGTAAGTGGTCCTGCATTAACTGTGTGGTAGCCAGATAGCCAGCTTTTGTGTTTCACTTACAGTGCACTAATTCTTCCATTCCCATTCTCCACCTGTGCCACACTCCATGACTATTTTGTAATGCACAGTTAACATGTAGAATCAGGCAAACCACCGCAAAAACCCTCAACACAGTCAAGCAGTAGCCTGTTTCCAGGTATTAACTACATGTTAACCCCCTAATTGTATCTATGGCACTAAAAATTGGGAGGGTCTTTACAAAGGTGTTCTAGCGTTTTTAGTGCATGCTAAAAATTAGCACACACTAACTATGTAAACGCCGATAATATTCCTATGAGCCTAAAAAATGCTACTGCACCTTTGTAAAAGGGGCTCTGGGTGTGCATGTAATTTAATTGTATAACAGGCCAATTAGCACAGATAATTGGATACTAATAATTATCAACTCTAATTGAAATTTACACATGCATCTTTTGGTTCCTATACTATAAAGATACACAAATGTTTACGCATGGATCCAAATAGGGGGCATGGGTGAGTCAGGGACATTTCTGGAATTTGTGCACAGTGTTACAGAATTAGCCAGATCCATGATTAATTTAGGTGCGAGGATGTACACCAAATTGAGCCTGGAAACTACAAGAGCCACACGGTAGTCGTGTGGTAACTCCATTTTGGCGCACTATGGGCGCACGAAGACGCTTACGCAGCTTAGTAAAAGGGCCCCTTAGTAAAGGGTGTTAAGCACATTGGATTAAATTCTGTATGTGGCATGAAAAATCGGTGCCGAAAATATGAGTGCTAAGTGCTATTCTATAAACAGCTCCAAATACTATTCAATAAGTGGCACTCAGTTTGGAGTGCTGTTTATAGAATAGCACTTAGCACTCATATTTTCGGCACCGATTTTTCATGCCACATACAGAATTTAATCCAATGTGCTTAACACCCTTTACTAAGGGGCCCTTTTACTAAGCTGCGTAAGCGTCTTCGTGCGCCCATAGTGTGCCAAAATGGAGTTACCACACGGTAGTCGTGTGGCTCTTGTAGTTTCATTTGGACACATGTCTGAAAAATAATTTTTATTTTCTGACGTGTGCCAAGTGGCATTTGGCATACATAGATCATTTTCACCGGTTACCGCATGAGACTTTACCGCTAGGTCAATGGCTGGTGGTAAGATAAAATGGACACGCGGCAATTTTGATTTTGCCTCATGCCCATTTTCAGCAAAAATTTTAAAAAGGCCTTTTTTATGGACACGCTGAAAAATGGATTGGTACACGCCCGAAACCCGCGCCTACACTACCACAAGCCATTTCAGCGCACCTTGGTAAAAGGACCCCTAAAAAGGCCCCATAAATGGATTAAAAGAATTTCATCAACTTTAAAAATGACAGTGTTACTTAATAAACAAAGAATATGGTACTGAAAAAAACAACAGATATGGACCTAAAAGTATCTGTGAAGTAATTTAAATGCCTACGTACAAACTGTTGAGAAAAGGAATAGAAATGTACAGTTTTCTCCTCAAGAATGATGTCGGGAAGCATAATAAGACTAAGGGCCCTGTTTACTAATGTGTGCTAATGCTTAGCACGTGCCAAAAACCCTAGAGCGCCTCTACATGGCTTAGTAAACAGGGCCTTAAAACAAAAAAAAAACAGAATATGCCACTATTCCAGTGCTTCAAGGTGCCAAGTATAAATAATAGCATTAGAAAGTATTAAAAATTGTCTCACTGGATCAATAAAAGTTATTGATAAAGAGCTTAAATTTTAAAAATATATAAATTAAACAGTGCATAGGAGATGACTGAGTGAATATATTAGCAAGTAAAAGTGAAACAACAAAAACGCAAAATCCCCAAAAAAGGAAAATCAAGTGCATATAGATTAAGAGTAATGTGTAGCATATTACCATCTAAAGTTAAGAAGATACAAAATCTTTTCTTCAGGGACAAGCAGGCCCAGTTGTATTCTCACATGTGAGTGATGTCATCAGATGGAGCCCGGTGCAGATGTCGGCTAGTGTATAGATGTTTAAAGAAAATCCTAGCAGCATCCCATCGTGCAAGTGTAGGTCCCTCAGTCTCCCTTTTTCCCCTTAGTGCTTTTTCTCTGCCTTTGCAGTGCCATCCTGTACAGGGTTTTGTTTTGTTTTTTCGTCAATTTCTTCACTATTTTCTTTAATTTCACTTTTTGTTTATTTCCCCTTTTAGTTAGTGCTTTTTGTTTGTTTTTTTGGCCCTTCTTTTTTCTTTTTCATGGCTCAATAGGCCCACTTAGACCTTAGCACTAACCTCAATTTGGACTCTACCTCTCTTTGTAATTCAAAATCGAAGAGTTAAATTTAGCCGTGATCCTTTTTGCGATGTCCAATACTACCCCAGTAACTTCAAGAGGTGCACTCAGTGTAGTCGGGTGATTTCGGTGACAGACCCACACGCTTGTGCCTTGAGACTAACCATGAGCCTAACTCTTGTTCTCTCTGTTTAAAAATGCAGTTGAGGACACAGAGGGGCATGTCAGGTCTAGCGGGAAAGACCCTTTGGCGCCTCGAAGGTCGATCCATAGACACCGGCAGCATGAACCTCGATGGCTGCCCATACATCAGCTACCACTGGGAATGCACTGGCATCGAGGAGATCTCCACCTCACTTGATGTCGGTCGCTGATAATAGGTCCCAGGACTGGTCAGCATTGGACCCGACACCAAGGATGCATACGGGTTCGATGTCATCCTCATCGGCATCAAAGGACTGCGTCAGTGGAAACCCAAGAAGCACAAGCATCGGTCCTCTTTAACCCATGGTGCCGGAAGCACTGGAGCATCGGCATAGCCGGCACCGAGAGGAGCGCTCACACTCCTTGGTGGAGGTGCTAGTGCACCAGTCTCCAGACAGCCAGGTTCCTGCTTCTGGTTTGGCACAGACTCCTTCATAAGCTATCCCAGTCGCCCCCCCCCCCCCCCCCCCCAGCCTTTGCTGATGCCTAACTTCGATGAGTGGTTCTGAGCCATGCTCAGGGAGGAACTGGCGCAGATTCTATAGTTGCACACTGCTCAGACATTGAGGGCACTTGTGCCAGCTGTGGCTCAGCCCCAGCCTCTTCCTGAGGCTCCTACCTTGTTTGTGGAGCAGGCTTCAATGCTGACATCTCAACAGGTGTCAACATCAAACCATGTAGTACCACTCTCAGCGTTATGAGATGAGGCTTCCCCTGAGTCTGAGGGTAGGGCTGTACCCAATGACCTTCACGGTGTGGGCATGGTCCCACTGAGCCACGACATGCTTAAACTCACTCTATTCAATCTGAATTGGGATTGCTCATGGGACTCAGATGAGGACCCTCATTACTTCTCGGAATCTTATTGGATCCCTTCTTATCCCTCCGCACCTCCAGAGAGCCATATATCTCCACCTGAGGGTCTCTTTTTCATAGAGTTTTGGGAAGGAGATGGCTTTAGCCATCTCATTTAAGTTATAGATGGAGGAAGAACCCAGGGTAGACATGTTGCCTGTCTGGGATTATGAGTTGCCTCCTAAGGAAGGAGTCACAGTTCCATTAGACCCTATCCTTAAAAATACATTGGCGAAGAACTGGGAATTTCCCTTCTCAGTGCAGGTTGCACCTAAGAAAGTGGATACACAGTACTGTATCCAAAAGGTTCCTGGATTCGAGAGGGCTCAGCCACCTCACCACTCTCTAGTAGTCAAACCTGCCCTCAAATGAGCCAGGAGTTCCAGGACTCATGCCTCTGCTCCCCCAGGTGGAGAGACTCGGACACTAGACTCATTTGGAAGGTTTATCTGGCCTTGATGCTTATTGCCTCCATACAGTCCTACCAGCTCTATATGAGCATCTACTTGAAGTCTTTGCTACGCAGTACTCTTAGTCTCGCAGATTCCTTTGCTACACAGTACTCTTAGTCTCGCAGATTCTCTCCTTCAGGAGCAGCTTGCTGAGCTTTGCCAGTCAGCTGATAAGCAACTGGAGTGCAGAAAATATCTGGCCAGGGGCATTTATGACACTTTTGACTTTGCTTCCAGATTCTCCATGGGGATGCACATACTCTTATAGCTGCGTGTCTCTGACGTAGGACTAGTGGTTCAGGAAGTACCTTGTCAAGAGATAATCTTTTGGGGGACAAAGTGGAGGAGGTCGCTGACCTCATCAAGAAACACACAGACACCATCCAGTCCCTCTCTCAGCAGCCTCCAGCTGAATCCTCTTCTACTAGGAGATTTTTGGGTGGGTTTAGGCGACAGACCTACTACTCTTAAAGGCGTAGGTTTCTGCTGCCTTCTTGCTCTGCCCAACACCCATCAGTCCCACCATCAAAAGCCCCCAGCTGGCTCCCCGGTCAAAACAAGGGACGAGCTTTTGACTGGCTCCAGGAAAGCATAGCTGCAGTCCAAGCAACTGTCCCTGTTGACCTTCTGGTAGGAGGGAGGCTCAGTTTTTTCCATCAAAGTGGCCCCTTGTAACCTCTGACCTGTGAATATACTTCAGATAGTCCATCTCAGTTATGCACTTTATTGGCGTCAATGACCAAAATTGCCCACTGAGAGCTCTCCGCAGAAGCAAGTACTTGTAGAGGAAATCTGCACTTCTACAGGCCCAGGCGGTCGAACATGTGCCACCAGGGGAAGAGGGGAAGGGATTGTATTCCAGGTATTTCCTTGTGCCCAATAAAATGAGGGAATTCTGTCCTATCCTGTATCTAAAGGCCCTGAACAAATTCCTGGTCAAAGAAAAATTCAGGATATCCATGAGTGCCTTCCTTCCCATGATTCATGAATAAGATTGGCTGTGCTCTCTGGACTTAAACAATGTGCAAGTGGACCGGGAGGATGGCGAGCAGAAAAGGAAAGCTAGATCTAAAGGTATTCGCATACCAACCAGCGGAATCAAGTGCAGCGGCAATAGCTAAGATGGAGACATCCACCTGCGGAGCCTGAAAGTGAAAAAAAAGGTTTCTGAAGAAGCTCTTGATTGCACCCATAAGGAGCAACCAGCTAGTCATGCTGAGCTCCATACTTGGATTACAGATTTGAAAGCTACGCTGATGCGGGTGCAACAGGAACTCCACAAGGATGTGGATGGCCTGCATCGCTCGGTGGAAGACATTGGCCATTGACTTAATGAATTCGAGGAGTGGGTAATCAACCACAAGGATGACAGCGGCACTTCAGAAACAATGTGCTACTCTGGAAAATAATCAAGAAGACCTGCTTTCTGTCATTGAAGACAATGAAAACTGCAACAATCTGAGGGCACGAGGGGTTTCAGAGGCTCAGGATGAGCAACCATTGAGGCAATCATGCAGGTAATCTGTCACCAATTTCTACTGGCAGTGGATCCCTTCGCGGAGCTAACGACATTAGATTTTGAATGGGTGCATAGTGCATTGGGGCCAAAAACAGCAGATCGCCTAAGAGACTTGGTGGCTTACTTCTTGTGCTTCCCATTGAAGGAGCGCATGCTTCGTACCACCCAACAGGTGCAGTATATTCTTTGGGATAATGTCAAAGTGGAAATATTTGCTGATGTGTCCGCCATAACTCTACATAAAAGGCGGGCCTTCAGAGAAGTCACCAAGTGCCTTACAACACAAAATATCCACCACAGCACTACCCTTTTGCTCTTTCCTTTTTGCTCCATAATCATCTGCATAAAGTTACTACGCAGCAGGAGGCAATAGTGGTGTTTTTGGAGGCTCAATTCTGGCAGCCGACTGAGGGGAGCGCAACTACTGAAACAGGAGTAGTGCGTCCCGGCACCATAGTACCATGCTGGCAAAGAGGAGATCCTAAAACCAAGCACCTCCAACGGTGCTCAGGTCCATCCTCTGGGGACCTAGCAGCCCCACCATGATTTTCGTTAAAGGGTGACTTATACTTTGTATTCATATAGAACATAAATGCCTCCTCTCTAGTTCTTATACTTTTCAGGTCCGTTACAGATTATAGAATATGTTTGGATATTATTCATTTCTAACTGTTGGATGTATTTAGCAGCAATTCCTCTTTACTTGGCAGGTTTATGATGTTTTGAGTTTGTGGGGGACTCTGGGGATATCGTTCCTCCTAGGCCTACTATGGGCCTCTTACAGTGTTCTGCGATGAGGGGGGTTATGGAGGTTGGGAGGAGGGGCTGTTAATTGGGGGGAACTGCAATATATGCTATCATAACGCTGGTCAATGTTTGCATGGCAATTTATGCTTCTCTTTTGCAGGTTGAGTGCTATATGTGTCAGATTATTTATTTTTCAAATTATGGGTTCTCCTAGTTCATTGATTTTACTGATGCTAAATGTGCACGCCCTTAATATACCCCATAAGTGACAACCTGCTGGTAGATGGACACAACCCACTAGTCTCTGGATTCATCCTTCTACCATATACAATAACTGGTCGCCCACCAGTATATATAGTGACTCCGGCTCCAATAGCAACTCCAGACCAGATTTTCCAACTGTACTAGCCGAGGTAAAGATGGAGCAGCAGGGTCCACGACCCTCATATGTTAGATTATTTGACCTCTCACAGCCCTGGACTGTAGATGAAAGAAATCCTTGAACTTGGCAGCCCCTCTGGCTTCCTATGGCTTATGCAGAAGTCAGTGTTTACGGCTAGCAGGTTCCAAAGACCACGCCAGGCCAGACTTTCTCCATAGCACTAACAGCACTGCAAACAAAAATAAAAATCCTGCCTGTTGGCTCTACTACTAC
This sequence comes from Microcaecilia unicolor, assembly GCF_901765095.1. Classification (NCBI taxonomy): domain Eukaryota; kingdom Metazoa; phylum Chordata; class Amphibia; order Gymnophiona; family Siphonopidae; genus Microcaecilia; species Microcaecilia unicolor. The sequence continues at coordinate 251,328,941 of NC_044035.1, read as the reverse complement.
TACTTATCACTTCTATAGCGCTACAAGCATACGCAGCGCTGTACATCATACACGAAAAGACAGTCCCTGCTCAAAGAGCTCACAATCTAAATAGGACAAACACACAGAATAACTAAGAGGTAAGGGAATTAAAGAGAGGTGGGGATAAAAGGGTACAGGGCAAGTGAGTAGTGGTTAGGAGTCAAAAGCAGTGTTAAAGAGGTGAGCTTTTAGCCTGGATTTGAAAATGGCCAAAGACGGGGCTATACGTACAGGCTCAGGAAGTCTATTCCAGGCATGAGGTGCAGCAAGATAAAAGGAACAGAATCTGGAATTAGTAGTAGAGGAGACCGGGAGAGACGAGAGATTTATCCACCGAACGGAGTACCCGAGAGGGGGCGTAGGAAGAGACAAGAATGGAGAGGTATTGGGGAGCGGCAGAGTGAATGCACTTATAGGTCAGTAAGAGAAGTTTGAATTGAATGCGGAAACGGATAGGGAGACAGTGAAAGTGACGAGGAGAGGGGCTGATGTGAGCATAGCGACTCTGGTGGAAAATGAGTGGCGCAAGCAGAGTTTTGGACTGATTGAAGAGGAGAGAGATGGCTAAGTGGGAGGCCGGTGAGAAGCAGGTTGCAGTAATCTAGACGAGAGGGTGAATAAGAGTGTGGATAAGGGTTCTAACAGAGTTGTTCAGAGAGGAAGGGACAGATTTTGTTGATGTTATAGAGAAAGAAACGACAGGTTTTGGCAATCTGCTGAATGTGAGCAGAGAAGGAGAGAGAGGAGTCGAAGATGACCCTAAGGTTATGAGCTGATGAGACAGGGAGAATGAGAGTGCCATCCACAAAAATAGAGAAAGGGGAAAGAGGAGAGGTGGATTTAGGGGGAAAGATGAGGAGCTCGGTTTTGGCCATGTTAAGTTTCAGATGATGTTGAGACATCCAGGCAGCAATATCAGATAGGCAGGCTGATACATTGGTCTGGATGCTGGTTGAGATTTCAGAGGTAGAGAGATAGATCTGGGAGTCGTCAGCGTAGAGATGGTATTGAAAGCCATGGGATGATATCAGAGAGCCAAGGGAAGAAGTGTAGATGGAGAACAGGAGAGGACCGAGAACAGAACCCTGAGTCACACCGATTGGTAGAGGGATAGAAGTGGAAAAGGATCCACCAGAGTGTACACTAAAGGTGCGAAGTGAGAGGTAGGAGAAGAACCAGGAAAGAACAGAGCCCTGGAATCCAAGTGAAGACAACTTATCAAGGAGTAAGCTGTGATCAACAGTGTCAAAAGCGGCGGATAGATCGAGAAGGATGAGGATAGAATAGAGACCTTTGGATTTGGCCAGTAACAGGTCGTGGAAACTTTTGCAAGTGCAGTTTCAGTTGAATGAAGAGGGCGAAAGCCAGATTGGAGTGGGTCAAGAACAGCTTGAGATGAAGAAAGTCAAGACAGCGGTTGGTGAACAGCACATTCAAGTATCTTGGATAGGAAGGGGAGGAGGGAGATGGGTCAATAGTTGGAAGGACAGGTAAGGTCAGGTGAAGGCTTCTTAAGGAGTGGTGTGACCACAGCATGTTTGAAGGCATCAGGAACGGTCCGCAGTAGAAAGTGATAGATTGAGGATATGAGAGATAAAGATGTGAGAGGAGAGATGGTGTTAGAAGATGAGTAGGAATGGGATCATAGGAACAAGTAGTTGTTTTGAGGAGGAGAGAAGATGTGTCGTTTCCTGATCAGTGATTTCAGAAAAGGAGGAAAAGGACAGAGGGGTTGGGAGTTTGGGGAATGGACAAGGGGAGGGAGAGAGGAAGTAGCTTGGTAGAAAATTCGAGGTTTATCTTCTGAACCTTGTCGTGGAAGAACTCGGGGTTTGAGGAGATAGTGAGGGGGGAGTTGGAGATGGAGGCACCTTGAGGAGAGAGTTCAGTGTGGCGAAGAGAAGTCGAGGATTTGTTCCAAGAGCATTAGTCATCTGGATGTAATAGTCCTGTTTGGCAAGCAAAAGAGCAGATTGGAAGGAGGTCAGCATGAACTTGAAGTGTATGAAGTCAGCAAGGGCACAAGATTTCAACCAGAAGCGTTCGGCTGAGCAGGCACAGGAACGTAGGTAGCGGATTTTAGAGGTCAGCCAAGGCTGAGGTTTGGTACACTTATAGGACGGGGCATGGGAGGTGCAAGAGTGTCTAAAGCAGAGGATAGAATAGTATTGTAGGAAGAGACGGCTTCATTAATAGATTTGGATGGTGCAGTGGTAGAGAAGAGGTTCGAGACACTGGAGGATAGGGTAGTAGGGTCAATAGCCTGAAGATTCCTAGATAAATTGGTTGATTGGATGGGATTGGGCAGGAGGAAGTTTAAGTGTGAAGGTTGTTAGATGATGGTCAGAGAGGGGAAGATCTGAGGCAAGAAATTGGAGGAGATCAAGTTATAGGAGAAAATAAGATCAAGACAGTGACCATTTTGGTGAGTGGAGGAAGTGGAGCATAGTTGGAGATTGAAGGAGGATGTTAAGGCGAGGAACTGAGAAACGTAAGAGTTGGAGGGATCATTAGCATGAATGTTAAAGTCGCCAAGGATGAGGGAGGGGGAAGAAGGATCATGAATGGAGGAAAGCCAAGCGTCAAAGTCGCTGAGAAAGGATGAAAGGGACTTATCAGGGGGGCGATAGATAACTGCTATTCAAAGAGACAAAGGAGTGAATAGGCGGATGGAGTGGACTTCAAAGGAAGAAAAGCAGAGAGACTGAGGTGGCAGAAGAGATTGAAATTTGGAAGAGGGGGAGAGTAATAGTCCAACACCACCACCGCAGCCAGCAGGGCAAGGAGTATGGGAGGAGAGATAACCACCATGGCAGAGGGCTGCGACTGAAGCAGAGTATTCAGGGCAGGTGTCAAGTTCTGTTATGGCGAGCAGATGGAGGCTATGAGAGAGAAAACGGTCCATGATATAGGAAAGTTTATTGCAGATGGAGCGGGCATTCCATAGGGCGCATGAGAAGTGCAGAGAAGAGGGGGGGAGGAGAGGAATAGAGATGAGAATTGGAAGAGGTCACGGTGCGACCTACACAATAGGAATTATGGTTGGTGAGGGGGACCATGATTGGGATTGATGTCTCCAGTAGAGAGAAGAAGAAGGAGTAAGTGAGGAGGAGAGTAGGAGAGGGAGTGTCGATGAAGGTGACGAAGGCGAGATGAACTCAAGATAGAAAGGGGAGGGTACAATGGAAGGAATGAAGTGTTAAGCAGGAAGCGAGGAGGGGAGGAAGAGGACAAGAGAGATGGTGAGGTAATAAATCACGAAAAGGGCAATGTATAACTGTAGAGCACAGGGGCTTCGGGAGAGGACAGTACTAGAGGAGAATGTGAAATGGAGCCATATGCAGTGACTCAGGCAGTCCCAAGCGCTAGGTAACAGTCACGAATAAGGTAAGGCAGTAGGGCTGGAGTTGAGGCCAAAGGCTGGAACAGGGGAGCAGAGATTGCAGGACCGGAGTTGAAGCAGCAGGCAGGAGCAGAGGATGCAGGACAGGAGATGAAGCTGCAGGCTGGAGCCGAGGTTGCAGGCTGGATGCAGGACAGGAGCTGAAGCTGCAGGACTGGAGTTGAAGCTGCAGGCTTGAGCAGAGGATGCAGGACTGGAGTTGAAGCTGCACACTGGAGCAGAGGATGCAGGACTGGAGTTGAAGCTGCAGACTGGAGCAGAGGATGCAGGCAGGATGCAGGACTGGAGCTGAAGCTGCAGGACTGGGGTTGATGCTGAAGGCTGGAGCAGAGGATGCAGGACAGGAGGTAGGACAGGAGCTGAGGTTGCAGGCTGGAGCAGAGGATGCAGGACAGGAGCTGTAGCTGCAGGACTGGAGTTGAAGCTGCAGGCTCAGAACACGGGAGGGGTTTTGTAGCTAGAATTATAATTCAGAATTTCTGATCTCCTTCGTGGCAGCACACTGGAACTGTGTCATGGTGAGGACAGATCAGAGTGAAAAGATGTGCTGAGATTGCATTTTCAAGTCTCTGAATGTAAATGAAGAGGTGAGTTTCAAAAACTTTCTCCAGGCTGGGCTCTCCTTCTCGCCTCGTCTCCAACTGATAGAATCTGTTGGAAGTAGGGGACCAACGCTGACAGAGACCAATGGGGGGTAATACACTTTTGAAGGTGCTTTGCCTTGTTACCCCTCCAATGTGCCCAGTTTGAATCCGATCTGCATTGCTGTTCCCTCCTTTTACAGCACACTATGTGCCGTAGGCTCCTTTCCTTCTCCTCTCTTGCCCTTCTTTTCTGTTTTCTTTTTACGTTGTTTCAATCAGACAGTTAGGTCTGCGGCACACTCAAAATGGACGCTAACACGTGGCCACGATGCTTGGGTTGGAAGGGCGTTCATCGCTACCGCCCGAACGGATGGATCAATTGTGGATCGTGTTCCCTTTCGATGGCGGACAGTACTTCCAGCGCCGTAGTAGATCAAAGTGCCGGTTGATGGATCCTGTGCAGTCGCGCCAATCCTCGACGAATATATCCTTAGGGGTGATTTTCGTGGTTACTTTGCTGTTATATCTTTGATGCACAATTAATACCCAAAATATTAGGATAGGGATAGAATTTATATTCATTTGAGCAACATGCTCTATTCCTTCTTTGAGAGTCATGGTACTCATAAGGATAGAGCTGTTATCTTTCCCTAGAATGGTTGTTTGATTTTTGTTGGCTATTATAAGACATATACCTTGTTATGTACTATCTATAGCTTTATAGAGACACTAGGAAAAAATGCCCGTTTCTGAGGGCAATGAAACGGGCGCTAGCAAGGGGCCCTGTTATGATTCTGCCGGTTTGGCTGAGGGGGAGGGGGGACGTCTCTTCTGATTGGCTGCCAGGGGTTGTGCTGACGTCAGGGGATAGTACTTTAGCCTGCAGCTGAAGAGTTTCTCTGCGTTTGCGTTACTTATCTGGTGGTAACAGGAAAGCCTGATAGGTTTCTCTCAGAACGTGCTCTAGTTCTGACAGGGATCTGTGTTGATTTAGAGTATTCTTTTCCTTCCTCTGGGTTAGCTGCTGCTGTGTGTTGTGGTGTGTGCTCCGGGGCTCTGGGCTGAGTGAGAGCGTTCTCCTTTGTTTGTTTGTTTTAAGGATTCTCTTCCCAGTGTCCTGGCCTGCTGGCTCAGTGAGTTTAACCCTTTGTGTACTGTGTGTATTGTATTCCTGCCTCTGCCAGTGTGTTTGGTTGGATGGGCCCCACTCCCTCTCGGGAGGGGAAGCATTCTCTCTGATTGTTTGTTGATTTATGGCACTCTCTCTCTGCTGGCTCTACAAGCTTAACCCTTTATGTTCTGTGTGCCTCTGTCTACAGTGGGTTTGAGGCAAAGGCTTTCTGCCTTCCTTTGTGTTTGGTTCCTCTGGCTTCTGCCTGGGGCTCCTACCCTGGTGGGGAGGGGTTGCTGTGTTAGTTCCCCTGTCCTGCGCTAGTCCCCTGCGTGGGCGTGGCCCGCTCTGGTCCTTTGTTTCCCCCTCTGCCCTATTGCTGGTGTTCAGCGCATGTCTGGCATCTTGGGGCCCTCTGGGTTCTTTCACCCCTCCCTGTGTGTGATTGGGTTCCAGTTCAGCCGTGAGGCTCGCACGAGTGGCTCTGTCTGCGTGGGTTCCGGTTCGGCCGCGAGGCCCGCCTGTATGCCTATTTCCCTTCTTCCTGAGGGACTGGGGGGAGGGGTAGCTTAGGGGGTATTGTGTAGCTGGGGTTGTGCGGTGGTGGGTCGTCTCACCCTTGGCCTGGGTCGGCGCCCTGCTGGCCTCGGCCAGGGCCCAAGGGCTCACGACCAACCCAACGGATTACAGGCCCCCTCCCTCCGTCCCTCCGAGCTACTTGCCTTGTTAGTTGTTCGCTGTGGCGTTTCGGTTTGGGCCCTCGAGTGTCATAGCTCCGCCCTGGACGTCATGACGTTTTGACGCGAGGGCGGTGCAGACACTCCAGGGCACACCGGATATCTCGGGGCGCCTCAACTTCCGTGGAGGCTTCAGAACGTTGGGGTTGCCTTTTATATAGAGAGATGTTAAAGGATATGGAGGATGGAGTCAAGCTATATATGACAAGTTCCTCAGAGGGACATTTTAGGGAGGCACTTTATGGATGGGTATGTTATTTTGGGGGGATGGGCTTAGGGGAAGGTTGGATATTTTGGGATAAGAGAGCATATGGGTTGTAGGGGAGCTTTTTAGGTATGATACACAGTGGATTTGGTCCTAAATATATCAGATTGATCTTATTCTGGCAGGATGGGATCGGTGAGAAATGCTTGGGATATTGGAGGCTGGGGTGACATCCCAAGGGATTTTCTTATCAGAATCATTTCGTAGGCCAGTTGGATATGGGGATAACTTGATGACCCTAAGGATTTTTTCTTGGAATATGGGGGGGGGGGGGGGGGGAATTTTGTCACCTGTTAAATGAAAAAATGTCTTGCATAAACAAGGGGCTTCTATAGCCATGCTCCAGGAAACCCACTGTAATTCTGAGGAGCATAAAAATTGAAAACCTGTTGGGTTGGTGATTATTTTGACGCTCCAGCAGTGGGGGGAAAAAGCTGGGGGTTATCTTGTTTTATGAAAATTAAGAAGATTGTTATAATAGACCCAGAGGGCCAGTATATTGTAGCACAGGTTATAGATAGAATGCCTCAGCTACTACGTAATGTCTGTGCTGCCAATATGTATAGCAAACATTTTTTTTCATAAGCTTATCACCATTGTTCAAATACTAATGTGGTTAAACCTTGCAGACAGCATATTTTTATGTGTTGGTCATGCATTTCAATCATTCACTTTTATTTGGTGTTGCTACACATATAGTCAGCAGTGCTGAATATGTGTATGACCACTGGATGCCTATAATGGCAATATTCAACCACTGTATAGCTAAGTGGTTTAATTTAAGACAGTCTTTATGTTGGCCTAAATTAAACCACTTAGCTGAATATCATCAACTCTCCATAGCCTGCCATGAGTGGGAAAGCGCGGGGTACAAATGTAACAAAAAAAATAAAATATAGTTGGATGAAATACTCACACTACATTTTTACTTCATGCTAGTACAATCCAAACAGTACCAGCCAGTCTGTAGGAATATTCAGCAGCATTATATGTATGCTGGGCAGTCTGTAAGAATTTTCAGCAGCACTATACATACTCTATAGTGCAAGGTAATTCCATAACAGAGGAGCCAGGAAAACTAAGGCCGTTCTACAGAGCACAAGCAAGAGTATAAGGGATAAGAAAAACAGTTGGATATGTGGGGCAGTCGCCAAACAGGGCATGGTGAGTAAGTAGCAAAACCTTAAATTTAATTATCCAAGTAACTGCAAGCCAATTATGAAATAACAGTGAGGCGGTTACTTGATCTGATCGTCATGCATATTGAAGCCTTTTAATGGCACTCTACTTATTCCAAAGTCAGTTCTAGTGACTGTGTTCTATTTTGCTGTATTGAGTTTTTGTGTTGATGTTTTATTGAATTGCAAATAAATGTTACAAAGAAGACCTTTGATAAAGAATAGCACAAAAACTCCACCATATTTTAAGGAAAACATAAATCAGCAAATATATAGATGAAAACTTCTGCTTCTGCGCTACAATAGTCCACAAATAGGGGGAAATCAAGTGAAATAAGTCTCTAAGAGAAGATAGACACCTTAATTGCAAGTAAAACAAGAAGAATGTGAAACTTGTGCTAACAAAAACCTAATAGCCCAAATCAGAGGGGGGGGGGGCAGGGGGGACAAAATTCACCGGGCCTCCAAGGAGGGCCCGGCACCGCAGTCCCACCCACCCTCCCTCCATCATCGGCCGTCTGCCACCGGGCCGGGCCCCCTGCATTGACATCACAGCACCTCTCACCTCCATTTGAAAGCGCTGCAGACAGCAGCAGATCGCCTCCCTTCGGGCCTCCTTCCCTCCCTGTGTCTCGCTCTCGTCTGACGTAACTTCTGCGAGGGTGGGACACGGGAAGGGAAGGAGGCCCGAAGAGAGGCAATCCGCTGCTGCCTGCAGCGCTTTCACACGGAGGTGAGGCACTGTGATTTCAATGCAGGGGGCCAGGCCTGGTGGCGGACGGAGGGGGGTGGGTGGAGCGGGTGGTGCCGACCTCGGCGGGGCCCCGAGGGCGGCCTTGCCCCGGGGCCGGCCCAGTCTCTCGGCGGCCCTGCATGATGTCATATACCTAAAGAATCAAGATGAGACAGCTGTTTTCCCCTCAAGAAAAAACTGTAACTGGGAGGGTTCTAACTTATTCAAGGAAATCATACATTTGCAAAGATACCATAACTGAAATGTAGCACATAAAGCTAGGACCTTCTGACGAAAAGCCAAAGAATTCCTTTGTCTCGTTTGATTCCATTTAGAAACATCAGGAAAGATAAGAACTCTCCTCCCCTTCCCCCCAATAAAGTTGCAGTCTCTCATTCTAAAGAAAAGGCGCAGGAAGTGCTTCTTTGTCCTGTAGAAATACAAAAGACACCAAAAGTGTAGCACAAGATATATCTCTTCTGCAGAGGTCTCAAAAATGTTAGTCAAGTTCAAGCTATCTGAAGAAAGATCTTCTTGATCAGGTTTCACTGAAGAGCTACTGCGCTTTATTAGACAGCAATGAAATAAAGCATATCTTATTCAAAGGTAGCAAAACCATCTCTTCATATTTAAAAACCTCCCTTATGAATTTATAAAATATTTCTTTAGGAGTACATGTAATGGCTTGAGGAAAATTCAGTAACCTCAAATTCAGTCCTTTAACATAGTTCTTGAAACTTTCAATTTAGCAATTTAATACCGACTTATCTTGTAATACTACTTACTACTACTACTACTAATCACTTCTATAGCGCTACTATACATAAGCAGTGCTGTACGCATAATATGCAGGTACTTTCTCTGTCCCTAGAGGGTTCACAATCTAAGTTTTTTTAGCAGATTTAACCTGTTGAAGTTCCTAATTCCCCACCGTGCCATTAATAGCAGCAGTGCTCGCTTCCAAACTCTGAATCTTACTAGCTTTCTGAGCCAACACAGGAAGTACTTTATCACCAACAGACCCTCATCAAATACAGAACAAGGGATCACAAATTAGAAATAAAAATATTTAGACAAAAATTGAGCTGGGAACCCCAAGAAGTGCTGTAATGTGCATTCTCAGATAAGTGAACTGGTTTCTGTTTTGTTGTCTTAAAAAAAAATGTTTTTACAGAAGTTAATTTTTATGTAAAAGATAAAATAAGACATTGGATACAATAGATTAAGACAAATTTGTGAGCTTCGGATCTAGAAGAGCTATTCACTATAGGAGATCCAATAGTTTATTTTAGAGCCATATATGGTGCGTTGTCTTTAAAATTTAAACAACGGGGGTGGCAAGATGGCGATGCAACCGGCGGTCTGGTGAAACGCTCCCAGATCTTCGGGGCCTCTTTGTAGCTACAATTTATTTTTTCTTCTTTCAAGTTACCTGAAATGCCGCATACAAAGAGAAAAGGCACGACAAGGGTGGGAATCCCGCCTGCCTCATCCTCGACCCTACTCCAGTCGACCTTGGAGCGATACCTCGCCGGAAGCTCCCAACTCGGGACGAGGGGGACGGGACCCGCGGTAGAGAGACCTGGAGAAGAGGACTCTCTACGGGCCAACGAAACATCGTTATCCCCTCCCCCAGCTTCAAAGATTCCTCCGCCTCCAGTAGCGTTTGCAGAGAGAGAGGGAAAGTCGAGCACCACCGGAAGTGTGAGGGGCGGGACCTTGAACTGCAACGGAAGATTCTCGAGCAAGAGCCCCCAGTTTTGGTGGGGAACATTGGAAGAACGACGGAGGTGAATTTGGAGACGATATGGCAGGTTCTAAAGAAAATGGAGGTATTCTTACAGGAGTCTTGAGGTGAGGTCACTGTCTTAACTAAGAAAGTGGGGGAATTGCAAGGTTCAGTGGAAAGGATCCAAACTGAACTTTCAGATAAAGTAAAAAGTTTACAGCAAGAATCAGAACAATTTTCCGAATTTAAAGCGTCTGTAGCAAAAGATAAACTTTTCATACATAACAAAATTGAGCAAATAGAGAACTACAACAGACGCTTAAATTTAAGGGTTTTGAATTTTCCAAAACTTTCTGGGGTTTCACCATTGGACATGTTTAAAAGATACTCTGTGGAGATATTAAAGTTGCCTCAGGACGCTTTTCCCCCCATAAATAGCATTTTTTATTTACCCCAGAAGAAACAAAAGGTTCCAGGTGAACCAGAAGATGTTGGAAATAAAAGTTTGGATTTGGCGAATATTTCGGAAATATTAGAACAAACATTGGATGTTGCTACACAGAGATTGGCATTGTTAATTTCATTTATTTTTGAACAAGATCTTAACACAATACAACGTTTATATTTCCGAAATTCATCCACTTTATTTGCTGGTGGTGCCAAGGTTTGGATGTTTCAAGATGTCACTAAAAGTACTCAGCAGAGAAGAAAACTGTTCTTGGAGATGAAACAAAAAACTTTGGATGTGGGAGGATCTTTTCTACTGGCCTATCCGTGCAAATATATAATTCGCCTAGGTTCAACAAAATATGTTTTCTTTTCGCCTGACCATTTGAAAGTCTTTCTAGATTCTAAAAAGCTTGTAAATGTATGAGTTTGGGAGTTGCATGAAGCCTTAGCTTATGAATATGTTAGGATCTTCTCTAATATTTGAGACCACCCCCCTGCATGTCCGACATTGCTCCACCACCGCCAACTCCAGGCTCCGCCCTTTCTGCCTCGCCTCACCCCATGCGTGGAATAATCTCCCTGAGCCCATACGCCAGGCCCCTTCCCTGCCCATCTTCAAATCCCTGCTAAAAGCCAATCTCTTCAATGTCGCCTTTGGCACCTAACCACTACTCAAGAAATCTAGACTACCCCAACTTGTCATTTCGTCCTTTAGATTGTAAGCTCTTTTGAGCAGGGACTGCCCCTTTTTGTTAAATTGTACAGCGCTGCGTAACCCTAGTAGCGCTATAGAAATGTCAAGTAGTAGTAGTAGTTATGAATATGTTAGGATCTTCTCTAATATTTGAGACCACCTCCCCTTCTTTCTAATTTGTAGTATAAGGAAGCAGAATAACTCAATATCCTTGAATGTTAGAATAATAAGGGTTATATATTACTTTCTGCTAATTCTCTTCGTTTGGAAGTATCCATTATTCTATATATTTTCTTTTTCTTTATATGGTGCTGTGTTGCATTGACATTGTAATAATTACTTGTCATATTCAAAATTTATAAAAAAAAAAAATTTTAAACAAAAATTACACATTGATGCAATAAATTGATTCATTGTGTGTTTGGTTAGTAAGCATTTTGATATTGTTACCACATAATGTGCACTTCTGTACCCTTTGTGGTGTGATAGTAATGGCAGATGGGGAAATTGGAGGGGGTTCAGGGAGGAGGGGCCCTCCTTTATTTTCTGACCTGGACTCTAGCATGGATAACATCAGTCCTGACCCTTGGTGTATAGATGGTGTGGATCCCTAAGCATCCTCAGTTGTGGAATTCATCCAAAGATGGCCAGTCGATGACAGCATCCGTGAGCCACCAATAGCTAAACGTGCATGGGGTGCTGGCATCAGTGGCTTAGGGGCATTGCTTCTGTCTGCTAAGCTTGGTAAAAGGGAATTGCTTGTCACTTTCAGCAGATGAGTCCAGGAACTAGTGGGTTAAGTCCGCCTACAGGTGGAGATAGAGATAAACAAACTAAAGGCAGTGATTCCAGACGGCCAGCTCCTTCCTCAGTTAGTATGTCTCTATCTCAGCAGGTGGTGGACGGCTTTTTCTTCAGCTCCTGGGCCCAAGGCCTCTGAGGGTGCTCCTGGGCCGGTAGCCAGTTTGAGCTGGGTCCTTGCTGCACCTCAAATTCCCTCTAAACAGGCTTTTGCTGTTCCTTCCTTTCCCTGTTTGTTTCTGCCTCTTCACTAAAAAAAAAAAAAAAAAAGAGAACCATAGAATGTATTTAAAAGAGAAACAGAGAAGCACAGGGAAGTGTGTTTTTGCTGAGAGCAGGTTTGTGTTACTGCTGTCCGAGTCCTGTTTTCTGTTGCCTGTTTGTCTGAGTCTGCCTCGAAGTGGAGTCGGAGAGTTTTTTTTCTTCGGCTCAGCTGTCAGTTCCCGCGCTTTCCGGTCCAGGGTAAGTCCTGCTGGGTTCCTGTTCGGGGACGGGCAATGGCAGTGGAGGCGTGCTGATTTGGCAGTACTCGACGGAGCGGTACCCCCCCCCCCCCCCCGAGAGCGTGCTTTCCCGCCCAGAGCCTGGCGATTCTCGCGCCATTTTGCGATCGGTCACGGAGCCGGTTCCGTTAGCGGTTAAGGGCAAAGCTGCTTCTCCGCTGGTAGGGGAGTCAGGGGAGCCGTCAGGCACTGTGGGCGGTGGTGCAGGAGCCATGGCTGCGACCTCCGTTGCAGGGGAGGGGTTTTCGCCAGAGTTTATTTTGCTACTCCATTTTGTTTAAAAGGGCCTTGCCCCCCCTCACGCGGCTGCGACAATTTCGGCCTTTGATTCTCTCAGGAGGTCTGGGGGTAACCAAGAGATTTTGGGTTTTTTCCCAGAGGATTTCTCCTCCCTTAAAAAGCCTAGGCTTTCTTTGGGGTCTGAGGAGGGGTTCTGCATACGGTCGCCTGCAGCTCCCTCTGTGGTGGCTCTCTCAGAGCAGACAGGGGTAGAGGACGTGGAGGACGGTGTCCTCACTGACCAACCGGAGGACTCTTCTGCCATGAGGATTTTCCATAAGGAGGAGTTGTCCTCCTTTATCTCTCAGGCGCTGGAAGCCCTGAATATAGAGGACCATGAGGTTGCGGCTTCTCAGGCGGTCAACCCCAAGATGGCTAGTACCAGATGACCTTCTAAGGCCTTTCCGATACATGAAGCTATTGAAGAGTTTATTTCGGCCCAGTGGGCAGATCCAGATGGGGGGCTGAAAGTAGCCATGGCTATGGCCAGGCTGTATCCGGTTTCAGCGGACAGTTTAGAGCAGTTTGCTCTACCTAGAGTGGATGCCCTGGTGACAACAGTCACTAAGAAGACTACTCTTCCAGTGGAAGGTGGTGTTGGCACTTAAGGGTATGCAGGACAGACGTCTAGAGGCCTCTTTAAAACGTGCCTTTGAGGTGGCCACTTTGACACTTGAAGCTTCTGTTTGTAGTTCTTGTGCAGCTAGAGCTTGTCTCAGTTGGCTACATTCTGTCATGGATTCGATTTCGAAGTCTGATATGCCAGGAACTCCTCAGATGTCGCTGATGGATATTGGGCTGGCGTACTTGGTGGATGCCTTGTATGATTTGGTCCATGCTTCGGCCAAACTCATGGCCTTTATCATTTGCTCTCGGAGTCTTCTGTGGCTCCATCATTGGGCCACAGATATGGCCTCTAAGCAACGGCTCATTAAATTGCCTTTATGAGGGAAATTGCTTTTTGTGGAAGACCTAGAAAAGATTGTTAAAGATTTGGGGGATTCCAAATCTCAGCATCTTCCAGAGGATAGACCCAAGTCTACTTCCAGGCAGGGAGCCTCGAGGTCACATTTCAGAGAGACGCGACGGTATCGCCCAGGGCGGTCCAATGCAGCCTTTCAGCGTCCTCATTTTGGGCAGCGTTCTTCTTTTCACAACGAGGAGCGTCAGGCTGGACCCCCCCTCTCATCAGGGGGCTCCTTCTCAGGCCTCCCAATGATGGGGCGCAGGTCCACTCGGGAGGAGAGCAGATCAGTGGTCGGCTTTCTCTGTTTCTTCCGGAGTGGGCCAGAATTACTTAGGACCAGTGGGTCCTCGATGTGGTTCGAGAAGGTTACGAGCTAGAATTCTTCTGTCCCGTCACAGACTTTTTTTCTGGAGTCACACTGTGTATCGCGAGACCTGCTAAGGATAGGGGCTATCGTGCCTGTTCCTCCTCTCGAAAGGCGCACAGGTCGGTACTCCATCTTCTTTGTGGTTCTAAAGAAGGGAGGGGCTTTTCGGCCTATTCTCGATCTCAGAAAAGTAAACCAGTTTTTGCAGGTTCGTCACTTCTGCATGGAGGCATTAAGGGCAGTTATTGCTGCTGTTCAACCAGGCAAGTTTTTGATGGCTGTCGATTTGAGGGAAGCTTACCTGCACATTCCCATTTGGCAGCCCCATCAGAGATTTCTCAGATTTGCGGTGCTGGGTCAGCACTTCCAGTTTCGGGCCCTTCCTTTTGGAATGACCACTGCCCCACACACTTTTTCCAAGGTCATGGTGGTGGTGGCGATGTTTCTGTGGAAGGAATGGATTCGCGTGCATCCATATCTGGACGACTGGCTGATTCGGGCGACGACAGCAGAGGAGAGTCGAGTGGTCACCGACCGAGTGATTGCGGTGTTGCAATCCTTAGGTTGGGTGGTCAATATGGACAAGAGTCATCTGGTTCCTACTCAGAGTCTGGAGTATCTTGGAGTGCAATTCGATATGAAGTTGGGGAAGGTGTTCCTCCCCGAGGGGCGAAGGATCAAATTGCTTTCTCAGGTACGGACCTTATTCAGTCGTCACTCTCCCCGAGTGTGGGACTATATTCAGCTCCTCAGTTCCATGATGGCGACCTTGGAGGTCATTCCATGGGCAAGGCCTCACATGCGGCCTCTTCAGAATTTCTTTTTGAGCAGATGGTCTCCGACGTCGCTGGATTATCAACGACGCCTTCCTTGGTCAAGCTGGGCCAGGGACAGTCTCGCGTGGTGGCTCCGGTCAGCCAGTTTGCAGAAGGGTGCTTCTCTGGTGTCTCCTAATTGGGTGGTAGTCATGACGGATGCCAGCCTTGCGGGCTGGGGAACCCATTGTCTTCATCGAGTAGCCCAGGGATTGTGGACCCCTCTTGAAGCGACTTGGCCAATAAATCGTCTGTAGTTGTGAGCAGTTGTGAATGCGCTGCTGAGTTTTCAGGATCTTCTGCAGGGGCAGGTGGTTCGTGTATTCTCGGACAACACCACGATGGTGGCCTACATCAATCGGCAGGGGGCACTCGCAGTCTTCCCTTGGCAGTGGAAGCGTCTCATCTTCTAGTATGGGTGGAAGCGCATGTTCAGAGTCTGTCGGCAGCGCACATTGTGGGTCAAGACAATGTTCAAGCGGATTTTCTCAGCCGGACTCTTTTGAATGCAGCGGAATGGACACTGTCCGACTCTGCTTTTCAGCTGATCTGTCAACATTGGGGAAGACCAGTAATGGATCTCATGGCCATAGCTTGCAATGCCAAAGTTCCCTAGTTCTTCAGTCACAAACGGCAGCCAGGATCCGCAGGATTGGACGCTCTTCTCCAGCCATGGCTGGAACAACAGCTACTGTATGTTTTTCCTCCGTGGCCTCTGAGAGAGTTCTTTGCCACATAGGGTGGCATCGGGGGCCGGTCGTTCTAGTGGCCCCAGACTCGCCCCGACGGCTGTGGTATGGGGATCTCGTTCGAACACTCTCAGAGCCACCATCCCGATCTGCATCAAGGGCCAGTTCAGATGGAAAATCCCTCCCGCTTTGGTCTTACGGCCTGGCTATTGAGAGGTGGCAGCTGAGGAAGAAGGGATTTTAAGGACCAGTCATTGCCACTCTTTTGGGGGCACGGAAGCAGTTTACTTCAGCAGCATACGCGCGAGTGTGGAAAGCTTTCTCGGCATGGTGTGCTTTGCGTGCTGAATCGTCTTTTCGGGCGGACATTCTGGTTATTCTGGAGTTCCTTCAGGATGGTCTTCAAAAGGGATTGGCATATAATTCCCTTCAAGTGCAGGTGGCCACGCTAGCTTGTTTTAGGGGCAAACTGGATGGTTCCTCTTTAGCAGTTCACTCTGATATGGTCCGCTTCCTACGCGGGGCTCTTTGACTTCGGCCTCCTCTGCAGCAGCCATGCCCGGCATGGCATTTGAATGTGGTACTGCAAGCCCTCCAGGCCCCACTGTTTGAGCCGTTGAATAAGGTTTCTGAGAAGGGTCTAACACTTAAGACAGTGTTTTTGGTGGCATTGCTTTGGCTAGGAGGATTTCTGAAATTCAGGCTTTGTCTTCCAGAGATCCTTTTTTGCAGTTTTCTGAAGCAGGGTTGTCAATCCGGACGGTGCCGTCGTTTCTACCTAAAGTGGTTTCGGCTTTCCATGTCAATCAGGCGGTTTATCTTCCGTCTTTTCGAAGAAAGGATTATCCGGGGGAGTTTGCCTCGCTACATTTCCTGGACGTGCGGAGAGCCTTATTTCGGTACTTGCAGATCTCTAACAAGTTTCGACGCTCGGATCATCTCTTTCTGCTCTTGTCAGGATCGGAAAGAGGTGAGGTGGCTTCTAAGTTTTCCATTGCTCACTGGATTAGGGAAGCCATTGGAGTGGCGTATTTGCTACAAGGGCGGGCGTCTCCAGTGGCCCTGAAGGCGCATTCTACTTGGGCACAGGCGGGTTCTTGGGCGGAGGCGTTGGCCTTATCTCTGGAAGAGATTTGTCGGGCGGCTACTTGGGCGTCCCATCATACTTTTGTGAAGCATTACAGGCTAGAAGTGTCTGCTCGGGAGGATGCGAGTTTTGGGGCGGGAGTGTTGGCACGGGGAGCGTCGGCTTCCCACCCTACTTAAGGAATGCTTTGATACATCCCACTAGTTCCTGGATTCATCTGTTGCAAGTGACAAGGAAGGTAAAATTATGTCTTGCCTGATAATTTTCTTTCCTTTAACGCAGCAGATGAATCCAGGATTTCTCCCTAATTCAGCCAACGTTTTTTTCATTTTCCGCGCAGTGTGGCTATTTTTTCCTTCTGTGTTCTCTTTTGCAAAGTTCAGACATATATGGGAACACGGAAAGGATTCCAATTTCTGGATCAACTTACAGTTATTTTGAAGTTCTTATTTGGTTCTCTGTTTTTCATAGTGAGGATGGTTTCTGGTTGTTATTGGTTTCATATTTTTGGCCTTGGCAAATGCTTACGAATGACATACTAACTGAGGAAGGAGCTGGCCGTCTGGCATCACTGCCTTTAGTTTGTTTATCTCTATCTCCACCTGCTGGTAGACGGACTTAACCCACTAGTTCCTGGATTCATCTGCTGCGTTAAAAGAAAGAAAATTATCAGGTAAGACGTAATTTTACCTGCTGGCCACTTTCAGAGAAAGTGTAATTTATATTTTGAGGTGGGGGTAGGGCAGAACAGAGAAAATGTTGTGCCCACTCACATTGGGTTCAGGCCCACCCAAATTTGGCTGGGTGGCTATGCCACTGCATGAGGAGGCCTGCTGTTTGAGAGGGAGGTCATCAAAACCAGATGAGAAGCACTGGAACCTAGCAGAGTGCAAATTCTAAGTTTGTTTTATTCAGTTTCCTGGTGGACTTAACAATAAACTCAAATGAAGAAGGTTGAGTGGGCAAAGTAAACGGGAGTGAAAATAGAAAAATGGTCAGTCCAGGAAAGGGAGAGATTATGTATCTGAGCAGATGCCTGGATAGTAGAAGAAGGACTAAAATACAGGTCCAGGGAATGACCAGACAGATATGTGGGGGTTGAAGCAAGTTGAAAGAAACCAAGATTTGGCATGAAGACCAGAAATTTAGAAGAATGGACACCAAGTGGTTAGCATGAATATTAAAACTGTTCAACTTCAACAGATTAGGAATCCATCGAAGAGGCAGGTGGTGGAAGGTAGGCAAGCAAGAGGACTGATAAGGAAGATGCATCAAGCCTGGCCAGAAGAATCTGAGAATTTGAGCATGAACTAAATCCTTTCCCCAGAAAAGGAGAGATCATTCAAGAGTAGTAAAGCTATACCACCACCTAGTTTCCTGGGCCTGCCTTTACTTTACTTTTCAAAATTTGATTTCTTTATTCACCACAGTAACATAGTAGATGACGGCAGAAAAGACCTGCACGGTCCATCCAGTCTGCCCAAGAAATGTGCCACTTTTTTGTGTATACCTTACCTTGATTTGTACCTGTCTTTTTCAGGGCACAGTCCGTACAAGCCTGCCCAGCACTATCCCTGCCTCCCACCATCAGCTCTGGCACAGACCGTATAAGTCTGCCCAGCACTATCACCACCTCCCAACCACCAACCCCGCCTCCCACTACCGGCTCTGTTATCCAATCTCGGCTAAGCTCCTGAGGATCCATTTCTTCTGAACAGGATTCCTTTATGTTTATCCCACGCATGTTTGAATTCCGTTACCGTTTTCATCTCCACCACCTCCCGCGGGAGGGCATTCCAAGCACCAATTGGCCTAAAGTGAGTTACAATACAATAGTCAATACACATTTCACATAATAACCTAATCCCCCAATTAAGTCAGACGAGATCCGTATACATTTTATTTTAAAAAATCTAATACCCAAAGTCTGACTCGTACTGTCCTCCTTACATTTTAACTATCAGAGCTGCCATCAAAGCCCACTCCAGCCAATCCTGATCTGTCCTGCCATATGTGGGACGGAGACTGATGAAATCTGCCCAGCACTGACCTTAGTTCCTCGCAGCTGGAGTTGTCATCTAAGCAACATTCAACATAACCTCTATGTGGTCATTTAAGTTTTGTTTTGATACCATCTTCTTTCTAGTTAGAAATCCTCTGTGTTCATCCCACACATTTTTGAGTTCCATCATTGTCTCTACCACCTTCCCCAGAAGGGCATTCCAGGCATCGATCACTCTCTGTTAATCCTAAGTCTACCACCCTGCAACCACAATTCATGTCTAGTAGTTGTGCTGCTTCCCCATCTCTGGAAAAGATTTGTTTATATATTAATTTCCTTTCAAGTATTTAAACATCTGTATCGTATCTCCCCTATTCCTCCTTTTCTCTCGGGTATATGTAGTCAGGTCTTCCTGTCTCTTCTCATACGTCTTTTGGTGCAAACCCCATGTCATTTTTGTCACCTTCTTCTAAAACGTTTCAAGTCTTTTTTACATCCCTACCAAAACTGTACACAATACTCCAAGTGGGGCCTCACCAATGACTTGTACATGGGCATGAACACCTCCCTTCTTTTGCTGGTTATGTCTCTATGCAGCCTAGCATCCTTCTGGCTACAGCCACCACGTTATTGCACTGTTTTGTTGTCTTAAGATCATTGGATGTTGTCACCTCAATGTCCTTCTCACTGTCTTTGTGTTTAAGCTTCTTAGCACATACAGCTCCCTTGGATTTCTAATCCCCAAGTACATCACTCTGCATTTCTTTACTCAGATGCTGAAACTAAAATAAACTCTTTGAGTTTGGCAACAAAGCTAGCAAGCTATTGGGTCTCAAGTTGAAAGGATTGCAAACATGTAATGATATATTACATATCAAAACTAAACAAAGTCATGATTAATAAAAACAAAGAGATGCAGGAATCTACCTGTGCTACTACCACAATCACTGCTGTCATCAGACCGGGTTGTAAATACTACATCCTGCTTTCAGCCTTTGGCCATGATCAGTGCTTCCAGCTCGGCCCAGAAATGTGTGGGGGGAAGGGTTCTCTCTTCTTTTCCCTGTGGCTGTGACCACTTTTGTAAGCTTTGCATAGAAATGTGGGGTCTACTGATACTCCTCTGTGGCCATGATTATTGCCGTTGCAGGCTGCAGAGGAGAAGGTGATTGACTGAGGCCTCATCCCCTACTGGGCTCTCTCTCTTCTGCCATCTCTGATTATTGATTAGAGAAGGTAAGTTTTAAAGGGGTTACTGATGGTAAGAGAGAAAGAGGGTTTAGAGAGAGTTCAAGAAAATGGGGAGGATTCTGCCTCATCCTAGTCCTAAGGGCCCTGAACAAATTTTTGTTTAAAGAAATGTTCAGGATTATTTCCTTGGGCACCCTGTTCCCTCTAATTCAGGAAAATGATTGGCTATGCTTTCTGGACTTAAAGGATACCTATACCCACATTTTGATACTTCCAAGTCACAGGAGGTATCTCAGATTTCGAGTGGGAAAACGCCACTATCAGTATCATGTTCTGCCATTTGGCCTGGTGTCTGCCCCCAGAGTTTTCACCAAGTGCCTGGTGGTAGTTGCAGCATATCTGCACAGACCGGGAGTGTATGTGTTTCCCTACCTGGACGATTAGTTGGTCAAGAGCACATATCAGGAGGGAGCAGAGGAGTCAATGCGAATGACTATTCAGGTGCTAGAGCTACCGGAGTTTGTCATGAATTATCCCAATTCCCATTTTCAACCAGTTTCCTAATTGGAGTACATAGGATACAGCATAGGCTCGGGCCTGCCTTCCTCAGGCGAGAGCGAATACCTTGGTAATGCTTGCCTCACAGGGCCGCAGCAGCCAGCAGGTTTCAGCTCGGCAAATGTTGAGATTGATGAAGCCACGTGGTCTCCACAGTGCATGTCACACTCATGGCATGGCTCCATTTGAGAGCATCCCAGAGGACCCTAGCTTCCCAGTGGTCTCAGGTAACAGGGAACCTAACGGATGTCATTCACATTCCACCGGAGCTGTCTCATTCCCTTTTCTTGTGGACTTCCGTTCCAAATTCCACCACCTCAGGTTTGACTGCGGATGCACAACCAGGGTTGGGGAGCACATGTGGATAGGCTTCACACTCAGACCCAGTGGTCTGCTCAGGAGGTTCAGTTCCACATCAGTCTCCTTGAACTCTGGGGTACTTGGAATGCCCTAAAAGCTTTCAGAGATCGACTCCAGAACCAAATTGTCCACATTCAAACCAACAACCAGGTTGCGATGTTGTAAGCCAACAAGCAAGGGAGTACAGGATCCTACCCTTGTATCAGGAAGTGGTAAGCATGTGGCAGTGGACTCCTCTTCATGGGATGGACCTCCATGCCACTTACCTGGCTAGCAAAAGCAACTGCCTGGTAGACAGACGGAGGAGGATATTACAGCCGCATGAGTGGTCTCTCAATTTTAGCATAGCCCAGAAGATCTTCCGAGATTGGGGCACTCCCCTTGATGGATCTTTTCACCACTCATCTCAACAACAATGTCCCTCAGTTCTGCTTCAGGCTCAGGTCACATGGCAGACTAGTGTCAAATGCCTCTCTCCTGCATTGGGGACATGGTCTTCTGTATGTGAAGCCTCCTATTCCTCTCATAGAAAAGACTTTGCTGAAACTCACACAAGATTGGAGCGCCATGATTCTGATGGCTCCCTACTGGCTGCGGCATATCTGTTCCCTCTTCTTCTGGAGTTGTCCGAAGATCCCTGGAGATTGAACTGTTTTCCAACCCTCATCATGAAGAACGCAGGGTCCCTTCTACATCCCAACCTCCAATCTCTGGCCCTCATGGCTTGGATGTTGAGAGCGTAGAATTCGAGTCCCTCGGATTGCCCGAGGGTGTCTCCCGTATCTTGCTGGCTTCCAGGAAAGATTCAACTAAGACATGTTACTCTTTTAAATTGAGAAGGTTTGCCATCTGGTTTGAGGGTGAGGCCTTAGATCCCTTTTTTTGCCCTACACAAAAACTGCTTGAGTGCATCCTCCACCCTTCTGAGTCTGATTTGAAAACCAACCCTGTAAGGGTCCATCTCAGTGCAACTGGCGTTTATTGTGTGGGAGGTGAGTCCATCTCTGTACAGCCTTTAGTTGTTTTTTCTTCATGAGAGGGTTGTTGTTGACAAAACCCCTATCAAACTTCCCATTGTGTAATGGGATTTCAACAATGTCCTCACCCAGCTAATGAAAGCTCCTTTTGAACCTCTGGACATCTGCTATCTGAAATTTTTGACCTGGAAAGTCATATTTCGAGTGGCGGTCACTTCAGCTTGCAGTGTCAATGAGCTCCAGGCCCTGATAGCTCATCCACTGTATATTAAGTTCCATCACAACAGAGTAGTCCTCCACACTCTTTTGTTCTATTCCAGGCTGCACCTCCACAGCTAGTATGTATATAGTTTCAGGTTGATTAAAGTTTTGGTCTCAACATTTTGAGACTTGGTTATCCTAGCTTTCTTGTTTTTTGGTGATCCTGGTAGCTAGAGATTCCCACATGTGAGAATAAGAAGGCCTGCTTATCCTCAGAGAAAGCAAAGATACTTACCTGTAATTGGTATTGTTCTCCAAGGACAGCAGGCTGACTATTCTCACATACCCTCCC
The DNA here is from genome assembly GCF_901765095.1 of Microcaecilia unicolor. Taxonomy (NCBI): domain Eukaryota; kingdom Metazoa; phylum Chordata; class Amphibia; order Gymnophiona; family Siphonopidae; genus Microcaecilia; species Microcaecilia unicolor. The sequence continues at coordinate 251,306,887 of NC_044035.1, read as the reverse complement.
ACCTTCCCTAGGAGTTGTCTTTAGTTTTGGCTTTTTGCTTTTTCATATGACTAATCAGCGTCCGTACTGGACTCCGTTGGGATGACATCACCCACATGTGAGAATTGTCAGCCTGCTGTCTTTAGAGGACACCGGCTACAGGTAAGTATCTTTGCTTTATTGTTCCGTCTCAGCCGCACGCGCTCCCAGGTCATCCATGCTGGCACACAGATCCTGAATGAAAGTTTTTTTAAGCTCAGTCAAGCAGTGTGCAGCATTGCGCTGCAAAACTAATTTTAAATTTTCAGCAATACCTGCAAGTCCTGCTTTGTCAAGGGTGTGATACTCTTCGCCAACTGAGGGTTCTCCACCAACAGGTTTGCGGGCTCAATCACTCAAATCAGGCCCGGCCTGATCTGCGTCATTTTGGCCATGTGGCTTCTCAGTTGGGTACCTGAAAATAATGTTTTATCTCTCCGGGGCGCCTGCAGGCCATCGCAGATCTGTGTGAAGCAGCTTTCACACTATTGCAGCATGAAGGTGAGTTACCGAATCAAGAAAGTAAAGCTCATTTACAGGCTTTAAGTCGGGGCTCAGAGTGAGTTTTAGGCTGCCATCATGACGTCACCGGAAGTCCTTCTATCTCATGATTTTAATGACAGGGTGAGCATTTCCTCACATCACAGTAACAATATCAAACACTCTCGTCATGCCACTTCATCCCCCAAGAATGTTTTTTGAGTTGAACCTTCTGCAATACCAACAAAAAAGGGTTAGGTTTTTTTTTTTTATGTGTCAACATTTTTATTGATGATTCCACCTGGTAACACATCCATTAGAGTACATACACAACAAATTGTAAAGCTATCGTTCTTATGTGCATTAATCTTAAGTTGCTATCATCAGTTTTTGTTTTATAACAGTACCCTCTCTTATCCCCCTCCCCCCCTACTACCTTCACTTTTGCCATGTACACTGAAAGAAACAATAGTCAGCATGTTACATTAAACTCAAACCTTACTTCCAATAGTAACACCTTACATTATTCCATGATTGAACCCCTTATTACTATTATTCCCCCCTCCCCTCCCACTCATCCCCTCTCCCCCCCCCCCCCCCCCCCCCCCCCCCCGTCTTTTTAAATACTCCATGCTCATTCATAATCCTTTCATGGTCTAGTCATAGCCATCCTCTTCATTTTCCTATATTTAATGTGTTGGTAAAGGTTCACTGCCTTACTGGTGCTTCTTAAAGCTCTATATACCATTATCCTCTCTGTCTATTGTATTCCTTGTCCAGACTCCCCCCCCCCCCCCCCCCCCCCCAAAGATACCCGAGACTCCCTCTCCCTCATGACTCTTCCTTCTCCTCCTTATTGTGTAGAAAATTTATTTAACACTGCACTTCTCGCTTTATGGGAAATACTTTGCAAATATTTATTCCAAATAGAAACAAACCGCTTTCTTTTCTTTGGAGAAGCCTGAGCTTCCCTGGCCTCCCATAACATCAGCTCATGAAATTTATTCCTCCAATACCAAAAGGAGGGCAATTCCTCCTGCATCCAGTGCCTGAGTATACATTTCTTTCCCACAGCATGTGCTTTGCATAATAATAGTTCCAAATTCCTATCGGAGATCCCATAAGCTGCCCTTCTATTTAAAAGTACTCCTCTCCACGATGGGATTATTCTTTGATCAGTAATGTTTTCAAAATATTTATGCACAGTCTTCCAAAAATATTTTCATTCTATCACAGCTCCAAAATGTATGCATAAAGGTATTAGGTTGTTTTTTTTTTAATGGCTAGCAAAACAAAAAATGTTCAGGAGGAAGACAAGCACTCAACACGTGCTAAACTGTTTACATCCTGACCCAAACAAATGGCACACAGGAAGTTCAGCCTCCTGCATTACCTCAAGCTACCCAAGTTGCAACTTCTCTATTACTTCAATTATTTCAGAAAGTATTAAAACAATCTTTCTTGCAAGACTCTATCAAAGTTCTCATTCCATTTTTTTTTCAATTACCTGGTCCTTATTTTTCCCTACACTGTATAATCCTTCACCAAAGCCTGCTCTCAGACAGTGCAGCCCCTCTTCTCGACCAATTCAATATAAATGTTTTCTTCCAATGAAGAACCTGAGCTCTTTCGCACTACAGACCACCATGCTACTGTCAGAGCCCCACAACCTGGCACAGATACTCTCAAGATAAAAACTACAGCAAATGTATACAAAAGAATACTAAAAGAACTTGCTTGCAATAGGGGCCGAGACTACTTTGAATAAAAAATTACTTTAGAGATATTCTAAAAGCCATTGATACATCTACAGGTTCAATAGCTGTGCCTATTCATTCAGGACTACAAGGCTTACGATTCAGGATTTGGCAAAACTCTTATTCATTGCAACTTGTTTGTAAATGATTTGACACAAAATATAATGTACAAGCTGCACTAGGACATGATAAATCACAGCTACCACACCATGTGTTTCTTGAGTCAGTTTTAAATAAATCCCAAACTGCAAAATCACATGCAATTTTTTTCTCCAGGGAAAGACCCAAAAATTTTAGATATTGTGGGCAGAAAAGGTTTTGTTTTTAATGGATCCATTTTAATCTTCAGAATATCTGCACTCCAATTATTTATTCTTCACTATCAGCATTCTGAACTGTATCAAACCTTGGATTCAATTTCTGTTACTCTTCCAGAATCCATTTATGCACTTCTTAATGATTTTGAAGAAACCATATTCCATCTCATACAAAACACAATATTTATGACATTATCTCTTGCATATCGGCAGTTTCCATTGCTGCCAGAAAAATTGCTTAGCTCGAAGCATCTGGATTACATGATGATCTTCATAATAGGCTCACAGGTGCTTCTTTTCATGGCAATAATTTATTTGATGAGAAGGTGAAGGATGCACTTTCTCAAGTTAAGGGTAATTACTCCACCCTGAGAGAACTTTCAATGCTTCTTCCTCTTACAGAAGATTTAATTTTTCTTCACCCAGATAATTCTCTCATTTGTAGTATTTTCCATAGACTCTTTACTGTAGAAGATTTCATCCTCAGTATATGACAATTTTCTGTTTGGAGTACACATACATTTCTTTCTAGAGGAATGGTCCAAGATCATTACAGACGAGTAGGTTCTAAAAATCATATCCCAAGGTTACAAAATAAATTGTCTTCCTCCTTCATTCTTTCCAGCTTCAATTCAACTCAACAAACAATCATTCTTGCAGAAGAGACTCGATCACTACTCTACGCCCTAGCAATAGAGCTAGTTCCTCCCCAACCATCAGTCAAGAATCTGTTCCCATTATTTTCTGATTCCAAAGAAATCAAGTGGACCATAGCCTATCCTGGCTCTAAGGAACCTGAACTTTTTTGTAAAGAAGAATTCAAAATGCACTCTCTACAGACAATTTTGCCACTGTTTCCCCAGAACGGTAGACTTGCAGCCCTAAATCTGAAGAATGTATATGCCCACATCCCAATCCATCTGCAACATTAAAATATCTTCACTTCAGTTTCCAAACTCATTTTCAGTACAAAGTTCCCTTTTGCCTTTCTTCTGCAGTCAGAATGTTTAGAAAATGCCTCACAATAGTAGCAGCCTATCACAGAAATAAAGGAATGTTTTCATTTGCTTACTTAAACAATTGGCTCATTTCTGCACAATTGAAGCAGAATTTACTCAATTCACTCCTCTTCATCATGTCCACCCTGCAGTCCCCCAGTTTCATTCTAAACAAACACAAATCTATTCTAAGCCCAACTCAGTCCATTCATCTCATAGGAGTAGCTTTGAATTCAAGCTTCTACATTTAAATTAATGCAAACACAACAGTGTTCAGCCAGATCACTCCTAAAAGTCTTGGGCCACATGTCAGCCACATCAGTGATCCTTTCTACTGCGAAATTTCACATGCATCATATTCTGTGGGAATTAAAGTCTCAATAGGTTCAATACCCTCAACCTCACTCCGCAAATAAAGCACTAGAGTGATGGCACCATCCAGACCATCTGATGGAAGGGACACCTTTCAGATCTCCCAGTCTGGATCTAATACTAACAACAGATGCCTCCCCAAGGGGTTGGTGAGCACACTTCCATTATAGCACCCAAGGATCACACACAGAGACTGCTCCTCCACATCAACATTCTCAAATTTCAAGCTGTCTACCATGCAATATCTACCTTCAAATATCTCATAGCAGAAAAAAAACCTCTTATGGACAGACAACCAAGTCAACATATTTTACTAAACAAACAGGTAGTATGTGGTCCCTCCCTTTGTACCAGAAAGCATACAAGATGCATACCTTCTTGAAACTGGTACCTTTCTTCAAGCTACCTACATTCCAGGCATTCACAACACTGGCAGACAGACTCAGCAGAATCCTACTGTCCTACGAATGGACTTTCTCCACACCGGCCATACAGAAAATATTACAGAAATGGGACCTCTTTGCCACAGAAATAAACGCAAAATTTCTGTTTTGTTCAGGATCCCTTCCCCAAACAGCCTCTCTACAGATACATTCACCCTTTCTTGGACCACAGTCCTGCTTTATGCTTTTCCTCCAACTCCATTCACCTTGAAAGTTATAGCAGACATCATTCTTCCAGCTCCAGACTGGCCATGACAACCCTGGTACCCACTGCTATCAGTTCTAACTCTAGTCAGTCCTCTCCATCTTGGTTTTGATCTGACTCTTCTCTCAAAGCAAAAAGGTTGTCTTCTACATTACAGTTTCAAGGCTCTGGCTCTCACAGCCTGGAGACTAAGGACTGTCACACAAAATCTCCCATCTATAATTCAAGATGTTCTTTCAAGGAGTCCACAAAACATCCACTTAAAAATCTTATTCTATAAAGTGGAAAACATTTCAGTTATGGTGTTCATTACACAATTATGATCTTATTTGAGTGTTCCATTCAAACTGTTCTTCAATATCTTCCACATCTATCCAGCTCAGGTCTCAAACCATCTTCCATAAAAGTTCACCTAGCAGCAATAAAATCTTTTCACATGGGCTCAAAGGGAAAGGCATTCTCGACTCATCTGTTAGTAAGACATTTTTAGAATGAGTTGTTTCATCTTCACCCTTCTGTACAAACTCTTCATGGAACCTAAATTTGGTGTTATCTCAGTTATTTATCCCTCTGTTTGAGCCTCTCTGTTCTACATCAATACATTTTCTAATCTAGTAAACTCATTTTCTTATTGCCATCACTTTAGCACAATGAATTGTTGAAATCCAGGTTCTTATTCACTATCCTCCTACACACTCACCCCAAGTTTTAGCATAAGGTGTTGTTGGCTTTTCATCTTATCAGAACATAGTTTCTGTCTTTTCCCCAAAGCCCCATTCTCAGCCAGCAGAAGGAACCTAACATAATCTTGATTGCAAAAGAGCTCTCTTGTACTGCCTAGACCACACTAAAGCTCACAGAAAATCTTCTCAACTTTTCCTCTCCTTCTGTCCATTAACTCTGGGACTTGCAGATTTTTAAAAATTCCTTATCTTCAAGGGTAACAGATTATATATCTTTTTGCTATCAGCAGGTACAACTGGACCCACCTCCTAGGATTAGAGTACATGCCTTACAGGCTATGGCTGCTTCTATAGCCCATTTATGTGGCATCTCTTTACTGGATATTTGTAATGCTGCCACGTGGTCCACACCACACACTTTCACCAGACACTACTACATTGACACTGCAACTAGAAATGATGCAAAATTTGGACAAGCTGTCCTTCAAAATTTGTTTGCTTAAAATGTGACTTCTCCACCCTCCTCCTTTTTCTCACTGGATTGCAAAAAAAACACTTTAATCAATTTCCAGCAACCCTCAGCTTGGGAGTCACCAAATATGTCTGCATTATCCTGTGGACACAGAGAAACCTTAGTTGCTTACCTGTAACAGTGTTCTCTATGGACATCCAGATAATGCAGATAACACCATCCCACACCCCATGCCTTCAAAGAAAAGTAAATAAATAAAAAATATATATATTATGAAGAACTGAAACACACGGAGGGAACCATACAACTGAATAATCTCAAGATTTTTCTTATTCATCATATTTTGATTTACATCCATCATTTCATACCAGCTATACACTGAACTGAGGTTCTAATTCACGTCAGGAAGGTGGGAAGTGCAGCCACGCTTGTCATTGGCTTATCATTGACTATTAAGCTAGAGAGAATGGTTCCCAGCAGTCAGCCTAAAAAATAAAACAACCAAGTGTCTGCATTATCCTGATGTCCGTGCAGAACACCAGTTAAAGGAAAGCAACTAAACTTTTTCTTCTACTGTCTAGGGGTCCCCCAACAGCTCTGGTTTTGAGATAAACAAAATATTCAAATTAAACTGCTTCTTAATATATTCAGAGTCAGGCAGAAATAGAGGTGCAATAGACATAAGTTTTTCTTTTAAAGAGGTATCATTCCACATAAGATTCTAGAGGCGAGATTACAACCCTGCCCTTGGAACACACCAGCCAATTAGATTCTCAAGCTAACCATCGTGAATATGCATTAGACAGATTTGCATACAATGGAAGCAGTGCTTGTAAATCACATGCATATTCAATGCAGCTATTTTGAAAACCTGACTAGCTAGGAGTATCCTGAGAACTGGGTTAAGAATCACTGGTCTAGAGGAAGGCAGTTTCATATATACTCTCTTGTGAATGTACTGATTAAACTTACATTTTATAAATTAAGATAAACCAGTAATTTAATTTCTCTAAACCCCTTAAACATGAGATAAAATTTTCATTTTGTGCTGATAATTGACATTAATTTCATTTAATAAAACACTGGCTTTATTACTTAATAAGAATTGGAGACATGACATAGGGACAAAATATAACACACAAATAAACCAAACCAGTCAAACCTAACTAAAATGTTTAAAAAAATGAAGTTAAAAATTCACACACAACTGTAATATTTGTGTCTAGAGATATTCAGCTGCAATCCTTGAAGACCACATGTGCGTTAGGTTCCAAGACAACTACTGTTCATAAGCTCTTTGCATATGTTTGGTCACAAAGAAAACCAGTCTTCTTTGTGGACCTTGAAGACTGAAGTTGAATAGCACTAACAGTGGCATACCAATAACATTTATCATTTCATTTCATTACCATGTCATTATCATTCAGTTCTAACCTATAGTTTGATGGCTCATCACTGTTTCTGGAGCAAAACAGTTCCCTTTTTCAGCTGCTGATTGACTTGTAGTTTTTGTGCCACAAAAAAATTAAAAGTTTAAGGGTTTTTAAAAAACATTTATAAAACAATATGTGTCCACGTCCAGTTCTCTGTTATGTATGTATCTTTAAGACTTTATATGTAATAAAAATCATACCTGTTTATAGCCATCTATATATTTTACTTTGTGGCTAGATAGATGTCAAGTTAATTACGTGTTATATTGACTTACCTCCCATTTACAGAGCCACACTAGCGGCTGCTGGTGCTGTAATGCCGATATATTCCATTCACTTTGATTGGGCTGTGTTGGCATTGCCACGTGACTTTTTAAACAGGGGGATTAATGTTGGAGGAAGATTGTTCTTTTATTGATTTTTATGTTACATTGTTCAGATCATGCTATTTATACAGTCAACTTCCACGATATAATTTTAAGCTACATAAAATTGGCAACTTCTAAATTTAAAGCAGTTGTTTGTTGACCTTTCTCCATTGTATCAAGTGTATAAAATTGTGCACTTTTTACTGAAGCATTTAAAAATATGTATCATTCTATGCTTAATTCCTTCCTTTCATCTTTTCATCTTTGACTCTTCCTCATAGTCTAATCACATAAAAAACTGACATCATGATAGTACGTGGTCTATCATTCAAAGTCAATTAATTTTTTAAAAAACTGTTTTAAAGTCACCAGTACCCTGCACTCAGGTCTGCTGGCAACAAAATGAGTGAGTGCTTTAACTGCTTGGCTGGTTTCAAAGAAATGTGATGACATCAATTGGCTCAATTGTTCCTGTCCTTTTGCAATGTATGCATTTTTGTGGCAGTAGGTTACATTTCCAGACGGACAGTGCTTCAGCAATTACATGGAGTCAGTACATTCTCGAATGACGAGTACCACAATTCTTCTTGCACATGGATTGAGAAAGGTAAGACTAAAACACATGCATTGTTTTATGTGTATATGTGTAATATCTATGCATCTGTCCCAGTATGTATGTTTTATGTATAGAGAAACAATGAATCATGAAAGGTCAAAGGTTAGCTATAGGATTTGAATAGTAACCCTGAGGTGCTTCCCAAAAGGTTTTCTAATACAAATGATTCTACACTAGCAAAGTTCTTTAAATTAAATAACACAGATGGAGATCATGTCAAATCATCATAAGCTAACAGACTTCTGTCACAGTCAAGAAAAGTCTATTGTTTTCTTCTTTAAATATTATAGAAAATATTTGCAATTGTCCTGTATCACATTGGAGGAGACAAGACTATCATTGTTATAGAATCATGAAAGCAGAGTGAGATGTTGTAGGGGATTTTGTGGTCCCCTATCCCCTCAGCAAATGAAGAAGCAAAAGAAACTCCATAGTCCTGTTTCAGTCTAAGACATGATTCTGTGTAAACTAGTCACATCCATCAACATCTGTAATCTTGGTTAAATGTATTTGCTCTTTAAGCCGGGCCTTTACAGATTTTCTTCCCATCTAGGAGGAAGCCTAAAAACTTAGGAGCTAGCAGCTAAGATTTCTCACCTTCTTATTCTTCACCTCGATATCCCCACAAAGTTCAAGAGCAGGGTGGGGAGAGATATTCCTTTTGGTCTGCTTCAGCTCCGTTAGTGCCTGGTTCATTAAGACATCTCCCATTCTATTTCCATGGAAATATAGAGCTTAGTAAATCAGGCTCTTAGGGTTCCTTTTACTAAGGTGTGCCAAAAAATGGGCTGCGCTAGTGTAGGCGCGTGTTTTGGGTGTGTGCAGATCCAATTTTCAGCATGCTTGTAAAAAAATGCCTTCTTTAAAAATTTTTGCTGAAAATGGATGTGCGGCAAAATAAAAATTGGCACGTCCATTTTGGGTCAGAGACTTTACCGCCATCCATTGACTTAATGGTAAGGTCTTACATGTTAACCATGCAGTAATCGTCTACGCACGTAGAATGATGATTACTGCCCGGTTCCTGCCACACGCCAGAAAATAAACATTAATTTCCAGCGTGCGTATCAGGCGCATGTCAAAAATGAAATTACCACAAGGGCCACGCGTAGGCCGGCTAGTAACTCCAAATTGACACACGTTGGGCACACCTAGGTGCCTAAACAGCTTAGTAAACGGGCCCCTTAATGTGTCAATGCATAGCTGTAGCAGAAACCAGCATGCCTGCTTCCCTAAGTATACTGTCAGTATGCCAGCACTCTTTGACAGATGTGCCAGATTTGATTGCCTCTTTGCTTCACTTATCAACTGTGAAATGGTTTCCACTTGTCTCCTTTTCTTTTTTTTTTGTTGTAATATATGTTTTATTAATTTTGTCCAACAATAAAATACAACCAAGCAAATAAACAAGAAAGCACAATATATTGCATGAAATCTCCTTACAAGAACAATTGAGAAAGGCATTGTTATGTCTTACAGCCTTCCCCACAACAACAATGCCTCTTAGATATATACCCCATAAACCCAACACTTCCCCTTCATGCAGCCCTCTCCCCCCCCCCCCCCAAAAAAAAAATATAATAGAGGAGATCCTTGCCCAACCGAGAAACACAGAAAGCCCAGTCCCACTCAAAATCACATGTCTCCTTTTCTTTATTTCAAATCCCACCCCACCCTGTCATCCTTTAGTCTTTTCTCTCTTTCCCTACCCTGCCGTCCCATAACCTCCTCTCTTCCTTTATCCTCCCATGCTCCCACCCTCCTCACCCAATCTAGCCTCTAAATCTTCTTGTCTCAAGTCCTTCCCTCTTACCCTGTCTCAACCCTCCACCTAGCACTCTCTCCTAATCTTCTCCTTTCCCCTCCAGCTAGCCATTAGGACTTATGCACTTAAGCTCTCCCCATCACTTTGCTGTCTAATGCTGCTGCCAGTGAAACCGTTTTGGTTTGATTACAAGAGTACATCAAATGTAATAAATGATAATACAATCTGCAGTGAGTGACTCTGATCTCAATAATGTTGAGTCAAAGGGAGCAGGAACACCTGTGATAGTCTAAGTCTAAAGTCTCACGAAAACTTGAGATGAAGATTTAATTTAATTTGGCACTTGTAGCCCATTTAGACCCATAGAGCTCAATTTGGGTAACATAACATTTCAAAATCAAATATCATCTAAAATCAAATAATCACGTAACTTAGTTTATACTTAGATGACAATCATTCTTGTACTGTGTGGCCCAGACTTATTGAGGTCTGTGTCATGTAATACAGTCTGCAAAAAAACCTCCTGTTTCAGCAGTGGCTGCAACAAATACAAGAAAAATAATGTCTTGAGGGACACTAAATCCATTGTGCTAAGGTACAATTTCTGGTGGCCTGGCAGCTAGAATGTGTGAAGCTGTGCTTTAAGCATGTACTCTATATAGAAGATAAATAATAAAGCAAGTTTCTGTCAAAAAGTAAGTATCCTAATGTCTGAGAGTTCTCTTTTTAGAGTGATTCCCAGTTAACTATTGAATATCCATCAGTGCATAATAGAATTGTCCCCATCAGTAGCCATGTGTTTATGCAACTTTAAACTCAAAAGGTGTATTTGGTTCTGGCCAGTAAAATGAGCCAAGCAGATCAAATATTGTACACATAACATACATCAAGAATTGAACCACAGCTGAATCCAGAGTAGTGGATTTATGTAAAGACTGGGATTCACTGTACATTTCATCAGAAGGTGAGACTGTAAGAAATATAGAGGTCCTTTTACTAAGGTGTGCTAATGATTAGCGCACCCTAAATATGGTCATAGGAATATAATGGGCATCTTATAATTTAGCTCATGCTAATCATTAGCATGCGCTAAATCCATTAGCGCACCTTAGTAAAATGACCCCATAGCATTGTGTGATGTCCAAATTTGGGAGAAATAACTATACTTAATTAAAAAAAAAACCTGTAAATCAGTGACTAATCAGAATAAGATATTTTGTGGTGTGTGTCCACATCAATGTTGAATGCTGATTTTTATCTAGTTTTGTTTCAACTGATAATTTTCCAAGTTCATTTTGAAATCAGAATTTAAAGTGCTGTGTAGCTTTAAAGCAGTACATTACAGAGACCTGAAGAAAAGGCTGAAAGCTCAATGCAGCAAATTTTGTGTATGAAGAAAAAATAAAAAATAAACTACACTATTTATTTGTATATTTGAGAAAAAGTCAAACCTTTGTTACAGCATATGTGATGCTATTGTCCACTAAACGGCATTAAGACTTTTGAATGAGGTCTTAGCTAAAGCAGTGAATATGGCATATAGAGGGGCATAATCAAACAGGGCACCCAAGTTATCCTGAGGGCGTCCTTGCGAAGGGGCGGGGAAACCCGTATTATCGAAACAAGATGGGCAGCCATCTTTCGTTTCGATAATACGGTCGGGGATGCCCAAATCTCAACATTTAGGTCGACCTTAGAGATGGTCGTCCCCGGTTTTCAGCGATAATGGAAACCGAGGACGCCCATCTCAAAAATGACCAAATCCAAGCCCTTCGGTCGTGGGAGGAGCCAGCATTCATAGTGCACTGGTCCCCCTCACATACCAGGTCACCAACCGGGCACCCTAGGGGGCACTGCAGTGGACTTCACAAATTGCTCCCAGGTGCACAGCTCCCTTACCTTGGGTGTTGAGCCCCCCAAAACCCACTCCCCACAACTGTACAACACTACCATAGCCCTAAGGGGTGAAGGGGGGCACCTACATGTGGCTATAGTGGGTTTCTGGTGGGTTTTGAAGGGCTCACATTTACCACCACAAGTGTAACAGGTAGGGGGGGGATGGGCCTGGGTCCGCCTGCCTGAAGTGCACTGCACCCACTGAAACTGCTCCAAGGACCTGCCTGCTGCTGTCAGGGAGCTGAGTATGACATTTGAGGCTGGCAAAAAATATTTTTAAAGGTTTTTTTAGGGTGGGGGGGGGAGTAAGGGGAGGTCATCCCCGATTCCCTCCGGTGGTCTGTGGTCAGTTCGGGCACCTTTTTGAGGCTTGGTCGCAAGAAAAAATGGACCAATTAAAGTCAGCCAAGTGCTCGTCAGGGACGCCCTTCTTTTTTCCATTATCGGCTGAGGACGCCCATGTGTTAAGCACGCCCCAGTCCCGCCTTCGCTATGCTTCCGACATGTCCCCCTGAACTTTGGCCATCCCCGCGGCGGAAAGCAGTTGAGGACGCCCAAAATTGTCTTTCGATTATGCCGATTTGGGCGACCGTGGGAGAAGGACACCCATCTTCCGAATTGTGTCCAAAGATTGGCGCCTTTCTCTTTCGAAAATAAGCCTGATAGTAGCCTAATTCATTGTTTTTTTTCACCAACCAATCAACTTTTAGACAATACGTGACTAATGAATCAGAGTGCAGTTAGACTATTGATTTTTCTACCAATTTTTACAATTTTAATTATCAGTTTTAAACTGTACATGACCATGTACTTTGCATTATTTCAAAAACATAGAGGCATATTTTCAAAGCACTTAGACTTACAAAGTTACATAGAGTGGCATTTTCAATATGACGTCTAAATCCAACTTTGGACATTTTGCTCAAAACGTCCAAACTTCAAGTGGGGGATATAGCCATTTTCGAAACAGAAACACGGCTAATTTCTAGATGTTTTGTCTGCAAAACATTTATCTTTTTGGTCAATTAAAAAAAAAAAAAAGTCCAAGTGCAAAACGTAGAAAATCAAGCCATTGTGATGTAGGAGGGGCCAGCATTTTTAGTAGACTGCTCCCCTAGACATCCCAGGAGAGCGGCGGGGCACCCTAGGGGGCACTGCAGTGAACTTCATATAAATGCTCCCAGGTACACATCTCACCATTTCTCCCTTATGTTATCTGTTTAGCCCTGCAAAACCCACAAAAAACACACTGCCCCCAACTGTACACCACTAAAACAGCCCTTATGGGTGAAGGGGGCACCTATATGTGGGTACAGTAGATTTCTGGTGAGTTTGGGAGGCCTCACAGTTTCCACCACAAGTGTAACAGGTAGGGTGAGATAATGGAACTGGGTCCACATATCTGCTCTAATAGACCTGGCCATTACATCTGAAGCTGTCATAGAGGCTGGTAAGTAATATTTTTATCATATTTTTTTTTTTGGGGGGGGGGTGGTAGGGGATGAGTAACCACTGGGGGAATAAGGGGGGGAGGGTCATCCCTGATTCCCTCCAGTGGTCATCTGGTCATTTAGGGCACCTTTTTGTGTCTTATTCATTCTAAAGAAAAGCAGGTCTAGACCAAAATGTTTTAAGTTTCAGCCCTAGACATTTTCATTTTGTTCCATTATGGCTGTAAAAGGTCCAAGTGTTAGGAACTCCCTAATCCCACCCCCGAAACGCCCCTGACATGCTGCCTCGTGATTTGGATGAACCGCAGATGAATTGCATAGATGTCTGCAAAACAGGTTTTGAAAATACTGATTTGGATGTTTTTGTAAGAAAAACGTCCAAATGCTGCTTTAGGCCACTTTTTAGATGTTTTCTCTTTCAAAAATGAGCCCCATAATAACCTATGGAACTTTGTAAGTCTGTGCTTTGAAAATGAGCCCTATAGACAGAAAATACAATTCACCTTTAGTCAAAATCATTATTTTTTTTAATTCTGTGATAGTTAACTGTAGCAATGTTACAGATTATCTCTCACAGAATGGGTTCCAACTGAATCATGCCCTCCATTAGGCTAATATAGCCTAATAAAATCTGATGTACAAGAGTGAGTTTACAATACTCTTGCTAGCAATGCTACTCTCAGTAGGAAAACCGATGATAAAAATAGGTTGCAGGATAATTTTGATTGGTTGTCATACCTACTATTGAAATGCACAATACAGACTATACAGTTCTCATTAAAGCTGCAAACATATTAAGGCCCCAGACCTTATGTTGTCTGTATCTTTTATATTTTCTATATTTACAGAAAGCCGAGAAAACACTTTCAGTCGTTCTCGAAGTTCTAGTGTCTCCAGCATTGATAAAGAGTCCAAGGAAACAATTTCAGCTCTGTACTTCATGGAATCTTTTGCACATAAGAACGATGCGTTTGTTTCACCATGCCTGTGGGTTGGAACAAGCCTTGGTATGGTGTTAATTGTTTCCCTTAACCTTCCTTCTATAGAGGAGCAAAGGTATTCTGAACCCATCCTGGTGTCTCCCAGTGGTAAGACCTCTTTTTCTATCACCTAAATAAATTCTGATATATACAAGTGTACTGTATCTTGGTGTAGGAAGAACTGTGGAGAACTGCTTGGGGTGGTAGTTACTGTATCAAGGGTAGTGGCATAATTGAATCAGGATTTCAGCAAGAAATTTGAGTAGCTTGCATAGAGTAGTGAGTGGTACAACAGCTTTAGACTTTGAAGAGCATGCATAGAGGAACCATGGTTAAAACCCAAAATACAGTGAGCATAGGGAGACTATTTTTGTTATTGGATAATGGAATTACTAATTTTTGTGGCGATGGGGGTTATTATAAAACCTGGAAATAGATACGGAAGGAGTCCTGGATGTTGATGTAAGTATTGATCTTCTAAGAATCAAAATTAAAGACAAGATGGCTTACTAATGGAGGTGAATACCAGCACTTTTGTTTATAGTTGGAGTCTGTTCTTACATGGCCCCCTCTGACAACCTAGTATCAGTGAAGGTTGTAATTATGTGGGAATTATTTCTCTGATATACCTACTTTACCATAAGAAATATACAATTTGGAAGTATGGGGCAAATAAGGTTTTTCTACCTACTCTCGCCCACCACAGATATAATGGACCAACCACCCCCGAGGTAAGGGGTGATAGAAAGGACAGAAGCTATTTTCCTTCCAAAGGGATAGTCTTTATTCCAGTACAGATAATAATAAGGCAATAAGATGATAAAGCAATTAGACAATAATCTAATTAGGCAATAAACAATTAGGCAAAGTAATTTGATATGTAATTAGGGATTTAGGTAAAGTAATTAGGGAATTAGGTAGGGAATTAGATAAGGGAATTAGGTAGGGAATTAGACAGAGTAACAAATAGTGATTTGTTACGAGAGGGAGAGAGACCACTGTGATGAAGAGTCACTTGGTTGATCTTCTGACCCCTCTGACTAGATGGAATACAACAGCCACTAATATACATTGGCTGGAGCATCAATCCCCTTCCCAACCAGTGTACAACTTGAAATGTCAGCCACTTGTATTATAACATCAGCTAAATTCCGTCTTACGTTATTGTTTACATTAAATGGAACGTACTATCTGAATGTTTACAGAACACAGCATCTTAAGATAAGTCCAAAGCTCTTTTACTGAAGACTTTCAGTCGCCACCTCGTACAGGAATTTGCCTAACACCCGGGTCTTATCACGGTGTTACCTAAGTCCTCAACACTTCTTCCTTCACAAACTGTAAACCTGTTCTTCTGAGCTAGAGTAAGTGGCACAATTTCTGTAAGGGGAGGGGGAAGAGCACTCTTTGCTGGTACAGTGTGACCTTGCATTTACAGCTCTCAGCAAAAAAACAGAAAGATGAAGTTTGAGCTTTTAGCTATGTATGTCATGGGTCATGCCTGTCAGTAAGCAGAAAAGTGCAGAATCAATTCACTTTTAACATATTTTGAGCATGCTTAGGACAGATATAGAAAGTGGTGATAGGAAGAGAGCTGAGAGCGTATGTGAAAGATAAAATCAGAAGAGAGTTTGGTGTTGGGTTGTACACTACAGTTTATATGCTCATCTAACCAAACTGAGAAATTGGATGGGCCAGTTTGGTCTTTCACCATCTAGATTATTAAAAGGTTTTCCTACCTAGTTATAAATAAATCATGGTTTGTAATACAAATTCTCTGAGTACAAGCAAGCTTCAATCTTCTCACATGTGGGTGACACCGATCCGCGTCACCCGGTTTGGCATTTTGCCAAAGCTAAAAATAGAGCTTTGTGGAGCTTGAGTGCCTTCCCACCTGTTTCACAAACACGGTCTCCTCAGTTCTCTTTTTTCTGTGTGAGGAGAAGGTGTGCTTTTTATAACCTCTCCTCACTCTCCCAGTCTCGAGAGCTTTATTTCAGTGCCTTTCAGCTATTTTTCTTTCTTTTTCTGCTGGCTCCTTTATTTGGGCCTTTTTTCAAACCTGTCCCTTATTTTCCTTATTAATTTTGCCAGAGTTTGTTTCCTTCTCTTTTCAACATCATCGGGCTGTTTTTAGGCCCTGACCGGTTGGGTTCTTCCTCTCTTTTTCCGTGCCTTACCCTTTTTTACAGCACCATCGAGTCATTTAATTTAGCTGATGAGGTTTTCTCATCCATGTCCAAGAAAATTCCCAGTGGCTTCAAGAGCTGTACCAGGTGCAACCAGATTATATTGGGTAAAGACAACCATTCTTGGTGTCTTTAGTGTCTTGGCCCTGACCATAGCCCTGCTAACTGTGTTCTCTGTCTTCACATGAAGAAGAGAACCCAGGTTTACCAAAAGGCTCAATGAGAGAGGATTTTTGGAGCCAAGTCCAGTTCCTCGACATTAGCATCGAGGTCGGAGGTGTCGACATCGGTGTCGAGCATCTCACTGGCATTGGGAGCGTTGGCAAGTATGGCTGCTTCGAGACCCTTAGACATTGGGAGCAGTGAGGCGTCAAGTGGGTCTCCACCTCTCTAAAAGGCCTCCTGCTGTGCAGGCCCCCTGGGACCATCCATCGTCAGACCCAACTCCGAGGTGACATGAGGATTCGACATCGTGAGGTAATTAAATTTGCTGACAACACAAAGTTATTCAAAGTCATTAAATCGCGGGAGGAGACTTGGAGGCTGGGCGTCTACACGGCAGATGACGTTTAATGTGAGCAAGTTGAAAGTGATGCATGTGGGAAAGAGGAACCCGAATTATAGCTACTTCATGCAAGGTTCCACGTTAGGAGTCACCGACCAAGAAAGGGATTTAGGTGTTGTTGTTGATGTTCTGCTCAGTGTGTTGCTGCAGCTAAGAAGGCAAATGGAATGTTAGGTATTATTAGGAAAAGAACGGGAAACAAAAATGAGGATGTTAAAATGCCTTTGTATCGCTCCATGGTGCGACCGCACCTTGAATATTGTGTTCAATTCTGGTCGCCACATCTCAAAAAAGATACAGTGGAATTAGAAAAGGTGCAGAGAAGGGCAACGAAAATGATAAAGGGGATGGGATAACTTCCCTATGAGGAAAGGCTAAAGCGGCTAGGGCTCTTCAGCTTGGAATAAAGACAGCTGAGGGGAGATATGATAGAGGTCTATAAAATGATGAGTGCAGTGGCACGGGTAGACGTGAAGTGTCTGTTTACGTGTTCCAAAAATACATGAACTAGGGGACATGTGATGAAGCTACAATGTAGTAAATTTAAAACGAATTGGAGAAAATCTTTCTTCACTCAACATGTAATTAAATTCTGGAATTTGTTGCCAGAGAATGTGGTAAAGGCGGTTAGCTTAGCAGAGTTTTAAAAAGTTTTGGACAGCTTCCTAAAGGAAAAGTCCATAGACCATTATTAAATTGGACTTGGGGAAAATCCACTATTTCTGGAATAAGCAGAATAAAATGTTTTGTATTTTTTTGGGATCTTGCCAGGTATTTGTGACCTGGATTGGCCACTGTTGGAAACAGGATGCTGGGATTGATGGACCTTTGGTCTTTCCCAGTATGGCAATACTTATGTACTTATGACCATAGCCCCACTAACTGTGTTCTCTGTCTTTGCATGAAGAAGAGGACCCAGGTTTCCAGAGAGGCTCAACGAAAGAAGATTTTTGGAGCAAAGTCCAGTTCCTCAACAAAGAGTGTCGCACCAGGAGCGTTGGTAAGCACGACTGCTCTAGACCCTTAGACACTGGGAGCAGTGAAGCATCGATTGGGTCGCCACCTGCTTCGAGGCCTCCTGCTGTGCAGGGCCCCCAGGACTGTCCATTGTCTGACCTGATCCCGAGGCAACATGTGGTTTGGACGGCATCGAAGGGCCTCAGTGACACACTTCAGGCGAAGGCCAAGAGGCATCGTCATTGGTCACCCTCAACACATGGTGCCGGGAGCTCTGGGGTGTCATAGGATTCGGCACCTGAGAAGAGTCTGCGCTGGGAGGACCACTTCCACTCCATACAGGAGGTGCCGACGCGTCAGTCTCCCAGCAGCCAAGACCCTGCTCCAGCATTGACCCCAGCAGTTCTGCGCCTGAGCCGGCACCACAGCCTTTCCCAGTGTCGGAACTCGATGAGCACATGCAGGCCTTGCTTCCTGAGCTGCTGGATGGCCTAATACAAGGGTGTGCATCAGCATCGGGGGTGCTTGCACCTACCCTGCCTACCATTGCGGCCCTCGACGTTGGTGGAGGAAGCTTCGCTGGAATCCAGGCAGGAACTGACCTCTACACCGTTCTCCTCCACATCGAGGCAGGTTCTGTCTTGACACTCCCATCAGGAGGTATTTTCTGACACTGAAGAGGAGCGCTCATGAGATTCAGAGGAGGGATTCAAGGTATTTTTCCTCTGATGAGTCCTATGGAATTTCCTCTGAACCCTCCCCTCCACCTGAAAGGAGAAAGTGTTCTCCAGAGAGCCTTTCATTCCCTTCTTTTGTTAAAGAAAATGCTAATCTATTCCCTTTTCCTTTGGAAGTGGAAGATGAGCCCAGGGCCAAGATGCTCGAGTTCCTGGACTATACATTTCCTCCTACGGAGGCTGTGACTGTCCCTCTCCACGAAGTACTCCAGGAAGTCCTCATTAGGAACTGGGAGTCCCCTTATTCGGTCCCAGTCATGTCCAAGACGATCGACACCTAGTATCAGATCCACAGTTCACCAGGGTTCGATAAGCTTCAGTTGCCTCACAATTCCATGATGATAGAATCCACTCTCTAAAGAGCCAGAATTTCCAGGGACTACTACTACTTATAATTTCTAAAGCGCTACTAGACGTATGCAGCGCTGTACACTTGAACATGAAGAGACAGTCCCTCCTCGACAGAGCTTACAATCTAATTAGGACAGACAGACAGAACAAACAAGAGATGGGAATATTAAAGTGAGGATGATAAAATAAGGGTTCTGAACAAAGTGAATAAGGGTTAGGAGTTAAAAGCAGCATCAAAAGGGTGGGCTTTTAGCTTAGATTTGAAGACGGCCAGAGATAGAGCTTGACGTACTGGCTCAGGAAATCTATTCCAGGCATATGGTGCAGAAAGATAAAAGGAACGGAGTCTGGAGTTAGCAGTGGAGGAGAAGGGTGCAGATAAGAGAGATTTACCCTGTGAATGGAGTTCCCGGGGAAGAATGTAGGGAGAGATGAGAGTGGAGAGGTACTGAGGAGCTGCAGAGTGAATGCACTTATAGGTCAATAAGAGGAGTTTGAACTGTATGCGGAAATGGATAGGAAGCCAGTGAAATGACTTGAGGAGAGGGCTAATATGAGCATTACGACACTGGCGGAATATTAGTCGTGCAGCAGAATTTTGAACAGATTGAAGAGGAGAGAGATGGCTAAGTGGGAGACCTGTAAGAAGCAAGTTGCAATAGTCTAAGCGAGAGGTGATAAGAGTGTGGATGAGGGTTTTGGTAGTGTGCTCAGAAAGGAAAGGGCTTTAGCAGTCTGCTGAATATGTGCAGAGAAGGAGAGGGAGGAGTCGAAGATGATCCCAAGGTTACAAGCTGATGAGACAGGGAGGATGAGAGTGTTATCCACAGAAATAGAGAATGGGGGAGGAGGAGAGGTTGGTTTAGGGGGAAAGATGAGAAGCTCAGTCTTGGTCATGTTTAGTTTCAGATGGCGCTGAGACATCCAGGCAGCAATGTCAGACAGGCAGGCTGATACTTTGGCCTGGATTGCTGCTGAGATTTCTGGTGTGGAGAGGTAGATCTGGGAGTCATCAGCGTAAAGATGATACTGAAAACCATGGGATGAGATCAGAGTACCAAGGGAAGAAGTATACATGGAGAAAAGAAGAGGTCCCAGTACAGATCCCTGAGGTACACCAACTGACAGTGGGATAGAAGTAGAGGAGGATCCACTAGAGTATACGCTAAAAGTACGCTGGGAGAGATAAGAAGAAAACCAGGAAAGAACAGAGCCCTGAAATCCAAGTGAGGACAGCGCTCCCAGGTAGAGAAGCTAGAACCCTGGATTCTTTTGGAAAGAAGATGTACCAGGCTTCAATGCTGATTTGCTGGATACAGTCATACCAGCTCTTCACAAGCATCCACTTGCAAAACTCAGCGTGCAAGTTGTCGGATCTGGCTGAGATGCTCCCTCCAGAGCAGGCTGAGTCACTTTGCCAGTTGGTCAAGCAGCAGAAGGCATAGTTCTTGGCCAGTGGCACTTACAACGCTTTTGATGTGGCATCCAGGATCTCTGCTCAGAGTATAACAATGCATAGACTCTCATAGTTACGTGTTTCTGACTTGGAACATTCTTTTCAGCAGAGGTTGGCGGATTCCCCATTCCAGGTAGATAACCTTTATGGAGAGAAGGTTGAGGAGGTCACTGACCAAATCAAAAAAACATACTGATACCATCTCTTCTCTCTCCCACCGGGCGCCTTCTGTATCTACCTCCTCAGCTAGGAAGACTTTTGGCAAACCAAAGAGGAATACCTATTACTATCAGAGGCGTAGGTACAATATCTCGGCTTGCCAGCCTGTTCAGGCTCAACCCCAGCCCACTCGTTCACTTTAGTAGAATGCGCCTAAGGCCCCTGCTGCTCCCCAGTCAAAGCAAGGTACGAGCCTTTGACTGGCTCCAGCAGAGCATAGCCACAGTAAAAGTGTCAGTCCCAGACGACTTACCGGGGGGGGGGGGGGGGGGGGTGGAAGCTGACGTTTTTCCGCGGAAGGTGACCCTTTATAACCTCCAAAAGGTGGATTCTTCAAATAGTCCATCTCGGATATGCACTCATTTGGCATCAAAAACCTCCAAATTGCACACCAAGAGCTTATTCATTCAGCTCTCAGCACAGGCAAGTACTTGAAGAGGAATTCTCCGCCCTACTGTAAGCCCATGGCAGTTGAACCCGTTCCACCAGGGGAGTAAGGGCGGGGATTCTGTTCCAGGTACTTCCTTGTGCAGAAGAAAACGGGATGCGTCCCATCCTTGACCCAAGGGCCCTGAACAAATTCCTAGTCCGAGAAAAGTTCAGGATGGTTTCCCTGGGCACCCTTCTCCCAATGATTCAGAAAAACAATTGGCTATGTTTTCTGTACTTGAAGGATGCATATACTCATATCCCGGTACTTCCAGGCTACTGGAAGTATCTTCATTTTCAGCTGGGTACACATCACTTTCAGTACTGTCTGTTGCCTTTTGACTTCGCATCAGCTCCCAGGGTCAAGCGGTAGTTGCAGCATCACTGTGCAGACTGGGAGTCAATGTGTTCCCATATCTCGATGATTAGCTGGTGAAAAGCACCTCTTCAGATGGAGCTCTAGAGTCCATGCGAATGACTGTTCAGGTGCTCGAGCTACTAGGGTTCGTTTTAAACTATCCCATCTTCACCCTGTCCAGCAACTGGAATTCAGAGGAGCCCTACTCGATACACAGAAGGTTCAAGCTTACCTTACAGAGACAAGAGTGGACACTCTTGTCGCACTCGCTTCCCAGATTCAAGCCTCTGAGCAGGTCACAGCTCAGCAGATGTTGAGATTGTTGGGCCACATGGCTTCCACAGTGTATGTTACACCCATGACACTTCTTCACATGACATCAGCTCAATGGACCCTTGCTTCTCAGTGGTATCAAGCCTTGGGGAGCCTGGAAGAT
Source organism: Microcaecilia unicolor (assembly GCF_901765095.1). Lineage (NCBI taxonomy): Eukaryota > Metazoa > Chordata > Amphibia > Gymnophiona > Siphonopidae > Microcaecilia > Microcaecilia unicolor. The sequence goes on along the minus strand of NC_044035.1, from coordinate 251,284,936 downwards.
GTCATTCAAGTGTCCCCAGAGCTTGTACGCTCTCTTCAATGGTGGACAATTCGATCCAATTTGACTCTAAGACTTCCATTCCAAATTCCTGTAGATGGGCTTCACACCCAAGGTGTTTGATCCACCCAGGAAACAAATCTTCAGATCAATCTCCTGGAGCTATGGGCAATCTGGAATGTTCTAAAGGTTTTCAGAGATCAGCTGTCTCATCAAATTGTACTCATTCAAACAGACAGTCAGATGTATTACACCAACAAGCAGGGAGGCCCTGGATCACGCCCTCTGTATCAGGAGGCCATCTGGATGTGGCATTGGGCTCGCCAGCATGTCATGTTCCTTCGAGCCACTTATCTGGCAGGCAAAAACAATACCGTGGCTGACAGACTGAGCAAAATAATACAGCCACACGAGTGGTCTCTCAATATGGGCATAGTCCACAAACTCTGAGCACAGGTCACCCCCTTAGTGGATCTTTTTGCCACTCAGATCAACCACAAGAACCCTCAGTTCTGCTTCAGGCCCATGACAGACTAACGTCGGATGCCTTCCTCAATTGGGCAACAGGTCTTCTGTATGCATTTCCTCCCATATCTCTAGTGAGGAGACTTTGTTGAAACTCAGGCAAGACCACTGAAACATGATTCTGATCGCACCATACTGGCCATAGCAGATATGATTCCCTCTTCTTCTGGAGTTATCCTCCAAAGAACCGTGGAGATTGGAGTTTTTTCCAACCCTCATCATGCAGAATGAGGGCTCACTTCTATATCCCAACCTCCAGTCTCTGGCTCTCACAGCGTGGATATTGAGAGCCTAGAATTCTCTTCCTTGCATCTTTCAGAGGTTGTTTCCCGGGTCTTGCTGGCTTCCAGGAAAGACTCCACTAAGAGGTGTTATTCTTTCAAATGGAGGAGGTTTGCCATCTGGTGGGAGAGCAAGGCCCTGGATCCCTTTGCTTGCCCTACAAAGACTCTGCTTGAATACCTTCTACACCTTTCAAAGTCTGGTCTCAAGACCAACTCCGTAAGGATTCACTTTAGTGCAATTAGTGTTTATCATCTGCGTGTAGAAGGTGAGCCCATCTCTGTACAGCCTCTAGTTGTTCGCATCATGAGAGGTGTGCTTTTGTCAAAGCCCGGGTCAAACCTCCACCAGTGTCATGGGATCCCAACGTCGTTCTCACACAGCTGATGAAAGTTCCTTTCAAGCCACTGAAGTACTTGACCTGGAAGTTCGTTTTTTTGGTGGTTGTTATTTCAGCTCATAGAGTCAGTGAGCTTCAGGCCTTAGTGGTGGTTGCACCTTATACTAAGTTTCATCACAATAGTGTAGTCTTCCGCACTCGCCCTAAGTTTCTGACGAAGGTGGTGCCGGAATTCCATCTGAACCAGTCGATTGTCTTGCCAATATTCTTTCCCCAACCTCATTTCTTTCCTGGCAAAAGCAGCTTGCACACCGTGGATTGGAAGAGAGCATAAGCTTACTTCATGGAATGGACCAGGCCCCACAGACAGTCCACCAAGCTTTTTGTTCCTTTTGATTCCAACAGGATGGGTGTCGCCATCAGGAAACCAACATTTCTAATTGACTGGCAGATTGCATTTCCTTCACTTATGCCCAGGCTGGGCTGGCCCTAGAGGGTCATGTCACGGCTCACAATGTCAGAGCTATGGCTATGTCGGTAGCTTTCTTGCGGTCAGCCTTCATTGAAGAAATTTGCAAAGCTGCAATGTGGCCTTCAGTCCACACATTCACATCGCACTACTGCCTTGAGCAGGATACCTTACATGACAGTCAGTTCGGGCAGACTGTGTTGCAGAATCTGTTTGTGGTCTAATATCCAACTCCACCCTCCTAGACCCATTTCATTCTGTTCCAAGCTGCACTCTCATTCAGATTGTATATAGTTTCAGGTTAATCTGTGTTATGTCCTTGCCGTTGCGAGGCCCAGTTCACCCATGTTTGTTGTTTTTGGTGAGCCTGGATACTAGGGATTCCCCACTTGTGAGAATACATAATCATTCTTGTCCTCAGAGAAAGCTAAGGTACTTACCTGTAGCTGGTGTTCTCTGAGGACACAGACTTTGTATTCTCACAATCCCTCCCACCTCCCCTTGGAGTTGTCTCCTTTGTTCTTTTTATTTTATTTTTGCTATAATATTAAACTGAGGAGAACACATTCTCACAGCAGGCGGGAAGACATGCACGCATGCGCAGTGGAGCGTTTGTTGCGCTCCCCAAAGTTCTACTTGTTCTTGCTATAAGTCCCAGACCGGGCGACGCGGGTTGGCATCACCCACTTGTGAGAATACAAAGCCTGCTATCCTCAGAGAACACCTGCTACAGGTAAGTACCTTAGCTATAACATCTCACCCATATTATTAGCTCTTATATATGCATTCTGGGGTCTGTCATGAAATTGAAGATGACATAAAATTGACCAGTGCTTATTGATGATATGTCTCACTAAGTCCCCTTGTCGAGAGAATGGTAAAACACAGGTCAACGCTTGTTTAGCACGTCTGGATTGCTGATTACTATCCATCAACAATGCCTGTGAGCATTAGTGGCTGTCACGCTAGTCAGGAATAGTGAGCCCTTGGGCCACTGCCAAGGAGCAGCAGCGGCAGGCGAATCACCCAAACAGGAGGCAAAGCAGAACAGACTGGTACCACCAGAACTGGATCAGCCGGACTGAAGTTGCTGGACTGGAACAGAAGCAGTAAGCAGGAGAATAGTCCATGAGCCAAGCAGAGTCTTACTGGCAGGCAGCAAAGCAGAAGGGAAACCAGGAACCAAACAGAGTCTATAGGCTGGTGGCAATCAGTAGTAAACCAGGAATCAAGCAGGGACTTGGGCAGGCAACAAATAGGAGAATAAGCCAGGAATCAAGCAGGGTCTTGGGCAGGCAGCAAACTGGAGAATAAGCCAGGAATCAAGCAGGGTCTTGGGCAGGCAGCAGACAGTAGAATAAACCAGGAAACAAGCAGGATCTTGGGCAGGCAGCAGACAGTAGAATAAACCAGGAAAACAAGCAGGGTCAAGCTGACAAAGAAAACTTTCAGGGCAGGAACCGCAACAGACCAACAGGGACAGGAACACAACTCAAGACCTCTGTTGCCAAGGCAAAGTAGAAAGTTTCCAGGTGGTTAATAAAGGCAACATACAAGGGAGGTCACCAGGTAAGGGTGCTGCTTAGATCCAAAAATCCCAAGACAGTCTGGAGGGCTGGAAAATCCGGACCAGACCGGCATGACTTCTGGAACATGGAAAACAGCAAACAGACAGTCCATCACAGCCACCAGGTCTAACCACCAGGTGGCGAGATGCATGAGAGCATGAAACATGGGCACAATCGTGACAGTGGCTCGCTTATAAGCTGATGATATAATTCTTCTAGCTTATCCCCTCTGTCTAAATTTGTCAAATAATTGGTGAGCATGGATCTGATAGTCCTTCTGTGTGCTACATAGTAGCTTTATCCTAAGAAACTGCCCCACCGGAATACCATTCTTTAAACTCCTCGGATGGTAACTGGTATAATGAAGTATGGTATTTCTATCAGTGGGTTTTCGAAAAACAGAAGTGTGAATACTTCATGTCCTTCTACCTGCAAGGAAAACAATAGTGTTGACATCACAATTATTTAAATAATGTAAGAATGTCCTTAGCTCACTAAGAGTGCCTCGCCAAATAAAAAAAAATTGTCTGTGAAATGTTTCAATGGACGAATGTGTTTCGCAAACATAGATCCATACACATATATGATCTCAAACTCAGTCATGTAAAGGCATGCAACAGTAGGGGCTACCATAGCCCCCATTGCCACTCCCTTAGTTTGCAAATAGAAATCACTATTAAACCTAAAATAATTTCTGTGATCACCAGTTGTGCAATTTGGTTCAAAAAGACTTCTTGTCATAAGAGATCTCTAACCTTTGAACACATTCATCTATGATGCGTAAAGCACTCTGTTGAGCCACATTAGTGTAGAGGGCTGAGACATCTAAAGTAACCAAAACAACTGGCTATTCATCATCATAATACAAGGACTCCAGTATTGATAACAGATGGGAGGAGTCTCTAACATAAGATTGCGTTCCAAAGGGCTGAGGTTGAAGATGGTAATCTATATATTGGGATAGGAGTTTAAACAAACCATCAATACCCGAGACTGTAGGTCTGTCTGGGGGATTTGTTGGGGATTTGTGAATCTTGGGAATGAAATATATATGAGGTATCCGTGGAAATGATTTATACAAATATTGGAATTCCCTGATGATAATACTTCCTTGCTGTTCTGCTTGTATCAAAATCTCCCTAGTCTCCCTTTGAAAATTCAGAGTGGGATCCCCATCCAAATGACAATAAAATGAACAATCTGTAAAAACAAGTTCCTTGCTGTAATAACGCCTCCCTTTGCAGCAAGTACTTCCGAGATCACGGAATTGGTTCTACCTCCTTCAGGTTCTCGCAGCTTCCGGTTCACCTGAGACAGGTTTCTTTACGCTGAAACACAGCCCGTGGCGGGTCTTTCAGAATAAAAGGACTCTTGTTTGTCTCAGTCTTGAAGGCTCAGCTATGCTTTTTTCTTTGGTTAAAATATTTGTAAGAGACATCAGCAATGTCTCTTACAAAAGAGAGGTTAAAACAGTACATAAGCACAAGCAACCAAAGAAAAAAGTGGGATATCCACTATATTGGCTGTCTTCATGTCATCTGCAAAAAAGCAAACTTTTCCCTCTAACCCTTCAGCAGAGGGAAAAGTTTGCTTTTTTGCAGATGACATGAAGACAGCCAATATAGTGGATATCCCACTTTTTTCTTTGGTTGCTTGTGCTTATGTACTGTTTTAACCTCTCTTTTGTTACAAATATATTAAACAGAATCGGCCCCAGTACTGAACCCTGAGGCACTCCGCTATTCACTTTCCTTTTCTCCAAGCGGATTCCATTTACCACTACCCCCTTCCCACCTGTTGGTCAACCAGTTTCCAGTCCAGTTCATCACTTCGGGTCCTATGTTCAGCCCTCTTAGCTTATTCAGGAGTATTCTGTGAGGAACCATATGAAAGGCTTTACTGAAATCCAAATAGTTTACATCTATTGCATGTCCTTCATCCAGTTCTCTAGTCATCCAGGCAAAAAAATCAATCAGATTCATTTGGCAGGATTTTCCTTTGGTAAAACCATGTTGCCTGGAACCCATTGGATTCTTTTCCTTCAACAGCGACTCCATTATTTTTCCCACCACCGACATGAGGCTTACCGGACTGTAGTTTCCCACTTCTTCCCTGTCCCCACTTTTGTGAAGAGGGACCACATCCACTCAACAATCCTGCGGAATCTCTCCCATCTCGAAAGATCTATTAAATAAATCCTTAAGAGGTCTTGCCACAATTTCTCTGAGTTCCCTCAGTAACTTGGGATGTAACCCATACAGCCCCATAGCTTTGTCAGAAGAGCAGAAATATAGTAACTTATAGGAACCAGTAGATCTCCAAGTCAGAGGAAAGGAAGGTTGTTTTTTTGTTGTTTTTTTTTAATATAGGGTAGATGTAAAATCAGTTGATTACAAGAAATCTGTTCAAAAAGAGGAACACACATATGCTGGCTGTAATCAGAGAAGAAACTAAGGAGTCTAACACTGATGTTATCCACCTGGGAACAAATTACCTAGCCAGTAATATTCCACTTGTAGCACAGAGAGCTTTTCAGAAGCAGGGGGACGAGTTAAAACGTTTGGTACAAATCGTAGCTTTTTCTGAAATACAATCTACTTTTAGAAAGGGAGCGAACGCCGGAGCCAGCCTGATCGCTGCTGGGTAGCGCCAATCCTGTAAGTTGGAAGCACCGCGGCAGAAACAGGGAGGAAAAAAAGAGAAGTGCTGGATCTGTGGGACGGGGTGGGAGTGGAGGGAAGGGAAGGGATCATGGGTGGTTGCGGTGCACCATTCCTGGGTGGGCCTTGGGCTTAAGTGGGTGGGCCTGGGCCCACCCAGGCCCACCCGAGGCTACGCCCCGGGTGCAGTTGCTTACCTATAGTGGGTGTTCTCTGTGATCAAGTGGATAATTTATACTGTTTATCTTTATGCATAATATCCAATGTCCACTAAATGATGCAGTCTTAAATGGGTAACTTCTCTGTTTAAAGTTGACTGCTGATTAGTGCTATACAGATAAAAATAGGCCCTGTCGCTGGAACTCCACTAATCCCTATCACCACCTGACCACATAAGCACCTTTGAATATTGACCCCTTCAAAAAGATATAAACAGAATGGAGTCAGTCCAGAAGGTGGCTACTAATATGGTCAGGGGTCTTCGTCATAAAGTGTATGGGGACAGACTTAAAGATCTCAATATGTGCTCTCTGGAAGAAAGGCAGAAGAGGGGAGATATGATAGAGATGTGTAAATATGTACATGGCATTAATGCACAGGAGACAAGTCTCAATTGAAAGGAAGCTCTGGAATGAGGGGGCATAGGATGAATGTGAAAGGGGATGGAATCAGAAGTAACCTGAGGAAATACTTCTTCATGGAAAGGATGGTGACTTCAGGTAATGGAGAAAACTGTTTCTGAATTCAAGAAAGCTTAGGACAAGTACATAGGGATCTCTAAGGGAGAAGAAGGGATAGTAGATGGCATAGATAAGCAGACTGCATAGGCCACGTGTCTTTATCTGCCTTCATTTTTCTCTGTTTCTGTGTTTAATAAAGCATAATTGATATTGAATTGAGGGATTTAGCTGATGCCTTTTCAGTAGTCATTCAAGTCAAATTGCATTCAGGTTAAGTAGGTATTTCCCTATTCCCAGTTTACTTCTTGGTTTTAATACCTTTACAGTTATCTGCCTTCATTTCTTGAGTATGCAAAAAAATGGAGGCAAACAAATGATGTTACTGGTGGAAAGTAGACATAAAACCACCATTTCTCTTATATTTTCATGTAATTGCTGTTAACCTAATGAATGTTGTCACATTTTCATATGTGTGAACCATTCAGTTGTATGAAAAAAAAAAACACTATTAATAGCCTGAGTCACATCTCAAGCTGTTTTGCCAATTAAAGATTCCACTTTGCATTCAAAAAGCATGAGCAAAATAGGAACTGAACTATCGGCAGCTGATTAGGCTAGATCTGGGCAGTAGGAGCACTCTAACCTTCAAAGGTATTAATTGCTAAGATAAGTGCACAGTTATCTACCACTCCTTTGAAATTATATTTCAACCCCTCCGAAGGGACACCACCTTGTAAGTAGTGGAGGGGCTTCCGTGTTTCAATGACTCAGAGGGCTATGCTGTAGGGTTACCCATATCAGACAGGCCTCTGAGGAGAAACCAGACAGAGTGTCCCAACCTGGAGGAGACTAGATGGCGTTGAGGGAGGACGTACGTTAGTTGAGTTCCCCTTTTACACCAGAATGCCTGAAGAAGAGGGCGCGCTCCCCAGAGAATGGGGAAGAGAAAAGGCAAAGCCGTGGTGCTGTCCTCCTCGAACACGGCTGGGGTTCCCACCACTTCTCAGTCTATTTTGGAGAGATTTGGGGTCATAACGTCGGGGATACCGGTTTTTGCTTCGGGGAACAGCAAGGCTTTTATTGCCAAAATTCAGTGGAGGGAGTGACTTTGAGTCCCCCTGTTGGCATGACCCCTCCAAGACCCGGAAATAGTAATGCTTCGCAATGGAGGTCAATAATGGAAGCGCCCGAAGTGGGTTAGGATTTTCATGTGACCCGAGGAGGTCCTGGCACAGCATCGGCTCGGATAATAAACCAACTGGGGGATTGGAGAGTGAGCTCTTCCCCCCCCCCCCCCCCCCCCCCCCCCGAAGATATCTGGAGCGGTTTCTGTGGAGAAATTGGACTTGGTGAAGCCAATAATGTCATAATGGACGTACTATAGGAACTGCAGCAGAATGTGAATAACTCTCTTCTTCAGATGTTTAAAATTTTTCACTATGTGAGTTAAAAGAATTTATATTAATACTTATCTAACAAAGTGGAAGTCCAAGATATAAAAATAGAGACTTTGATTACGGAAATGGCTTCTCTATGAAAATCAGATAATTTGATAATGAAGAATAGTTATCTTTCATGTAAAAATTGGAATTTCTGGAGAACCAATTAAGGGAAAATAACTTGAGAATGATAAATTTACCTATAATATTCTATATATCAGCTACTGAATTCTTGAAGAAATATTTCTCTGATACTTTGCTAATACTTTCTGATAGCCACCTTTTGGTGACTAAAATTATATTTCCTTTAAAATCTTCTTTATCAGAGAAAAGAGATGTAAGTTTAACTGACATTTTGGAAAATTCAGAAATTATAGATAGTTATTATTAGTGACTTTCGTCTTTGATTTAGATAGGAACAATGTTTTGAAATTGTATTTCCGATACATGGTTGATAGTTTTTTGGGTTCAAAGATGCATATATTTCCTGACACATCAAGGGAATCGAAGACTGGGAGGTGTGAGGCATTGGCTTTTAAGCCAGGAATCATTTCCCTAGGTGGGACCTTCCTAGCGCGATTCCCTTGTAAGTGTTTTATTTCCTTATTACTTATCTGTTTGAACCTAAGAAATTATAAGAGTTTGTGGAAACAGATGAAGAATCCTCTGCAGCAACTTCCTTCAGTTACCACTGTACCGGCTGCAATAACCGATTAACCTTCCTCCCTCAGAAAATCTGAAGTGTAAGATTAACCATTTTGAGTTTTTCTTATTTTCTTTTAAGATTGTTTTCCTGATCTTGGATCTTCCAATTGTGGACAATTATGTAAATATATATTGTTGAGAGAAAATGTTTTCCTTTTTATATTAATTTCTGTATTTCCTTACATTTATGTGATAAATGTGAATGTAATTAAGTAAAATGATAAAATAAAAAAAAAGAAATATTTCAAAAACAGAACATTTTATCTTCTCAGTTGGTTTATCATAACAAAGACAGTGTTGAAATAATTGTTGTGGTACATATCAGTGATGATTGGTTCATTTGTCAACTGTGCATTAAAAGAACTAATATGGGTGTGTTTTAACCTTCTGTATTACAGGTACAGTATTGATGCTGAAAGGAGCAGTGCTTGCATTTTCTTGTTTGGATTGCCTGGGAAGTGTATTACACCCACCATATGAAGTCTGGAGGGACCCAAATAGTACAGATGAAAATGAGAAAAGAAAAAGAAAACTGGTCACATTTTCACCTTCTTCCTCTCAAGATATAGGAGACCATCAGTTTGCAGTCATCTGCTCAGAAAAGCAAGCCAAAGTATTCTCTCTGCCTTCTCAAACATGTCTTTATGTGCACAACATTACAGAAACATCATTCATACTGCGGGCAGATGTAGTGACTATGTGCACTAGTGTCTGCCTGGCATGCTTTTGTGCCAATGGGCATATTATGACAATGAGGTACTCTCCTTTGTAATCATTTAAAAAGATAGCAAACAAAATTCTAAAGAGGTTATGGATGTTAAATGGTATACTATATAGAAACACTAGCAATCTAGTATTTTAATGTTGGTTAATGTTCTATCTATTAATTTAGAAACTAAATTGTGTATGTAAATACAATATAAAGTCACTGCTAATTAGGTAAACATTTTTTCTAATTAAAATTGAAAAGAGATTACCTTGCATTTTTAGTCTTTAAAAAAGTAGCTTCATCATGTTGATCAGTATAATTTTAAAGTAACCGACCTAAGCTCTCTTTGATAGTCACCTTATTTGCAAAACCTGAAAATCCTTTTTTATGCTTTCTATCATTTCATATTTGGAAGAAATTATATAAGAGGGTTTAATATCCATCTGTCAATCCATATGCACAATAACTCTTAAAATCAGATACGCTTAGCCCCACATTTACACAGTCCACACACTCCTATTCATATATACACACAACTCACCTATGCACTCATTTTTTCACAGATAAATGTGTTGTTTTTGTCCTTTTTGTTAAATTGTACAGCGCTGCGTAACTCTAGTAGCGCTCTAGAAATGTTAAGTAGTAGTAGTAATAACAAGAATAGAAATTCAACAAATTGGCATGCATGAAGGAAATGTGAATATCTCAGATGAGTTCAGAAACATGAGTTCAGTAATTTCAATGAGCACAGTATCCAAAAAAAAAAAAAAATCCCCATTGTTTTCTTTGGCAAACTATTAGAATGTGAATACTGCTCCATTTATATATAAAATAAAAAAAAGAAGAACATAACAGCCCTTCAGTACTTTACCACAGAGCAGCACAGAGAGACAAAGATAATACATATCCTCACCCCCAAAACACACACCTACATGTCCCACAGAGACGAGGACATAATTGAAGCAGCTGGTGATAGGTTGCCCCAGAAGGCATTTTCAAAGGCATTTCCTTCCACTTTCAAAATCAGATACACTTAGCCCCACATTTACACAGTCCACACACTCCTATTCATATATACCCACAACTCACCTATGCACTCATTTTTTCACAGATAAATCTGTTGTTTTCATCAGAATCCCTCACCCACACAACCCTTCTCACATCCAGGGGCTGCCTAAGGCATGAGATGGCTCCCCTGCATCGCACCCATCCCCCCCCCTCCCCGAGTCCAACTTCTTTCCACACACTCTCTGCCAACTTCCTCCTCCCCCCCCCTTCCTTCCTTAACCCTCTTTTTTCTGTTGTTGGTTTTAAAAGTTGGCAACGGCAGCGATCCCTACATGCTGCCCTTCCGCCGACACTGGCTTCTCTTCTATACTGCTGTGCCCACCTCCAAGGAAACAGGAAGATACGTCAGAGAAGGTGGGCTGCAGTACAGAGGAGAAGCCGGTGCCAGCAGCAGGGCAGTGTATAGGGATTGATGCTGCCACAGACTTTTGAAAAACAAAACAAGAAGGTAGGCTTGGGGAGGGGAGTTGAGGAAGAAAAGAGGGGAGATGCCGCTCCATAAAGAATGCTGTCTGAGGCCCCCACATGTTGGCCTAATGGTAGGGCCGCCACTGCCCACATACTCTTCCAGACAGAGTTAAAAAAGATTCCTGAATCCATGCCTCTGTATGTTTTCCCTACTTGATTTTCCTGTACAAAACGCAGCAGAAAACTAATACTGCTCTTCAGTAAATTAATAGTAAGATGCAGGTACAGATAGTTTGAATTGATTGCTTTGAAAAAGAACTAATTAAAAAAGCATATTTAAATGCCAATGTAACAATTTATCAGCTGTCAAGGAGAATATCCTAAAATTATTTATAGTATCAGAAGCAGATATAGTAAGATATTGCCATAAAGTTCAAATAATAGTAAAACAAAAGTGAGGTGGCATGGAAAGATATTGGAGAAGTAGAAGGATATATCAGATTTAAAAGAGTAAATGCTTGTATTTTTGGCATTAGATGCTATATTAGAATTTGGACAAAAGATGATCGATTGCTTTCAGAAGATGTTTCATTTATGTGTTGTCACCACTGTAACCAAGGTTTTTTAGTCCATAACTATAAGAATCTTTAAATCTTACCCCTGAATTGAAGACATTTCAGAGCTTTCAATCCAAGTACCTGAAATCATGTTTAGAGGGGAAGAAGTCAGCAATGTGAAAAGTTTAACTGTGAGGTCAGTGCCACTAAATACTGGCTCTAACAATATAGAGGAAAACTGGGCAGTCGAGGGGCAACCTGGAAGCAGAGTCTGAGAGGAATTATGCAAGCACCGACCGTATTCAATGCTGGTGCTCACATAGCTTAAATGACCAAATACAAGGTACCTGGTCAAAGTAGCTCCAACAGAAAGGCCCAAATACAAAATAGCCCGACCAAAAAAAAGAAAAAACAGACAAAAAAGCCCCCCGGCAAATCAGCCCCTGCAACAGGGCCTGCCCACAATTTGGCCTCCGACAAAAGGGCCCCCACCCCTGAGTATTTTACCTGTTCTGCTGCTGCAACTGTGTGTCTTTCTGAGCACCGCTGTTGCTTTGAACTGAGGTATGTCTCCCCTTTGCCACCTCAGTTTCACTGGTCATTGTCCAGAATGTCTCCCTCTCCTACCTGCCCTGCATGGTCCGGTATATCTCTAGCTCTTCCACACCCCCCCCCCCCCCCCCCGGCAATCCCCCAATGTTCCTGTGGGCTGCCAGCAGTGTCAACAAGGAAAACAAGCTATTTTGGCCAGCCCCAGAAGGCGTTCCCTCTGTTGTGTCCCGCCTCATCTGATACAACTTTCTATGTCCATGTAGGCAGGACACAACAGAGAGAACACTTCTGGGGCCAGTTGAAGCTATTTTGTCAAGGGATATTTTGTTGGGGCTGTTTTGTCCAGGCTGTTATGTTGGGGTGCCCAAATAGGACTACTCAAAAAGCAGTCCTAACTTTGGTCATTTATCTATGCGGCAGCCAGCACCCCTTTAGCTTCTAGGTTGCAGTAAGAATAAGAGCAGTTCTATAAACTAGATGTTCACATTAACGTACGTAAATTGTTTAGAATAATGGAACATAGCTGGTCACAAGATGCTAGGGTAAGATGACAAGCATAAAAGTGGGCAGTTAAAAATTCAGACAACTTGCAGAACTTTACGTAGAGAAAAAGAGGTAATGTATCTTGTGTTGCAGAGGGGTACGTGAATTACAGACAGAGAGCATGATAAGTACTATTGAAGTGCGAGTAGGCAACACATAAAAGTGAAATTCATAAACTTATTGCTAAGCTGGATAAGAAACATGGTAGAAGGAGGATAACCAGTGGGACACTATCATACCAGGGTACAAATTATATCGTAGTGATAGAGTGGATCGAATTGGAGGAGGGGTAGCACTGTATGTTAAGGAGGGCCTTGAATCAAATAGACTGAAAATTCTGCAGGAAACAAAACACTCCCCATGGATTGAAATTCCATGTGTAAAAGGGAAAAGAGTGGAGGAGTGGCCTAGTGGTTAGGGTGGTGGACTTTGGTCCTGGGGAACTGAGTTTGATTCCCGGCACAGGCAGCTCCTTGTGACTCTGGGCAAGTCACATAACCCTCTATTGCCTGCCGCATTGAGCCTGCCATGAGTGGGAAAGCGCAGGGTACAAATGTAACAAAAAAAAAAAGGATAGTGATAGGAGTGTACTACTGTCCATCTGGCCAGGATGAACAGATGGATGTAGAAATGTTAAAGGAAATTAGGGACGTTAACAAACTAGGCAACACAATAATAATGGGTGATTTCAATTACCAAACAAAGTTGCACCTTCCTACCTTATATACAACGTGTTTGAGAGTAACAATGGCAAACAAAAAGAAAAAGCAAAAACGTGGAGAAAAATAAAGACATCAGATCAAACGGAAACTCCTCGTTCTTAAAGGACACGCCTTTTGTATAATGAGGGAACCGTATCAGTCATGTGTTTTCAAAAAAAAACTCCACTCACAACTTTCACACTAGCTCAGCCATGTACTCCCCAAACTTTGTTTGATAAAAGATTCTACCTATTCCGCTTGATTTCAATTACCCCAATATTGACTGGGTAAATGTAACATCAGGGTATGCTAGGGAGGTAAAATTCCTTCACGAAATCAAGGACTGCTTTATGGAGCAGCTGGTACAGGAGCCAACAAGAGAAGGAAAAATTCTAGACCTAGTCCTTAGTGGAGCCAGGAGGTAAAGGTGCTGGGGCCGCTTGACAACAGTGATCATAATATGATCAGATTTGATATTAACTTTGGAGTAAGTATACGTAGGAAATCCAATATATTAGCGTTTAACTTTCAAAAAGGAGACTATGATAGAATGAGAAGAACGGTGAAAGAAAACTGGTTAAAAGAGAGAAAACAGAGAATAGGGTTAAATGGTCAGTATTCTCAATGGAGAAGGGTAGTTAGTGGGGTTCCCCAGGGTTCTGTGCTGGAACTGCTGCTTTTTAACATATTTATAAATGACCTAGAGATGGGAGTAACTAGTGAGGCAATTAAATTTGCTGGCGACACAAAGTTATTCAAAGTTGTTAAATCGCAAAAGGATTGTGAAAAATTACAAGAGGACCTTATGAGACTGGGCATCTAAATGGCAGATGACGTTTAATGTGAGCAAGTGCAAAGTGATGCATGTGGGAAAGAGGAACCTGAATTATAGCTTCGTAATGCAAGGTTCCACATTAGGAGTCACCAGTGCGTTTTTTTTTCTAGCAAAAAAGGTGCCGGTACTCAAATGCCAGGCCACCCTTCAGGGGTGGGGTAATCACTGAGGGACCCATCCCACAATAGCCAAGCCCCCTGCAACCAGTCACAGAATCTATGACAAGGCAGAATTGATGTGTAGAGCCTGAGCTCTTTCATTAAAACATGGGGTCCATAAGTCAGTTTTAGCAGACAATAGAAAAGGTGCCGGTACTCAGTACCCCCAAGTACCCCCTCAAAAAAGCCCTGGGAGTCACCCACCAAGAAAGGGATCTAGGTGTCGTAGATGATACGTTGAAACCTTCTGCTCAGTGTGCTGCAGCGGCAAAGAAAGTAAGTAGAATGTTAGGTATTATTAGGAAAGGAATGGAAAACAAAAATGAGGATGTTATAATGCCTTTGTATCGCTCCATGGTGCAACCACACCTCGAATATTGTGTTCAATTCTGGTTGCCGCATCTCAAAAAAGATATAGTGGAATTAGAAAAGGTACGTAGAAGGGCGACAAAAATGATAAAGGGGATGGGATGACTTCCCTATGAGAACAGGCTAAAGCGGCTACGGCTCTTCAGCTTGGAGAAAAGACAGCTGAGGGGAGATATGATAGAGGTCTATAAAATAATGAGTGCAGTGGAACAGGGGTAGATATGAATCACTTGTTTACTCTTTCCAAATAGCAATGAAGCTATAAAGTAGAAAATGTGAAACAAATTGGAGAAAATATTTCTTCACTCAATGTATAATTAAACTCTGGAATTCCTTGCCAGAGAATGTGGTAAAGGCTTAGCGTGGTTTTAAAAAGGTTTGGACGGCTTCCTAAAGGAAACGTCTATAGACCATTATTAAAATGGACTTGGGGAAACTCCAATGCTTATTTCTGGGATAAGCAGCATAAAATGTTTTTTACTATTTTCCCAAACATATCCGCTCAACAAGTGAATACCTTCCTTTCAGGAAATTATTGAAAACCCACTTATTTAAAAAAAGGTTATTCAACTCAATAGTTCTCTACTTGAAACATTCACTCACTTAACGGACAATTACCTTTGACATCCCCTTTATCCTTTACCATTTGATCTCTTCCATACCATTTCCCTACTTTTCTTTTCCCTTTCTTCTTCCCTGCACCCTTTCCCACTCCCCCTCCCTTCTTCCCCCTGTTCCCTGCTTCTCTCCCCTCTTCTTCCCTGCCTCACTCTTCTCTCCTCTCCTTACAACCTACCTTAGTCTAATTATGTTTTATTGTTATATAATACTTTAAATCATTGTTAACTTCATGATTTTGTGATTTGTTACTATGTAAGCCGCATAGAGCTTGCGATGAGTGGGAATTGTGCGGGATACAAATGTAATAAATATATAAATATTTGTGACCTGGATTGGCCACTGTTGGAAACAGGATGCTGGGCTTGATGGACCTTTGGTCTGTCCCAGTATGGCAATACTTATGTACTTATATAGGCCATATGGTCTTTCTCTGCCTACATTTTTTTTATCTAGTTTGCCCATCCATTTCATCTACTCTCCCTATCACTTCCTTAGAAATCCTATGTACTTGTCCCAAGCTCTCTTGAATTCAGATACTGTTTTTATCTCTACTACTTCCACTAGGCGGACGTTCCACGAATTCACCACCCTTTCCATGAAGAAGTATTTTCTCAGTCTTCTGAGTCTGTCCGCTTTCACTTTCATCCTGTGCCCCCTCATTCCAGAGCTTCCTTTCATGAGACTTGCCTCCTATGCATTTATGCTGCATAGGTATTTAAATGTCTCTATCATATCGCTCCTCTCCCACCTTTCTTCCAAAGTATACATATTGAGATCTTTGTCCCCATACGCTTTATGACGAAGACCACTGACTATTTTAGTAGCCATCTTATGGACCGACTCCATCCTGTTTATATTTTTTGAAGGTGTGGTTTCCAGAATTGTACACAATATTCTAAAAAAATGTCTCACCAGAGTCTTATACAGGGTCATCATGACCTCCTTTTTCCTATTGGCCATTCCTCTCCCTGTGCATCCAAGTATACTTCTAGCATTCACTGTCACCTTTTCTGTTTGGCCACCTTAAGGTCATCATATACGATCACACCAAGGGTCCCGCTCCTCGTTTGTGCTCAAAGTTCCTCACCCCCTAAACCGTACCGCTCTTTCGGGTTCTTGCATCCCAAATGCATGATCCTGCATTTTTAAGCATTAAATCTAAGCTGCCAAATTCCAGACCATTCCTCTAGCTTTGCTAAGTCCTTCCTACTACTACTACTATTTAGCATTTCTATAGCGCTACAAGGCGTACGCAGCACTGCACAAACATAGAAGAAAGACAATCCCTGCTCAAAGAGCTTACAATCTAATAGACAAAAAATAAATAAAGTAATCAAATCAATTAATGTGAACGGGAAGGAAGAGAGGAGGGTAGGTGGAAGCGAGTGGTTACGAGTCAAAAGCAATGTTAAAGAGGTGGGCTTTCAGTCTAGATTTAAAGGTGGCCAAGGATGGGGCAAGACGTAGGGGCTCAGGAAGTTTATTCCAGGCGTAGGGTGCAGCGAGACAGAAGGCGCGAAGTCTGGAGTTGGCAGTAGTGGAAAAGGGAACAGATAAGAAGGATTTATCCATGGAGCGGAGTGCACGGGAAGGGGTGTAGGGAAGGACAAGTGTGGAGAGATACTGGGGAGCAGCAGAGTGAGTACATTTATAGGTTAGTAGAAGAAGTTTGAACAGGATGCGAAAACGGATAGGGAGCCAGTGAAGGGACATGAGGAGAGGGGTAGTATGAGTAAAGCGACCCTGGCGGAAGATGAGACAGGCAGCAGAGTTTTGAACCGACTGGAGAGGGGAGAGGTGACTAAGTGGGAAGCCAGCAAGAAGCAGATTGCAGTAGTCTAAACGAGAGGTGACAAGGGTGTGGATGAGGGTTTTGGTAGAGTGCTCGGAAAGAAAGGGGCGGATTTTACGGATGTTGTAAAGAAAGAAACGACAGGTCTTGGCAATCTGCTGGATATGAGCAGAGAAGGAGAGAGAAGAGTCAAAGATGACCCCAAGGTTTCGAGCTGAGGAGACAGGGAGAATGAGAGAGCCATCAACAGAAATAGAAAACGGGGGGAGCGGGGAGGTGGGTTTGGGGGGGAAAATGAGAAGCTCGGTTTTGGTCATATTTAATTTCAGGTGGCGTTAAGACATCCAGACAGCAATGTCAGACAAGCACGCTGAAACTTTGGTTTGGATGAAGGTGAGATATCAGGGGTAGAAAGGTAGATTTGGGAGTCATCAGCATAGAGATGGTAGGAAAAGCCATGGGATGAGATTAATGAACCAAGGGAAGAAGTGTAGATAGAAAAGAGGAGGGGACCAAGAACAGAACCCTGAGGTACGCCGACAGGCAGAGGGATAGAAGTAGAAGAGGATCCACCAGAGTGAACACTAAAGGTGCAGAGGGAGAGGTAGGAAGAGAACCAGGAAAGGACAGAGCCCTGGAATCCAAGTGAGGACAGGGTATCGAGAAGTATGCTGTGATCGACAGTGTCAAAAGCAGCGGAAAGATCAAGAAGAATGAGGATGGAGTATTGACCTCTGGATTTAGCCAGTAATAGGTCATTGGAGACTTTAGTAAGCGCAGTTACGGTTGAGTGAAGAGGGCGAAAACCAGATTGTAGTGGGTCAAGAATAGCATGTGAGGAGAGAAAATCAAGGCAGCGGCGCTCAAGTAATTTGGAGAGAAAAGGAAGGAGGGAGATGGGTCGGTAATTAGAGGGACAAGTAGGGTCGAGTGAAGGCTTCTTAAGGAGAGGTGTGACCACAGCATGTTTAAAGGCAGCAGGGACAGTCGCAGTGGAAAGTGAGAGGTTGAGAATGTGACAGATAAAAGGAATAAGAGCAGGAGAGATGGCATTAAGAAGGTGGGTGGGAATGGGATCAGAGGAACAGGTGGTACATTTTGAGGAAGAAAGAAGTGTAGTTTCCTCAATAGTAACTTCAGGAAAGGAGGAAAGGGAATGAGGGGAAGGAGAGAGAGGGGAACGGACTAGTGGAGGGAGAGGTGGTGAGGTAGAGAAAGCAAGGTTTATCTTTTGAACCTTGTTGTGAAAGAATTCAGCAAGGGTCTGAGGAGATAATGAAGGGGGAGTTGGGGGAGGGGGCACCTTGAGGAGAGAGTTCAATATGGTGAAGAGAAGTCGAGGATTAGAGCCAAGAGAGTTGGTCAGTTGGATATAATAATCCTGTTTGGCACGTGAAAGAGCAGATTGGAAGGAGGTCAGCATGAACTTAAAGTGTAAGAAATCAGCAAAGGCCCGAGATTTCCGCCAGAGGCGTTCGGCGGAGCGGGTACAGGAACGTAGGTAGCGGATATTAGAAGTCAGCCAAGGTTGGGGTTTTGTACGCCTTACAGGGCGGGTCATCAAAGGTGCAAGAGTGTCTAAGGCAGAGGATAGAGTATTGTTGTAAGAAGAAACAGCCTCGTTGACAGACGTGGATGGTGCCACAGTAGAGAGGAGGTTTGAAACATGGGAGGATAGAGATGAAGGGTCAATATCGTGAAGATTCCTAGATAAATTAAATAAGATAGGACGGGACTGGGAGGGAGGAGATTTAAGTGTGAAAGTTATAAGATGGTGATCAGAGGAGGGAAGATCAGAGGCAAGGAAACTAGAGGGTGAACAGTTGGAGGAGAAGATGAGATCAAGACAGTGACCATTTTGATGAGTGGGGGAGGTGGAGCATAGTTGGAGATTAAAGGAGGACGTTAAAGCGAGTAACTTGGAAATATAAGAGTTGGATGGATCATGTTTTCCACACCATCCGGGGTTTCTACGCTATTGCAGATTTTGATATCCTCCACAAAAATGCAAACCTTGCCAGACACGCTAAGATTCTGTGGATCCATTCCTTCTAAACAGGATTCCTTTGTCTTTATCCCACTCATGTTTGAATTCCGTTACCGTTTTCATCTCCACCACCTCGCGCGGGGGGCATTCCATGTATCCACCACCCTTTCCATGAAAAAATACTTCCTGACGTTATTCCTTAGTCTGACCTCCTTCAACTTCAATTCATATCCTCTAGTTCTACCTCCTTCCCATCTCTGGAAAAGATTTGATTGCGGATTAATACCTTTCAAATATTTGAACGTCTGTATCATGTCTCCCCTGTTTTTCCTTTCCTCCAAGGTATACATGTTCAGATCGGCAAGTCTCCCCTCGTACGGTTTGTAACACAAATCCCATACCATTTTTTTAGCTTTTCTTTGAACCGCTTCCAGTCTTTTCACATCTTTAGGAAGATACGGCCTCCAAAACTGAACACAATACTCTAAGTGGGGCCTCACCAACGACTTGTAGAGGGGCATCCATTAAAAGGTGTTGTTATATAATGGTTAGATTTATTATTTTACATGATTAGATTTATTATTTTACATGGTTTCATTTTTATTCTTTCCGACACAAATAAATGTTTGGCAACTGCTTCATTCAATTCCCCTTCCCTAACTCTTCCTGGTGAAAAACACACAGAGGCAACACAGAATCCCCCCCCAGCAATCTTACACACAGTCAACACAGATAAATATACAGAAGGGGTGGAAAGAATTCTTTGAATTATGTGTCATATTCTTTCCCCATATTTTAGTCTTTACAACTCAACAGAATGTTTGGTAACCACTCAGTTCAAACCACCTCTCCCTTCTTAGTGACATACACATAGACACGCATAGAGACATGGACAACATAAGAATTGCCATACTAGGTTAGACCAAAGGTCCATCAAGCTCAGCATCATATTTCCAGCAGTGACCAAACCAGGTCTCAAGTACTTGGCAGGATCCCTCATGGAAGAAAGATTCAGTGTCTCTTATCCCCAGGGATACTGTTATTACATATACGACTCAAGTCTACTTCAGATAAGTAATAACTTCAAAACAAACAATAGTAGATCAATCTCACTCAAATATACAACTAATGTGTGTAAGGGGAAAGTTTCATACTGTCACAGAGATATAATGCAATTTGCACCCACAATGTGGGTGAAGCCCTTTTCGTGACTGTTATAATCATAGACAAAACCCCCTCCTTCCAAATGTGTTGCTTATTTAAGCATGTGCTCATATAATGTCAGTGTTTAAATATTTTTTTGCAATTTTTCACCATTTTCTATACATAATGCGCCTAAAGCGAAGGAACTGCGAGAACGGTAAACTTTCTCGTAGAGCTCTGGGATGACAACTGCTAAATTCTAGGATGGTGTTCCTGTCCGTGGGCTTTGTAAAAACCTTAGTCTGAAATTTCTGATGAATCAGCAGTACCTCTACATCTAGAAAATGGATCTGGAAACTCAAGAAGGCTAGATGGGAGTCTACACGGAGATCGGCTTTTATCTATTTGTCCCCTTCCCTTTGGAATGGCCTTCCAAAGGAGATCAGATTAGAGAAATCCTATATCCATTTCCGAAAATTTTTGAAAACCTTCTTCTTTATAAGCTATGTAGAACAGAACTTAGCATAAGAGATAAGGTAAAAAAAAAAAGAGGTAGCTTAACTGTATATTAGATTTTTAATTTGTTTTGATTTTATTATGTAGTTTATTCTGATTTGCTGTGCTTTCCTGTCATGAATGGAATTCCTATGTTTGTTTATTTGTATACATTAGTTGTTTTTATACATATGTAAACCGTTCTATTTTGCAGTTGCAATAAGATACGGTATATAAATTAACATAAATAAAGAAGGACATGGTGAATTGTATCTTGTGATGGCACGAATTCAACCACTTCTCAAATTCTTCCAACTCATTCTGATTGCTTCGCCATACCATGAACACATCGTCTATATACCGATGACATACGAAAATGTTGGACTGAAAGGGAGATTGTGTTATCCACTTGTTCTCAAATGTGGTCATAAACAACTTTGCCAGTGTAGGGGCAAATGTGGCTCCCATCGCGACCCCGGAGGTTTGTACAAAAACCTTGTCCTGGAACAGAAAAAAATTCTCACATGATGCCAACTTAGCCAGTGAGTGTACAAAACCATAAGGAACATCTTGATTCTAGTGTATCACAGATTACAGTTAATAATTCATCCTGGGGTATCATGGTGTACAAAGACTTGATGTCTAATGTTACCAACAAAATTGGTGTTTCTGGTAGTTCAATTTCTTGTAAAATTTGTAAGAAATGTGTAGTGTCTTTAATATATGACGTACTGTTGATCACAAACTCTCTCAGAAATGTATCCACATACACAGACAGTGGCTCCAATAAGGCCCACTGGAGGACATAACAGGTTTCCTGGGTGGGTTAGAAATGTCTTTGTGCATCTTTGGCAATATGTATAACACCGGAATAGTGGGATGGAGATTATTGAGAAAACAATATTCTTTGTAAGTCAAAAAGTCTTGATCCAGCCCCTCTTGTGTCAGTTTGTTTTATCCTTTCCTGTAATTTGTGTGTTGGATCATCATCCAAATGCCGATAAGCTGTGCTGTCTGCCAGTTGTGATTCATTCTCTTTAATATACTTCCCTTTGTCCAGAACAACAACTGCCCCTCCTTTATCAATCCAGCGCAACTACTCGCATATGAGACCTCCAGACCTACTGAGTTACCCGGACACTGCAAATGCAATAAATCAAACTGCAAGACATGTGAGATGACAACACAAGTTACCAATTTTGTACACAATGGCCGAACATACTACTTACAACGTCGAACAATGTGTCATACTACAAACATAGTGTATTAAATTAAATGTCCCTGCAATAAGATCTATATTGGCAAATCTAGTAGATCATTGCATGTAAGAATGACTGAGCATCGCTCATGCATTTCTGCCAAAAACATCGGAGCCCCTTTGGTGCAACATTGTATACAATCAGCACAGGTAGCAAATGATGTGAAATGTATGGTAATTGATCACATTTATCTGACACGTAGAGGAGGAGATATAGATAAAAGACTGCTGCAGCAGGAAACATTTTGGATCAACCGCCTCAACACTTTGAAACCCAGGGGACTCAACATATATCTGCATTGGGGATGTTACGTGAGCCATCTTTTTTGCCACGTGTACACCATCAGTTCCTTCAGTGCACTTAAGTCATTTCCGGTTTACAAATTGAAGACGACGACGCCATTTGCTTTTGGTGGCGGCACAAATTAAGAAGAGGTCTAGTAGATGTGAGAAACCGCCAAGACTCTTTAATCTGGTTATCGATACAACTTATGTGATAGCTGACAGGCTTTTTTTCTCAGCAGGTCTGCAACTACCCAAGATCCCTTGACAAAACTTCAGCGAAACAGGCACCTGTCGGGGTCCAGTGAGTTGACAGATCGTTAAGATAAGTGACCACTTCTTGCCTGCCATTTTCAGCACAATTATGTACATAAAATAGTGAAAAATTGCAAAATAAATATTTAAACACTGACACTATATGAGCACATGCTTAAATAAGCAACACATTTGGAAGGAGGGGGTTTTGTCTGTGATTATAACAGTCACGAAAAGGGCTTCACCCACATTGTGGGTGCAAATTGCATTATATCTCAGTGACAGTATGAGACTTTCCCCTTACACACATTAGTTGTATATTTGAGTGGGATTAATCTGCTATTGTTTGTTTTAAAGTTATTACTTATCCCCAGGGATAAGCACTGGATTTTCCCAAGTCTATCTTAATAATGGTTTATGGACTTTTCCTCCAGCAATATAGCCAAACTTTTTTTAAACCCAGTTTTGCTAGGCCCTACCATCCTCTTGCAGCAAATTCCAGAGCTTAATTACATGTTGAGTGAAAAAAAATGTTTTCTCAGATTTATTTTAAATGTCATTTATTATGTTATGTTATATGTTATGTACTATTTAAAGTTTGAAGAGAATTCCATGAGCTTCCCACATACTTTCCCTACTTGTTTATTTATCAGTAAGTGAGCAATGTGAGCCAAGTGAGAATCATTTGTGGATCTAAACTCCAGGGGGGTAATTCTATAAAAGGTGCCAAAAGTAGAAGCAGCACCCAGATTCCGTCATAAAATACTAGTGTAAGTCGTCATTTATATGCCAACATTTAGGCTGTCCACTTATGCCATATCAATAGCAGACATAATATCGTGTGCCTAAATGCAGCACTTTAGGGCATAACTTACAATATTCTATAAGTTATGCCCATAGATGTGGGGTCCAGCTTGCCCTAATATATGCCCCTTTTGCATTTACACACTAAGCAAATTTCACGCCTGTGTTATAGAACATCCCTGAGCAAACAGCAGCATTTACATGTGTGATTGTCGCACTTATATATGTAAGTGTTAGTATTTTATAACTTACATGCATAATTGACACCTAACCTTAGGCAACCTGTTATAGAATGCGGGGGCGGGTGTATATCAAGTGTAAAGTTTGATTGGGGTCATAAATCTTGTAAAATGTAAAGAAACTATGTAAAGGCCAAAGCAACTTGGAAACATGTGGATATTAAATGTGTTGAATTTCATCAAGTAAGTTAAAAAAAAGAAATCCACTGTATAAAATGAACTTCCCCTAAGAATCTGAGGACAATTTGAGAATGCAAATTGAATTTGAAATTTACTTTTAAATATTTTGCACATCACTAGGTTAATGGCCAACTTTAAAATTTAAGACTTTTAAAATATGAAGTGCATTATGTGTTAAGTATTACATAATTTAATAT
Source organism: Microcaecilia unicolor (assembly GCF_901765095.1). Taxonomy (NCBI): domain Eukaryota; kingdom Metazoa; phylum Chordata; class Amphibia; order Gymnophiona; family Siphonopidae; genus Microcaecilia; species Microcaecilia unicolor. Next base: position 251,261,118 of record NC_044035.1, on the reverse strand, counting down.
GTATTTTAGATGAATTTTCTTAACATGTACTTAGCTTTTATGCACATTAATTACTTTTCCAGCTTGCCAAGCCTTCGCCCAATGCTGGATGTAAATTATTTGCCTGTAACAGATATGAGGATAGCACGGACATTTTGCTTCACCAATAAAGGGCAAGCATTGTATCTTGCCTCCCCAACTGAAATCCAGCGGATAACTTACAGCCAGGAGATGTGCGACAATCTACAGGTAAGGGTGGCCTTTAACATCTAGCATGTCTTTTCTTAGATATCAGTACTGGCTATGCGGCTAAACCTTAAGTGGGAACACTTGAACACTCTTCAATCCAGCGTTTTCCTACTATCAATTTTTTCTAGGACCCTGAAAACCTCAGCGGTGCTACTTGCATATAAGAAGTATTTCAATGCAAAGATTTACAGCACCCACCTCGTCACTGGTTCTCCAAGGGTTCCACCACCCATTTACAAACTGTACTTTACTCTTTCAAATATTCAGACATTTCAAATATTTCAGATGTTCAAATATTCAAATATTTTGAATATTTGAAATATTTGAAAGAGTAAAGTACAGTTTGTAAATGGGTGGTGGAACCCTTGGAGAACCAGTGACAAGGTGGGTGCTGTAAATCTTTGCATTGAAATACTTCTTATATGCAAGTAGCACCGCTGAGGTTTTCAGGGTCCTAGAAAAAATTGATAGTGGGAAAACACTAGATTGAAGTTTGCTTAGATATCATCATTGGTGTATTTATTAGTCTGTATTTATTTTTAAAAATTTCTATTCCACACTATCATTGCAATTCTAGGTAGCTCACAATGCAACATACGTAATTTAAAAATACAATACACAAAAAACATAACTGAGCAAACATTAAAATCAGCCTGGATATAAAATCTGTGTCGCCTCACCACAAAAAGAAGTCCTGTGTAGTATCTTAGTTTTCTTTGTAGAATGTACATTTAAATTAAATTATGGGGCTCATTTTCAAAACAGAAAAACTAAAAAATGGCCTAAAATGCAGATGGCCGTATAGCTCAGTGAAAAGCCTCCAAGCCATATAATCAAACAAAAGGGGGAAAAAATGCTAGTACATCCAGATTAGAACGTCTCCAGAGGGAGTATTTCAAAGGCTTGTCTTGGGCAGTCTTAGAGAGTGAATGTCTCCAACTCATAACAGATAGCAAAATGGTTTCTCATTGGTGGGAAGAACAGCGTCCTCAATTAGACTTAATATAAATGGTAAGAGCAAAACTATCATTAGACCCATTTGTGAATTTGAGGAGTTGGAGAGGGCAGAAAGTGATATTTTGAGAGTAAGTTCAAAGTGCCTGAGTTCTATGCTACCATTTGTCTGTTTGCCCTAATCTGAACATTGTTCCTCTCACATTTCCCTCCTTTCCTTCTCTCCATCTCTCCCCATCCTTCCGGTGCCTTGCCCATACCTGCCAACCCCCACCCCCCCCGCCCCAGTAACACCCAGCCCTTCTCCTGTATCTGCCTCCTTACCTGCTTGTCCTCTGTCTTGCAGCATTCCTCTGTTTGTCCAGTTCATCATTGTACTTTATGCTGCTGCTCTGTGTGTGTGTGAGGAGAGTTTGTTGGTGCGTGATCTGTGCCACAGGTGTGTGTGAGGATTGAGTGCTGGTGCTGGGAGAGCAAGTGTAGCTGCTGTGTCTGCATGTCAGAACTGTTTGCTGGTGGTGGGAGAGTGAGTACTGGGCACTGTCTGTTTTTGGAGTGACTCACTACACTCACCAGGTGCAGTAGGTGGAGGTTTTGGGTAAGTTATTTGCACTTGTGGTTGTGGGCAATGGATGCACTGTATGCACTGGTACATAAGTACACAGGTGGCTCACGGTTTGATGGAAGTGGAAAAGGGTTTGGAGCAAAGACACCGCATGAGATACTCCCGTCCGCAGTGTCCAATGCCTCACCAGGTACAGGTTTGACTGGGCTACCATCCAGCACCTGTATGAGCAGTTCAGACCTCTCCTACTGGCCCGGACCTGTAGGAACAATGCTATCCCTTACCGCCTGAAGGTGACTGGCATAGGCGGTCGGTGGCCCAACTGTTTGGGGAGACTAAAGGGGCGGGGTTAGGGGTGGGGCCAGGGGTGGAGCTTAAATCCATAATTGTCTGATCACACACAGAAAAAAAATAAATGTCACAATACCTTTTATTAAATTTAGATATTAGTTATGTATCATATGTCAAAGAATAAAGTGGTTGCTCAAAGCATATACTAACCACAATCTCTCAACTGCAAAACACTATGCACAACTTTGTGCAAAAACACACTCTGAACCTTACTGTACCATAAATATTACACTGGGCAGAACCTAATACACCAATATACCACCCATACGGAAAATGCAGACCGTCAACAATATGAAACAAGGGATCATAATATTATGATAAGTATAGAGCCACAAAACACCCTAATTCATGTTTAATGTGGGATAAAATGCCATAAATAAGTAAATAAATATAAACTTTTAATGTTGAGCACCTAATTCTCAAAGTGGACGTATTCCAAACACTATAATGAAAATAAAATGATCTTTTCTACCTTTGTTGTCTGGTGACTTTGTTTTTCTGATTGTGCTGGCCCAGTATCCGATTCTGCTGCTATCTGTCCTCTTAACTCCGTTTCCAGGGCTTCCTTTCCATTTATTTGTTTACTTTCCGCCTTTCTTCTTCATTTCTTGTCCTACATCCGTAAGTAAAAGCTGGGTCCTCCCAAAACTTGACTGTCCAGTGGATCCAGCTTTTGCCTATTTTCTTCATCCATGTGCAGTTTTTCTACTCTCTTCCTTTTCCGTCATCTCATCTCCTTCCTCCCTCCCCCTCCATGTCCAGCAACCCTCCTCTCCCCTCCCCTCCATCCACCCATGTCCAGCAACTCTCCTCTCCCCTGCCCTCTCCTCTCCCCTTCATCCACCATATCCAGCAACCCTCCTCTCCCCTGCCCTCTCCTCTCCCCTTCATCCACCATGTGCAGCAACCCTCCTCTCCCCTGCCCTCTCCTCTCCCCTTCTTCCACCATGTGCAGCAGCCCTCCTTTCCCCTTCCCTCCATCCACCCATGTCCAGCAACCCTCCTCTCCCCTGCCCTCTCCTCTCCCCTTCTTCCACCATGTGCAGCAACCCTCCTCTCCCCTTCTTCCACCATGTGCAGCAACCCTCCTCTCCCCTTTCCTCCATCCACCCATGTCCAGCAACCCTCCTCTCCCCTGCCCTCTCCTCTCCCCTTCATCCACAATGTGCAGCAACCCTCCTCTCCCCTTCCCTCAATCCACCAATGTCCAGCAACCCTCCTCTCCCCTGCCCTCTCCTCTCCCCTTCATCCACCATGTCCAGCAACCCTCCTCTCCCCTGCCCTCTCCTCTCCCCTTCTTCCATCATGTGCAGCAACCCTCCTTTCCCCTTCCCTCCATCCACCCATCCAGCAACCCTCCTCTCCCCTTCCCTCCATCCACCCATATCCAGCAACCCTCCTCTCCCGTGCCCTCTCCTCGCCCCTTCTTCCACCATGTGCAGCAACCCTCCTCTCCCCTTTCCTCCATCCACCAATGTCCAGCAACCCTCCTCTCCCCTTCCCTCCATCCACCAATGTCCAGCAACCCTCCTCTCCCCTGCCCTGCCCTCTCCTCTTCCCTTCTTCCACCATGTGCAGCAACCCTCCTCTCCTCTCCCATCTGCCCTCGTTTCCTTCCTGCCCCCCCTCCGCCCCCGTACCTTTAAATATTATATTTTTGCTGGAGTCGCGAGCAGCGCCGGCATTGAAGGCATCAGCAGGCTCATCGCGGTTCCAGCAGCCTTCCCTCGCAAGTCGGATGATGGCTCCGCCCTCGTAGAAACAGGAAATACGTCAGAAGAGGGCGGAGCCATCATCCGACTTGCGAGGGAAGGCTGCTGGAACCGCGATGAGCCTGCTGATGCGTTCAATGCCGGCGCTGCCCGCGACTCCGGCAAAAATATAATATTTAAAGGTACGGCGGGCAGTGGCGGGCTGGGGAGGCTTAGCCTCCCCAAGCCTCTTATACGGGGCGCCTATGGTGACTGGCTCCCTTGCTTTTCTGGCCACTAGTAGTTTCTAGTCGGTTATAGCAGTGAATGCCGTCCTTACCCGACGCTCCATTTCCAATTGCCTCGCCCAGTTTCTTGATGCCTTCCTCACCCACACCTCGGAGTACATCACCTTCCCCTCTACTCCCCAGGCCCTGCAGAACAACATGGCTCAGTTCTACAGCATAGCAAGGGCCGCCAAATGGGGGGGAGGGGGGGAATTTTCCTAGGGCTCGGCCTCCAAGGGGCCCGCCCGGTGCTGGCATGCCTCTCCTATGTGCCACAGAGCAGAGTTATCGTGCTATCACATTTGCTGTCCCGTCCACAGGTCCTTCTTCCTGCTGCGTCCCACCTCCTGTGTGAAGTACTTCCTGTTTGGACACGGCAGGAAGAAGGACCTGTGCAGCAGAGTGGAACAGGAGAGGAGACAAGTAAGCAGGCCCGGAGGGGTGTTTGCCCCAGGCCTGGTTTTGTCTCTTGGATACCCAGGTTCAACACATGATGCATACATAGAGCATTGAGGAATCTATAGGAGATTTGATCGAGGGGAGATCACCGGTGGCTGGCTCCTAGGTAAGCGCAACAGACACCAGCCAAACCCTTACCCCCTGCATCCACAAACCCTCTGCACTGCCTCCCCCCCCCCCCCAGTTGTACCCATATCCCACAAGTCCCATCCCACCTCCACAAAGTACCCACACCAGCTTATACACACCCACGTCTCTCATTCTGCTTCCCCTCACAGGCGACAGAGGATACCCACAGCGGACCTGGCTCATGACCCCGCTAGTGCACCCCCAAACCATGGGTGAGGAGGAGTGCAACAACAGACATTAGACCACACATGGCATCATAGAGCGCACCTTTGGACAGCTCAAGAACAGGTTCCAGTGGCTTGTCCATTGTGGAGGGGAGCTCCTCTATTTCCCAGAAAAAGTTGCCAAGATATTCATAGCCTGCTGCATGCTACATAAGCTGGCCCAACGCAGAGCACAGCCCCTTCTAGAGGAGTCACAGGAAGTGCAGCAGCAGGCCCAAGACCAAGATGATGAGGAGGCCCACCCTTACCTACCCACCCACTCCAACTGGGAGTCCAAGCGAGGGAAAGACTGATATAGACAAATTTTTAGCAAAGGTATATATCACTTATTATGGACAACACACTAACCCCTGCCACCACCACCTTTGTGCACACTCCTCCTCCCCATCACACATCCCTCCCCCTCCATGAGACACCCCTTGCAGCAGCAGCATGGTCTGTGTCCTCGTCCTCTATGAGGTTTCCACTGCCTTCTTCAGAGATGGTCGCTGTTGCAGCTGTCCTATGACTGGGGTTCAGGTTGACGTTGGCTGGTCTGAGACCTGGCGGCTTCTGCTTCATATGCCTGTAGATCTTGCTGGAGGGCTAGCAGCTGGCGCCAGATGTTGTGTGCTCGTCTGTGAACTCCTCCCTCGGGAGTCTCTGTTGTTCTGCTGCAGCTTCCTGTGCCCTGACCCCTTAATGCAGAAGGTCTAAGTTAACAGTAGTATTTCTGTTTAAGTAATATAAATCAATAAAAATTATGAAATAAAAAAACAAAGTCAGACTTAGACGTCATATCGAAAATGCCCCTCCACGTCTTCTAACTGGGAATTTGGTTTAACAGACTGAAAACATTTTTTAAATGTCGTAGTCATACTTTAAATGAGGAAATGGTTATAGTCTAAATACTATGTGAAAATAGGGTGACCTTTTAAAATAAGAACATTATTGTTAAAATGGAGTGACTTGAAAATTCTGTTATACATTTTTATTGAAACCTTAAAGAATAAAAGTCACAATGCTGTCCATTCTGAATATTTTCTACCCTTGGTCCCAGGTGGTAAAAAGTATGTTTCGGTAGACAGCATTCAATATTATATAGTATGGAACCCTTTAGTTTCGTAATTCTTGAACATTAAGTTGTCCAAAATTATGCCATGTTTCTTAGATATACTCAAATATAAGAAATATGGGGTTCATGGATTGCGTTCTTCTTTACATTTAAATTGATCAGGTACTGAGGGGCCCTTTTACTAAAGCTTAGTGCACTAACAGAATTAGCACATGCTAAATGCTAATAAAGTATAAAATGGGATTCTTATCATTTAGCATATGCTAATTCTGTTAGCGCACTAAGCTTTAGTAAAAGGACCCCTAATCTTGTTCTTAAAGCTAAATTTGAATCTAATAAGATTTTGAAACTGATTTTCTGGAAGCCTACAATATACATTAACAAAAGTAGGGAAGGGTTAATATAACTGCTAACATTTTACCATATTTGATACTTCTGGAAATCTACCAGTTATTTACGTAGAATTATTTTTTAACCATAAATATAGGACTGCAAGGCGCATCTAACATGGCCTATTCCTTATGCAATACTACAAAACCTACCCAGTCCAAGGCTTTACCTTCACATCCTTGCAACTAAAAGATCTTTTTGATTATTCCATATTTTCTTGAATTCTTATTTGGTTTCTCCTTAACTAGGAGTCTCTTCCACCATCCTCTCTGAGAAGTTGAAGTTGCTTTCCTGTAATAGGGATTTCCCATAGACAGCAAGGGAATGCAGCCACAGGTCTGGTGATGTCACCCACTATTGCCAAGATGCCTGGAGCCCCCCCCCTTCCTTGCCCCAAACCACCTGTCAGTTCTTAGGAAGGGTAGAGATGGTCGAAAAGGTGGAGGAGTAGCTTTGTATGTGAGAAATGATATTGCAGCGACTGAAATGACAGGGGCCTGGGGAAGGGAAGAAGCGTTATGGATCACCTTAAAAAGAGATGATAGAACCTCTGTCCACATGGGTGTTTTCTACAGACCTCTGACACAATCGGAGGAACTAGATAAAGATCTGATTACAGATATTCAAAAGTTGGGAAAGAAGAGAGAAGTGCTGTTGCTGGGAGATTTCAATCTGCCGGATGTAGATTGGAAGATTCCATCTGCGGAATCGGAAAAGTAGAGAGATTGTGGATGTTTTTCAAAGTGCTCTGCTCAGACAAATGGTGACGGAACCCACGAGGGAGGGAATGAGGCTGGATCTGGTGCTCACAAATGGGGATAGTGTGTCAAATGTCCAAGTGGGTGCCCACCTGGGCAGCAGTGATCATCAAACAGTTTGGTTTGATATAACAGCTGAAGTGGAGAGCAGCCACTCAAAACTCAAAAGTCCTGGATTTCAAGCATGCTGACTTTAGTAAAATGGGGGAATACCTGAGGAAAGAGCTGATGGGCTGGGAGGACATACGAGAAGTGGAAGGACAGGGTCCAGGCTGAAAGAAGCTATAAATATAGCCACAAACCTTTATGTAAGGAGAGTAAATAAAAGCAAGAGAAAAAGGAAACCGATATGGTTCTCCAAGCAAGTGGCTGAGAAAATAAAGGCTAAAGAGTTGGCGTTCATGAAATACAGAAAAACTCAAGAGGAGGAACATGGAGAGGAATACCGGATGAAACTGAAAGAAGCCAAGAGAGAGATATGTCTGGCGAAAGCGGAAGAACAAATGGCTAGAAATGTAAGGAGGGTCGCCAAAAATTTCTTCAGGTATATTAGTGAAAGGAGGAAGACTAAAAAGGGAATTGTGAGACTGAAAGATGCTGCGAACCGCTATGTAGATAATGATGAAGAAAAAGCAAATTTGCTAAATAGATACTTTTGTTCTGTTTTCACAGAAGAAAATCCTGGAGAAGGACCATGATTGACCGGCAAAAGTACATATGAGAATGGAATGGATATAGCACCGTTCACAGAAGAAAGTGTGTATGAACAACTTGAAAATCTAAAGGTGGACAAAGCCATGGGACCGGATGAGATCCACCCCCAGGATATTGAGGGAGCTCAGAGAGGTTCTGGCGGGTCCTCTTAAAGATTTGTTTAATAAATCCTTGGAGACGGGAGAGGTTCCATGGGATTGGAGAAGAGCGGATGTGGTCCCTCTTCACAAAAGTGGTGATAGGGAAGAAGCAAGAAACTACAGGCCGGTAAGCCTCACTTCAGTTATTGGAAAAGTAATGGAAGCGATGCTGAAGGAAAGGATAGCGACTTTCCTGGAAGCCAGTAAGTTGCAAGATCTAAGACAACATGGTTTTACCAAAGATAAATCGTGCCAAACAAATCTGATTGAATTCTTTGACTGGGTGACCGGAGGATTGAATCAAGGACGTGCTATAGATGTAATCTACTTAGATTTCAGCAAAGCTTTTGACACGGTTGCCCACAGGAGGCTCTTGAATAAACTTGACAGGCTGAAGATAGGACCCAACATGGTGAACTGGATTAGGAACTGGTTGACAGACAGACACCAGAGCATGGTGGTTAATGGAATTCACTCGGATGAAGGAAAGGTGAGTAGTGGAGTGCCTCAGGGTTCGGTTCTGGGGCCAATTCTGTTCAATATATTTGTGAGTGACATTGCCGAACGGCTAGAAGGTAAAGTTTGCTAAGGTTTGGGAATTAAAATTCAATGCGAAGAAATGCAAAGTGATGCACTTAAGGAGTAGAAATCCACAACAGACATATGTGTTAGGCGGTGAGAGTCTGATATTTACAGACGGGGAGAGGGATCTTGGGGTGAAGTATCTGAGGATCTGAAGGCAATGAAACAGTGTGACAAGGCGGTGGTCGTAGCCAGAAGGATGCTAGGCTGTATAGAGAGAGGTGTGACCAGCAGAAGAAAGGAGGTGTTGATGCTCCTGTACAAGTCGTTGGTGAGGCCCCACCTGGAGTATTGTGTACAGTTTTGGAGGCCGTATCTTGCTAAGCATGTAAAAAGAATTGAAGCGGTGCAAAGAAAAGCTACAAAAATGGTATGAGATTTGCGTTACAAGACATATGAGGAGAGACTTGCTGACCTGAACATGTATACCCTGGAGGAAAGGAGATACAAATGTAACAAACAAACAGGGGTGATATGATACAGACATTCAAATATTTGAAAGGCATTCATCCGCAAACGAACCTTTTCCAGCGATGGGAAGGTGGTAGAACTAGAGGACATGAAATGAGGTTGAAGGGGGCAGACTCAAGAAAAATGTCAGGAAGTATTTTTTCACGGAGAGAGTGGTGAATACTTGGAATGCCCTCCCGCGGGAGGAGGTGGTGGCGATGAAAACGGGAACAGAATTCAAAAATGCGTCATATACACATAAAGGAATTCTATTCAGAAGGAATGGATACTCAGAAGCTTAGCGGAGATTGGGTGGTAGCACCGGTGGTGGGAGGCGGGGCTAGTGCTTTGCAGACTTCTACAGTCTGTGCCCTGAAAATGGCAGATACAAATCAAGGTCAGGTATACACATAAAGTAGCATATATGAGTTTATCTTGTTGGGCAGACTGGATGGACCGTACAGGTCTTTCTCTGCCGTCATCTACTATGTTACTATGTAATTTTCCTACCTCTAATAGAAGTTGGTTCCATGAATAAACTGGAGTGATGATTAGAACATAAGAATAGCAATACTAGGTCAGACCAATGGTCCATCTAGCCCAGTATCCTGCTTCCAAAAGTGGCCAATCCAGGTCACAAATACCTGGCAGAAATCTAAATAGTAGCAACATTCCATTCTACCAATCCCAGGGCAAGCAGTGGCTTCCCCGTGTCTGTCTCAGAAGCAGACTATGGACTTTTCCTCTAGGAACTTATCCAAACCTTTTTTAAACCCGGATATGCTAACTGCTGTTACTACATGCTCAAGGAAAGAGTTCCAGAGCTTAGCTAAGTACATGAAAGAATAAATGATGTAAAACACAAAATGTTATAAAATGGTGCGTAACAGTAAATGGGCTGTACTAATGGGCAGAGCATGGGCATGTCATGAGCGTTTCACCTAGCAACCTTATATAATAGTTTTATGCACCTAGCAAGATGCACCTAGGCACGCGGGCTTACACCTGCTTTTAATTTGATGTAAGCTGTTGTGCCTAAATTTCAGCATTCCACAGTGGCTTTGTAATACTATTCTATAACAGGTTAGGCGTGCCATACAACCATTATAGAATTGGTGGTAAGTATGCTGCTTTGTTAAGCCTGCATTTAGGCACCACTTTATAGAGTTGCACCCTAGTGTGGATCTAGATGATGACTGAATCTTCAATCTGATTTTTGCATCCTGGTATATAAACTGCCTGTAGGGTTGCATGAAAATGACACACAAGGAGCCAATATGGCTGTCCATATTGCTCAAAACCATCTGATACTGCTTGATAATGCCTGATCCAACGCTTAACTGCTCATGCTGATCGATGCTGACGCTACTTAATGCTGATACTGCTTAATTACTCACACAAAATTGCCTAATGTACGCTTAATGCTGATACTGCTGAGGCTTACACATATCTGCTTATATATGCTTAGACATGCTTAATATTGATATTGCCTGATGTTCATACAAAGCTGTTTAACATATGCTTATGTCTATAAATGTTCATACACCCTAATATTGAAACTGCTTGATGTTCACGCAAAGCTGCTTAATATATGCTTACATGTGCCTATATGTGCTTACTGTTGACACTGCTTGAGGCTCACACAAAATTGAAGCGCCGAGCCTGCACGCTTTTCACTGCTGCTGCTGCCGGCGTAACCCCGACAACGTAAGATGACTTTTAAAATTCGGAGGGGGGGGGGACCCTGGAACTGGGAGGGAGAGAGGGGGGAGGACCCTGGAACTCGGAGGGGAGGAGGACCCTGGAACTCGGAGAGGGGAGGGGGAGGGGGTAATGCATCACCTGTAAAAAAAAAAAAAAAATTCAGCACCCCTAATCATTTTGAAAAGTTGGCTCCTATGCACTAGACTACCCCAGGTTCCTGCTTGCTGCTCTCATAGGACTGGCCATAACATCTGAGGTTGACATAGAGGCTGATATGTGTTGTTTTTTTCATATCTTTGGAGGGGGGTAGGAGGGGGTCAAAAGTAAGGGGATTCATTCCTTTATTCCTCCAGTGGTCATCTGGTCATTTAGGGCACTTTTTTGTGACTTTGGCATTATTAAAACAGGTCTAGCTCAACATATCTTAGTTTTAGTCCTGGACATGTTTGTTTTGTTCCATTATGGCAGAAAAATGTCCAAGTGTTAGGAACACCCTAATCCCATCCTTAACACGCCCCCAAAATGCCTCCTTGTGATTTAAATGCACTGCAGATGAATAGCATAGAAAAAATGTTAAGAAAATGGGTTTCAAAATAGTGATTTGAATGTTTTGGCAAGCAAAATATTCAAATGCTGCTTTATGCCACTTTTTAAATGTTTTTGTCTTTTGAAAATGAGCCCCATTATGAACTGCTTTCTTCAGTGTTTGCTGGTAAATCTCAGTTGTCAGACTCTTCATGAAGCCTCATTTTTGTTCTACTCCAGTTGACAAATCAGCTCTGTTGCATATCTTTATATAATCTAAAAATAAATAAATAAACTTTCCTACTAAACCCATGCAGTGTTAACCTTAGAAAATTATCATACAAACAAACCTGGACTCAGAATTGATCCCTGTGACATTCACACTGATGATCCCTATTGCCTTGTGTATTATCCATTTCTTAAAGAACTAACAAAACAAATATTCACTCATGTGGATGATGATATCCAGAAAATTTTATAGAGACCTGGGAAGGCTTTCATAGGCATGTGTGGTATATTGTACAGCTGCCAGCCTATAGAACCTCCTCAGCTATTTTTACCATAATGACTGACGGGCATTTACTCTCATTCACTTTATGCTAGAAGAGAAATTTTTACAGTCTGCTTCTTTTTATCATTTATTCTTAGGTATTTGATATACCACCTTTATGGTGGAGAAAGCAAAGCGGTTTATCAAATAAAATCAAATTAGGAGGAAAGGAACTACAACATTGCTGATAGAAAAGTAAGATAGGAGGAAGAAAGAAGAGACTAGTAAAAGACAATGACACTAAGCCATTTAGACTACTGCAATGGAATTTATGCAGGTTGTAAAGAACAAATTTTAAAGAAACTTCAGACCACTCAAAACACAGCGACCAGGCTTATATTTGGAAAAACGTGATTCAAAAGCGCCAAACCCCTCCGTGAAAAACTGCACTGGCTTCCAATCAAAGAATGTATTGCTTTTCAAAATCTGCACCCAGCTGAGTCTAACAAGTATTCTGGATAGACTGTAAGCTTAATCTACTTTACAGTAATTGAGTCAAGAAGTTGCAAGAGCATATAAAAGGGTGGCGCAAAAGGCATCGTCCAGATAATCACGGACTGAATACATACATTGCATCCAGAAAAAAAAAACATGATTTTACTACAGAGAAAATTTGAGCAGAAAGACAATTCAACATCTAAGGTAACCCCTAAATACTTAAATGAGTCTGTCAGCATAAGAGGACTACCTCTCAAAGAAAATGAAAGGATAGGATGTAAAGGTCTATCAATAATCCAGGCTGCTGTTAACTTACTGGGGTTGAGAAGAATTCGATGATCCTGCAATCAACTATCCATGGAATTACGACAAGCATGCAGCACAGACAGTATTGGGGCATAGGGGTTTTGTGTTGAAAGGAGAAGGATGCCTGCCTGCCTCCCTCCTCTTCCTTCGACGCCGCAAAATGGCGGCACCCAGCCCTGCTCAGTGTATCCTGGGAAGGAAGAGGAGGGAGACAGGCTACCTCCCTCCTCCAACCCAAGGTAGGGAGGGGGGGGTGGATTGACACTGGACCACCAGGGACCCTTGCCAATGCTGGGGGGTTAAGGGGGGCTGGAGACCCACCAGATATCCAGCCCTCCCTGAACTGTGTCGGGGGGACCGGAGGTCCAGCGGACCTCCGGTCCCCCTCTGTCGCTGGTGGGGGGTGGGGGTTGGTCGCCCACTGGGCCACCAGGGACTTTTTTTGGAAATGTTGAGGGGAGTTGGGGGGGCTGGAGACTACTACTACTATTAAACATTTCTATAGCGCTACTAGACTTACGCAGCGCTGTACAAATTAACATGAAAAGACAGTCCCTGCTCAACAGAGCTTACAATCTAAATTGGACAGACGAACAGACAGCTAGGGGTGGGGAAATTGCAGTGGTAGGGGTGATAAGTGAGGGTGTTGAGCAAGAGAGTCATGGTTAGGAGTCCCACCGGATCTCCAGCCCTCCCTGAACCTGGGGGGGGGGGATCATTGGGGGGAACTGGAGGTCTGCTGGACCTCCAGCCCCTTGTCGCTGGGGGGTCTTTGGGTTTGCTTTGTTGGGGGGAATGGGGGCCTGCTAGCATGCAAGGACAGGGCTCACCATTCCTCCACAATGGTCTGCAAACCCTAACACCAGCTCGGAGCATAGGGTTTGCCGCGGCCAGCAACCCAATCTTTGGCGTGCTGGTTGCTGATCATTGGGGATGAGTATGGAAAAAGGATCCTTGGGGAGAAATTCAGACAGTATGTTTCTAGACATTTAAACTAGAGGGTGGGGGAGACAAAAGAAAACAGGGGATTTTGGAAAGTCACCCCCAGAATAAACTTGATGGCAGAGGGAAAGGTCATGTAAATATAAAAAAACACCCAAACTCACTAAGCACATGGAAAGCTATGTGCACAAATGCTTGTAGTCTAAAAAGATTCAAGACTTGCAGGCCATGATATTTGAAGAAAACGTGGATATTGTTGCTATTACTGAGACGTGGTTCAATGATTCTCATGAATGGGATGTGACCATACTGGGCTATAATCTTTTTAGGAAGGATAGAGAGGGCCGAAGAGGTAGAGGAGTGGCTTTGTATGTGAGAGAGAATATCAGAGCGGCTGAAATGTGGGGAAAAGAAGAAGCCTTATGGATCGTCCTAGAAAGAGAAGACGGAACCTGTATCCACACAAGACATATCTACAGACCTTCTGCACAAACGGAGAAGTTAGACAAGGATCTGATAGAAGATATTCAAAAGATTGGTATGAAATGGAAGGTGCTACTGTTGGGAGACTTCAATTTGTCTGATGTGGATTGGAACGTCCCGTCTGCGGAATCGGAAAGAAGTAGGGAGATTGTGGAGGCCTGTCAAAGTGCTTTGTTCAGACAAACGGTGACGGAACCCACAAGGGAAGGGTCGATGCTGGATCTAGTGCTCACTAATGGAGGTAGTGTTTCTGATATCCGGGTGGGTGCCTAACTATGTAATAGTGATCATCACACCATATGGTTTGACATAAGGGCAAAGGCAGAGTGTGGACGCACAAAACTCAGTACTGGATTTCAGACATACTGATTTTGATAAAATGGGGGAATACCTGAAGAAGGAGCTGTTAGCGTGGGAAGGCATAGGAGAAGTGGAAAAACAGTGGTCCAAGCTAAAGGCTGCTATAAATATGGCGACTGATCTTTTTGTGAGGAAAGTAAACAAAAGCAAGAGAAGCAGGAAGCCTATATGGTTCTCCAAAGAAGTAGCTGGAAAAATAAGAGCAAAAGAGGCTTTGTTCAAGAAATACAAAAGAACGTAACGAGAGGATCACGGAAAAGATTATCGGATTAAACTGAAAGAAGCGAAGAGGGAAATACAGCTGCGTTATTTAGTACTCTGATCATGGGGCGGTAACAAACACCGGCGCTAACAGCCTCTAGCACCGGCGTTTGCTTCTGATCATCCCCCTGCAGGATTGTTGAAGTGTTTGTATTTGTCTGTTTAGGTGACAGTGTTGGTATCTACATTTTTGAAGTCTTTGTGCTACTTGGTTCGATTTTCACATCTAATTTGAAAGCTTGGGTGGACTATTAGTTATTAAATTTTAACTGCCAGACCCCCAACCATTCTTCTATCGTTTGGAGATCCCTTCTCATTGTTTCTACTTCCTCCAGGGTTTCTACTCTATTGGCTATTTTCATGTCATCCACAAAAAGGCAAACCTTTCCTTCCAACCCTTCAGTAATATCTCTACTACTACTACTACTACTATTAAACATTTCTATAGCGCTACTAGACCTACGCAGCGCTGTACAAATTAATATCTCCCACAAATATGTTAAACAGAATAGGCCCCAGCACTGACCCCTGAGGAACTCCATTGCTCACCTTCCTTTCCTCCGAGCAGATTCCATTTACCACCACCCTTTGCCACCAGTCGGTCAACCAGTTTCCTATCCAGGTCACCACTTTTGGTCCTAAGTTCAACCCTTTCAGCTTATTCATGAGTCTTCTGTAGGGGATAGTATCAAAGGCTTTGCTGATAATTCAATTCTTGCAATAGAGAATTTTCATCCAGTCTACCCTTTCCTGTACCCCCTCCAGGAAATCCTCATTGTTTCTGTGGGGTTTTTTTAATGGAGCTGATTGGCCCCAAGTCCCAACTGGCCTTTTTTTCCTATGAAAATTATAATTTTGAATTTCCGGTTTTTATTATAATGGCAGTAAAGAAGTAGAGTACCTTCAAATGTCCCTGCTGGGTCATCAGAGAATTTGGATGAACAGTCCTGAGTCAGGAGCAGTGGTTCCACCCCAATCCTCTGGACATACATAGCCAGTCAAGTTTTCAGGATACTTACAATGAATGTACATAAGATAAATGTGTATGCACTACCAACCACTGTATGCAAATGCATCTCATGCATATTTATTGTAGATATCCTGAAAACCTAACTGGCTGGGTGTGTCCAGAGTTAAGAACCCCTGATGTAGATATGATGCTCATGTCTGTGGCATCTGCCCAAATATCTTTGTTGTCAAGCTCCAGAGATTGAAACTCATGGACATTGTGAAACAAGTTCAGTCCATAGGTTTCAGCACCAAAGACATTGCTTCAAAAGACCCAAGAGTTTTACCACCTGTTGGCAAAGCTGCTGTGCCAGAGCAACATAATTCATTCCTGGAGCCAGCTTTGATTCACAAGCCAAGAAACAAGGAACCCTTGTACAGTTCCTGCTCAACACAGGATAGTTAGCATCAGTATTCTTCAGTGTATGCATCCAAAATCAAGGAGATTGCTGCTTTGGAAATTCAGCCTACCAAGAAATAACATCAGGTGAGTTTAGCCTCCATGAGTATTTGTCTCATGTTTTGAGGAGTAGCTGTCTTCCACCGAGGACCACTGCCTCCATTCTTTTTATTTCTAATATATGTGGAAGAACTTTATTATGTACTAGCAAAGCAAACTGGCTTTACTTTGAAGAAAACCTTTTTATACAACTTATTCAACTGAAGCTCAGATATCAATGAGTAGTCCAGAAAGATTCCTAACCCTTTGGTCGATCTTTCTACTGGCAAAAGTTCATCTGGACTCAATTGTACAATATCAATGAATATCTCTTGATGACGACCGAGTCATAGGCTTTGGAAATATTCAGCTTTAATATGTTGGCTAAGCCCCATTTCTTAATCTTATCTGTACAATTTGCTATTTTTAAGTATATCAAATCTAAACTCTCCCTCATCTAGAAAAATAGAGCGAAGAGAGAGCAAGAAACGTTAACAAAACTGGAGATAGAAGGGGAACCCTGAGGCATCTGAGGTGGTTACAATTTTTGAGAAAATATTCCATTCTTCATTATAACATATTTCCTATTTACAATAAATTTCTGGAACCAATCCAACACTATGACAGTTAGTCCTAGCTTACTCAGGGCCCCTTTTACAAATCTGCAGTAAAACGAGCCCTGCAGTAGTGTCGGCATGTGGATTTTCTGTGCACCGAGGCCCCCTTTTGCTGCAGCAGGTAAAAGGCATTTAAAAAAGAAAGAAAGAAATGGCCATGTGGTAAGTGAACCACTTGGCCTTCGGCTATTTCCTGGGGGCAGTAAGGGCTCCCGTGCTAACCTGGCGTAACCAGACAGCACTCAGGGCTGCCCGATTACTGATTAGCACAAAACAAAAAAAGTATTGTTTCTATGCTGGATTGGTGTGCAGCAAATCTGCGGTACAGGTACCACAACTTTGTAAAAGGGGCCCTCAGTTTGCCTAATAAAAGACTATGATTTAACTGTGTAGAAGGCAACCAAAAGATCAGATTGCAAAAGGACTGCCTGACCATCATTACTGATTATTTTTCTAGGCTTGGAAAATAAATTGATCAAAAATGTCTGTGGTGTGCAGGCTTCTAAAGCCAAACTATAAAGAATACAAAATAGAAAAATTATCCAAAATTTCAGATAATTAGTGACCTAATGATTCGAGTTTTATGAAGCGAAATATTGGCTATTGGTCTGTAATTACAAGGTTCAGCCAAATTCAATGATTTAAGAATGGGCATTAAAACAATTTTACCCATTGATGATTGAAAATAACCTTTCTGCATAGTGCAGTTTATTTTAAAAAAGTGTTCCATTGAGCAGTCTTGCAGAGGATTTCATAGAAGAGTGGCAAGGCAAGAAGTCTAGAGTGCAAGATTATTTGTAGAATTTAGGGTGTAAAGATCCAAATTCTTTTTCTGTAATACTAGTAAAATAGACTGGTGTTTATCCGCAGGAATATCTACTATATTTGAACATTGTGGCACTGATAAAAAAATATATAACCCCCCTAATGGGGTTAAAGTTTTGAATACCTGGTAGGGGGGTTCGTCTGTGCACTCCAGGGGGTCCTGGGTGCTCCGTTGCATGAGCCATTCCTGGCCCTGTGAATGTCCCTAGTGGCCAGAGGTCACATTGGTGGCCAATGCTGGTGGTACTGAGGGACTCCAGAGGCATCGGAGGAGCTCCAGGGGGGAGGTTGCGACACAACCATCTGTGACACTATCCAAGCTGGGAATGAGGTTTTCTGGGACTGGAACAGCTAGGAAAATAGCCTGGACGGGTCCTCAGACTATGTGCGATTGTTCGCACATGTGCAGTAGTGCTCCAAGGACGCAACGTAACCCAAAACAGAGCTGGGAGCCTCAATTTTTATACTGCCCTTCCAGAGTTCCGCGATTTTCATGGTATCTTCCTGCTGATGTCTGGTGTTACCGGGGGTCCATCAGGACCCGAACCAAAGGTAGTTGCCAGGTGAAGGGACCCTTGAGAACACAGTAAGGGTTCTGGTAACGCGATGAAATTTTTGGCTTTGTTTTAAAATGTGTTTTTTGGGATGGATGTGTTGGAAAGCAAAGGGTTAGTATTATTTACATTTTAAATGTATTTATAGGGTCCTGAGAACCTGTTGAGGTGAACTGGGGGAGGGGGGCTTGAAATTTGGAAAAAAGTTCAGTTGAGTGGATTCCCAGGGTGGCTATTGTATGGCTGTGGTGGGTTGTGATGGAGGAGGTATTGGGGAGGTTTTATTAATTGTCTGGAAGGACAGAAAGAAGTTGTATTCATTTTGAACAGTTTAGGGAAGAAAAATGTGGTATGTCATTAAAAGAAGGATAATTTTGAAATTTTAAAAACATCAAGCTATTATAGTTTTCTAAGTAGGCAGAGTAAATTGGGTGACATTTTGTGTATTTTCACAAAAAAACAGTTAAATGTGCATTTTTTTCCATTATTTCCTATGGGAAAAATTAAAACCAAAATGGAGCTGAGCCATTTTCAGAGAAGTTCCATAGTGAATTTTTAAGTTCTGAGATTGTGTCCTGATTGGCTGAGCCAAATCAGCTGACCCAGCCAGTGGCGTTCCTTGGTCGGCTGCCACCCGGGGCGGTTCGCTGCTGCACACCCCCCCCCCTCCTCCAGGTGCAGGGTCATCCATCCCGCCTGGGTGCAGCACGACACCCCCCCCCCCCCCCCCGGGTGCATTCTTCTTAACCTGTTCAGGTTCTAGGAGCAGCCGTTTGGCTGTCAGCTCCACAGGTTCCCTGCGCCCTCTGCCCCAGAACAAGAAGTAACAGCAGAGAGAGCAGGGAACCGGCAGAGCCAACAGTCACACGGCTGTTCCCTGTACCCCTCCTGCAGCGTGCACCTGGGGCGGACCTCCACCACTGCTCCGCCCTCGGAACACCACTGGACTCAGCTGAAGCAGAGTTTCCTTGGTAACAGCGTCCTGACAGTTGGGCAGAAGAACAGAGGAAGGCAAGGGAGACAGAAGTGCTGTGTTGAGTGGCTAGAATAAGTATATAAAAGAAGTCCCAGGGTTTAATGTTAAAAATAGGAAAATTTGCCTGATATGTGCCTGGACTGATTGAACTGACACAGAAAGAAATTGATTGGTCACAGAAGTGTATGGGCAAATCACTGATTGGTTAAGTTGTTTGAGTAAGCCTTGCTATAGGCACGCTAGCATTTTTAGTGCATGCTAACTCTAGAAACACCCATATATTCCTATAGGTGTCTCTAGCGTTAGCGCACGCTAAAAATGCTAGCGCAGTTTAGTAAACTGCCACTCAAAGAACGCATCACGTTTAAAGTATGTACCCTAGTACATAAAATCATCCATGGCGAGGCCCCAGCCTATATGTCCGACCTGATAGACCTGCCACCCAGAAATGCCAAAAAATCATCTCGTACATTCCTTAATCTTCATTTCCCCAACTGTAAAGGTCTGAAATACGAATTAATACATGCGTCAACCTTTTCCTATATGAGCACGCAATTCTAGAATGCATTGCCACGTAACCTAAAAGCGACCCATGAACTGACCAGCTTCCGCAAACTACTAAAGACCCATCTCTTCGACAAGACATAACACAAAGATCAAAACATGTGAAACATATATCCAGAAATGTTAATAATGCCTTCTGTTAAATTACTATTATGTATTCCATTACCATGCAACCCAAAATCCTTCTATAATACCAAATGTTTACTCCCCTCTCATTTCCACTATCCATGATGTATTGTAAGCCACTTTGAGCCTGCAAAAAGGTGGGAAAATGTGGGATACAAATGCAATAAATAATAATAATAAACAGGGCCCTTAGTGCCATCTCTGCATCTAAAGAGATTGGGTTGCATTACATGAGAATAATAACATTTAACCTGAGCTGGTTTCCGAGTAGAACTCTATCTAGAAATAGAAAAACAAAAACAGAATCAATTCCTATGCTTATAATAAAATGTTTGAATTATTACATGGGTTAAACTTAACTTTAAGTTCACAACTTATATGATACAACACAAATTTGCTTGCTAGAAGTTCAGGTCTGTCCTTAAAACTGCAGAGTTAAGCTGTAGGAAGGAAATGAACATAAATTAAGTTAACTGTAAACATTTATTTTCCTAAGAATTGTATTTTGGACTGCAAATATTAGATTTCCTTGTTTTTTTTTTTGGGGGGGGGGGGGGGTTGTGGTCCATTTATAAATATGCACAGCTTATAAAGTTAAATACATTTGGGATAAACCATCTATAAGTTGGTTGTTGTTGTTTCTGGGAAAAGTCCTAAACTTAGTTTCTTTACTTCCTCCTAATTTTGAATTAGGGGGACAAGCTTAGTTTATTTGTTCCCGCATATTTTGGAGGTCCAGCTCGAAGTATTGGCCAAGACTACAGACAACAGGTACTATAGAGCTGGGAAGCCAATCATCACTCCAGGTTACTTGTGCAACCAACTAAATGTTGTTCCTGGAGTGATGATTGGCGTAGTGAAATTACATTTTTAGAAAAATATACTGCAAGCTCAGTAGCATCTGGTTGGTTAGTTATTTTAGCAATCTTGATGGTACTGTTAAATCTTCCAATTTCTGATCTAGTTGAGAAATGCCTATCAAGTTAAGAGTAATATAATTTCCTGGCAGTAAATGTCTATGTCTGAAAAGAAGGATGTTTTTATCTAGACTTGTTTCAGTCATATTCAAACTACAAAATGTTGCTCTAAATTGAGCAGCTGACCACTGGAGGGATTAAGGCATGACCCTTCCTTAATTCCCCAGTGGCTGCTGCCCCCCTCCCTCTTCCAAACCAGGTTCTGTCAGCTGCAGGTATTATGACCATTCTGAACAAAGCAGCAAGCAAGTCAGAGTAGCCTAGTGGTTAGTGTAGTGGACTGTGAACCAAAGGACCTGGGTTCAAGTTCCATTTCAATTTTTATTTTGCGCCTTCCAGAAACAGAAAAATACCTACTGTACCTAAAAATATAAGACATCTGCAAGCCTGAAGGCTATTGAAATAGCATACTTTCAGGTAGAGTAGGCATTTTTCAGGTCCTGGAGGGATCATATTTACAAAAAAAAAAAAAAAAAAGAGTTATAGTGGAACCTGTCTTTGATTTAGAGTGCACTGCACTAACCACTAGCTCAGATTTCTATAAATTTATGCGTTGTTTCCATTGAGCTCTATCAGTATCATTACCTGTCTTGCACCACTATCTCTGTAACCTACAGCACGCTTGTTTTTGTGCATGTAACTGAGAAGAATGCCAAGGGGAAGATTTAGCTTTAGATTACTTTCTATAATTACAAGAAGTGCAATGGTGTTCAAAGTATGTGAAACCACCAAGTTCCAGTCATTCACTTGGTAGTCAGGATTTGAGTAATTTTGCTCAGTCATCTTGCTAGATTCTTTGCAGATTTTGGTTAGGGTCTACTCAGGATTTGTGCCACCCCAAGCAAATAGTTCTTTTTTTCTTTGTTTTTGCCCACACCTGCAATTATTTCTTTTTAATGCACATTACAGCCTTTTAATTCACACAAATCAGTTTTATATGCTTTAAATCAATTTGCTTAATTTTTTAAGATGCATTAATGAGCCAAATATTTGCTAATGATGGCCAAAATGCCATCCCTGGAAATGTGCTGTCCCAAGAATATGCTTATTTCATTGGCTATGGTTCTGATACATTGATACTTTTGATATCGCTTAGCGATCTTTTCCTCACATTGCCATTTGTCAGCTCTAAAACTAACTTTTCTTGTCTCCTTTGAAAATATAATCCTGTAATAAGGGCAGTGCTGTAGAATGTGAATAATGGTTACATTTTGCTGCAAAAGTCTGAAGTTTTGTCTACAATTCGCTATACTCTTTCTCTTTGTTTTAGGATATGCTTGCAGACTTGTTTACACCAGTGGAAACACCAGAAGCTCAAAACAGAGGATTCCTTAAAGGGCTGTTTGGTGGAAGTTCACAAAATTTTGATAGAGAAGAGCTCTGTAAGTTATTTCTGCAGTTTCTGTTTAAAAAGAAAAAAAAATCTGAATACAATGGTGCTGATCCTAATAAAAACAGGTGCACGGTTCTTGCAATGAGAAACATTTTAGCTTGATTCAGACTTTTCAAGCACATACAGTGATCAGTTGTCAGATTTAACTGTGTAACTGGGCAGCTAACTGGCTAAAACGGGGTGAAGATTGTCCTTCCTCTCTGCAGATTCAACTACTTTTGCTGTTTTTTTGCTGTTATTCTTACAGCATATGCATGTTTACCTGCACTGCAAAGGGGCAGGGCCAAGGGTGGGAGAAGGCTGGAGCTAGCAAAGGAATTCACAGGGATTTCATTTTGAAATTTCTAACAAATGGTTTACAGGCTTTTTCATTCATAGGAGCTAATTTTATAACAGACCTACCTTTTTTCAAGCCTATTTTAAAAAAGATGCATAGGTGCCTATGGTGCTTATTTTCAAAGCAGATAGATGTTTTTTAATGCCTTAAATATCTATCTGCTAAAAACAGGGCCACTGAAAGACTGAACCGGGCCTGGGGCAGGGCTGCTGAGAAACTAAACCAGGCCTGGGGCAGGGCCGCCGCCCCCCCCCCCCCCCCCCAATCGTCATCCACTGCCACTCCCCCTACAATTGTCTGTGCCCCCCCATCACTGCTGCTGCCACAACAGGATTGAAATACCTTGGCTGGCCATCAGCAGAAGACGTCTTCCTCCAGCGCTGACTCTTTACTCTGCCGCCTGCCCCTGTGGCTGTTTTCCTCTCAGGGCATGCTCAGTTTCAAAACAGTGCATGCGCGCCTGAGAGGAAAACCAGCCGCTCAGCAAGCAATGGGCAGAAGAGCAGCACTGGAGGAAGACCTGCGGTGTCTACTTCTCCGGGTCCTCCCCAGCCTCCAATGGAGGCCCGGCGCGGAGTTTTCTCTCTCCTGCTCCTGTCAGGATGCAATCACTCCGGTCCGGTCAGGAGCAGGAGAGAGAGAGAGAGACCCCAGCGCTGGCCCCCCACTTCTTGGAGGCCCGGGCCCGAGGAATTTTTGTCGTCGTCCCCCTCAGTGGTCCTGGTTAAAAAAAAAAAGTCCAAATCCTGATTTTGGAAAGTTAGAATTTGGATGTTTCATACTGCAGTTAATCTAAATAGCAAGGGGTGTGTTGTGTGCAGGACAAGTTACAAAATGTTTTTCTAATTGAGCAAAACAAGTCCAAATCCTGATTTTGGAAAGTTAGAATTTGGATGTTTCATACTGAAGTTAATCTAAATAGCAAGGGGTGTGTTGTGTGCAGGACAAGTTACAAAATGTTTTTCTAATTGAGCAAAACAAGTCCAAATCCTGATTTTGGAAAGTTAGAATTTGGATGTTTCATACTGAAGTTAATCTAAATAGCAAGGGGTGTGTTGTGTGCAGGACAAGTTACAAAATGTTTTTCTAATTGAGCAGCTGGCCACTGGAGGGATTAAGGCATGGCCCTTCCTTAATCCCCCAGTGGCTCCTGTCCTTCTCCCAAATCAGACTATGTCAGCTGCCGGTATTATGACCATTCTGAACCAGGGGCATAGCCAGACCTTGCGGTGGGAGGGGGCTAGAGCTCGAGGTGGGGGGACAGTTTTGGTCTGCCGCCCCACCACTGCGCCTTGCCGCCTGCCCTGCCGCTCCCTCCCCACCCACTTCTGCAGCAAATACCTTGGCTGGTGGGGATCCCCCAACCCCCACCAGCTGAAGCCTTCTCCAGCATTGGTCTCTGGCGCTGCCGCGTTGCCTGTCCTGCTCTCTCTTCCCCCACACATCCTGTATGCTCCTTTTAGTGAAACAGCAATTTCACTAAAAGGAGCGTGCAGGATGTGAGGGGGAAGAAAGTTCAGGATGATTTCCCTAGGCACCCTTCTCCCCGCGATTCAGGAACAAGATTGACTATGCTCTCTGGAATTGAAGGATAACTATATCCACATTTCAGTGCTTCCCAGTCTCAGGAAGTATCTCAGATTTCAAGTAGGGAAACACCACTAGTATTACATTCTGCCTTTTTGGCCTCATGTCAGTTCCCAGGATCTTCACCATATGTCTAGTGGCAGTCACAGCATCACTACATACACTTGGAGTTTGTGTATCCCTACCTGGACAATTGTATGGTTAAGAGCACATTTCAGAAAGGAGCGTAAGAGTCAATGCTTCTAGTACTAATCATTTCTATAGCACTATTAAATGTACACAGTGCTGTACACATTATATGCAGGTACTTTCTCTGTCCCTAGAGGGCTCATAGTCTAAGTTTTTGTGCCTGGGGAAGTGGATGGTTAAGTGACTTGCCCAAGGTCACAAGGAGCTGCAGTGGGAATCAAGCCCATGTTGCCAGGATCAAAGCCCGCTACACTAACCATTAGGCCACTCCACTCCAGAGAACTATTCTGGTGCTGGAGCTCCAGGGTTCATCATAAACTAACCCAAATCCCATCTTCTCCCAACTCAGTAATTGGCATATATAGGGACCCTTCTAGATACAGTGCAAGCTCAGGCCTTTCTGCCCCTGGCAAGTGTAGATACCTTGATCACACTCGGCTTGCAGGTCCAGAGCACAGGCATGTCCACAGCTTGGCAAATGTTGAGCTTGTTAGGCCACATAGCCACTCTTATGGCATATAACTCTTATGGCTTGCCTCCAATTGAGAGGTGCCCAATGTATTTTGGCTTCCCAGTGGTCTTAGGCCACAGGGAACCTAGCAGTTCATTCTCTCCTCTGGTGGACAATTAGTCAAATTTGACTGTGGGACTTCCATTTAAAATTCCACCTCCTTATAAGTTGTTGACAATGGATGCATCCAACTTAAGATGGGAGGCTAATGTGGATGGGCTTCACACCCGTGGAATGTGGTCTGCTAAGGGCTATTTGGAATGCTCTTAAAGCTTTTAGCGATCAGCTGCAGAACCAAATTGTTCTCATCTGAAACGACAATCAGGTTGCAGTGTATTATGTGGGGGAGTATAGGATCATACCCCTTGTGTCAGAAGGCTGTACAAATGTGGCAGTGGGCCATCCTTCATGGGATGGTACTACGAGCAGTGTACCTGATTGGCAAGGACAACAGCCTGGCGGACAGACTGAGCAAGGTAACACAACCTCACAAGCGGTCTCTCAATATGGGCATTGCTTGCAGGATCTTCCAGGAATGGGACACCATTTGGTGGATCTTTTCACCACTCATCTCAACAACAATGTCCCTTAGTTCTGCTCCAGGCTGAAATCACATGGTAGACTAGCGTCAGATGCCTTTTTCCTTTCTCACTTTGGATTGGAGAACAATGAATCCTGATTGCTTCCTTCTGGCTGAGACATATCTGGTTCCCTCTCCTTCTGGATTTGTCCTCCAAGGAGCCGTGGAGATTGGAATATTTCTGACTCTCATAACACAGAACAAGGGTCCCTTCTGTATCCAGCCTCCTGTCCTTAGCCCTCGCGGCCTGGATGTTGAGAACGTAGAATTTCAGTCCATGAATCTGCCTGATGGCATCTCCAAAATCTTGCTTCCAGGAAAGATTTTACTAAGAAATGTTATTTTAAACGGAGAAGGTTTGCCGTTTGGTGGGAGGGCAAGGCCCTAGATACTCTCTCTTCCCCTATACAAAAACTGTTTGAATACCTCCTCACCATCTGTCTGGTTTAAAAACCAACTCTGTAAGGGTACATCTCAGTGCTTTACCATTTTCATGTAGGGGGTAAGCCCATTTCTGTACAGCCTCTAGTTGTTCGATTCATGATAGATTTGATGTTGTCAATGCCCCCACTCAAATCTCCTACTGTGTCATGGGATCGCAATGTTGTTCTAACCCAACTGATGAGAG
Source organism: Microcaecilia unicolor (assembly GCF_901765095.1). Lineage (NCBI taxonomy): Eukaryota > Metazoa > Chordata > Amphibia > Gymnophiona > Siphonopidae > Microcaecilia > Microcaecilia unicolor. The sequence goes on along the minus strand of NC_044035.1, from coordinate 251,235,262 downwards.
CTTCTTTTGAGCCACTTGACTCCTGTCATCTGAAGTATTTTTGGTGGCGGTCATTTCAGCTCGCAGTAAGTGAGCTTCAGGGCCTAGTAGCTGATCCAATTTACATGAAATTTCATCACAACAGAGTAGTTCTTCACACACACCCTAAGTTCTTTCCTAAGGTAGTGTCAGAGTTCCATCTTAACCAGTCAGTTGTTCTGCCAATATTTTCCCCAAAGCCGCATGCCTGTCCTGGAGAAAGTGTGATGTCACTTCTTGTTCCAGGTCAGAGCCCGCAGCCGCAGGTATGGTACAGTGAAGTCCCGCAATGGCTGTCTTTTGTTTTGCTGCTGCAGATGGTTGGGGAAAGCAGCAGCAGTGGAGGGTGGCGGGGCAGATGCTGGAAGGAAGTTGAGAGGGCAAACACTAGATGGAAAGGGGAGAGCAAGTGGCAAACACTAGATGGAAGTGGGGAGGATAGGAGGCACGTGCTGAATGGAGGTGGGGAAGAGAGAGGTAGATGCTAAATGGAGTTGGTGAGGAGAGAGGGGCAAGTGCTGGATGGAAGAGGGCATAGAGGGGGCAGGTGCTGGATTGAAGTGGGGATGAGAAGAGGGACAGGCGCTGGATGGAAGTGAAGAGGAGAGAAGAGACAGGCAGATGCTGGATGGAAGTGGGTAGGGGCAAACTCTAGATGAAAGAGAGAAAGGGGCAGGTGCTGGATAGAAGTGGAGAGAGGACAAATGCTGGACGGAAAAGAGGAGAAAGAGAGGGGGGCAGATGCTGAATGGAAGAGGGGAGAGAGAGAGGGGCAGCAATGGAAAGTCAAGTGGCTTGCCCAAGATCCCAAGGAGCAGCAGCGGGATTTGAAATGGGCTTTCTTGGTTGCTAACCTAGTGCTGTAACCTCTAGGTTACTTCTCCACTTCACCTATCACTTATCTCAGGACAGAGATCAAAGTGCTTTCTCACAAAGTAATTTTCTACAAAGTCAGAAAAAATCTGTTATGGCAAAAGGTTTTGCTGGAAGATTAGAAATAACTTCTTTTTTTTTCCTCTTTCATAACTCTCAGATTCTTGAAAAGAACCAAACGTGGACATTCAGTCTTTCTTTTTCTTACAGATAATACACACAGATCTTCTTTCCAAATGTTTGCCAATAGAATGTAAATAATTCACTGTTTACTGCACAGACAAAATTTAAGAACAGTGAATGAAAATGTACGTCCCTTAACCATGGGTTCTCAATCCAGTCCCCGGGACACACCCAGTCAATCAGGATATCTACAATAAATGTACATGAGTCAATTTGCATCCACTACTTCCATTTTAAACAAATCAATCTCATACATTTTCATTGAGGGTGTATCCTGAAAATGTGACTAGCTAAAGGGTCCTTTTACAAAGGTGTACTAGTGATTTTAGCACGCGCTAAAAATAAGGACGCATGAAACACTAGAGACACCCATAGGATTATATGGATGTCTGTAGCATTTAGTGCACACTAAAAATGCTTACACGCCTTTGTAAAATTCCCCCTGTGTCATGAGGACTGACACAGAACTACTGCCATAGACCATTTCTGTTTGACACACTAATGAAAATGACACAATTTAAAACATGTTTTTAAAAAGCCTCTAAACCGAATTTATATAATTTATAAAGAATTCTGCATGTTTTCACTTTACTTTTAATTACTCAAATACAGTTAGCTTAAGTAAGGACACAATTTCTTAAGATTTGGAAATGTAAGAGGCAGTCCTTTCCATATTACAAATTAACAAGCAGATTCATTCTAAATACAGTGCACTCCATTTAAGTGCACGTTGGATAAGCGCATGCTCTGTTTAACTGCATGCTGTACTTTGGTCCCATTTTTGGCACCATCAATTTCTATGGGGACAAACTTCGGTTTAGCGCACCACTGATAATTGCAAGATGTATTATATGCATGGTTTAAGACCGCTCCTCTGCAGGAAAGACTCCACATAAGCGCGCGCATGGAATATGGAAGCCGATTGGCGCATGACAACCAACAAGATTTCAAATTTACCGCCCCTTTAACTGCCACAGACAGAATAAGCAAAAGAATGATGTTCGAGTGTACACTGGAGTCGTCGTCGTCATCATCATTGCGGCAGAACTGTAAAACTTTAACACTGGCTGAACGAATAGAAATTCTTAAAAAATTAGAAAAAGTCAAGCATTATTGCTAAAGAATATGGTGTCAATCCCAGTCAAATTTCACGTGTCTTGAAGCAGAAAGATCAGCTTCTGGAAGACTGGCAAAACAATACAAATCCACACAGGAAACGTAAAAGGGCGGGAAAAGCTGAGGAGGTAGAAGATGCTCTTCTTCGATGGTTTTCTCGAGTCAGGAGCAGTCAGTTTCCTGTAAGTGGTCCACTGCTTATGGAGAAAGCTAACCAGCTAGCTGAAAGTCTTGGACTAACTAAATTCAAAGCCACTGTTGGATGGTTGGAAAGATGGAAGGAGAGAACAACATAAAATTCGAGAAACAAGACGCTGATGACTTTGGTGCTGAAAATTGGGTTGTTTCAGTTCTTCCTACCATCTTGAACGACTTTGCACCTCGTGACATTTTCAATGCTGACGAAAACGGTCTCTACTGGCGAGCGATTCCTGATGGAACACTTGCATTCAAACATGCCAAAACTACTGGAGGTAAAACGTCGAAGGATCGACTGACGATCCTCCTTTGCTGCAATATGGATGGGAGTGAGAAGTTGGAACCCCTCGTCATTGGAAAGAGCAAACAGCCCCGTTGCTTCAAGAAAGTTAAGCGACTTCCTGTGTCATATGAGGCTAACGCAAATTCATGGATGACTGGGGAAATTTGGAAGCAGTGGCTAAAGAAGTTAGACACTAGAATGCAGGCACAAAAGCATCAGATTTTGTTGCTTTGTGATAATTGTGCTGCACACGGTGATGATGTCAGGCTGTCTAACGTCAAGGTGGTCTTCCTGCCACCAAACACTACCTCTCTGATCCAACCTATGGATCAGGGCATAATAGCCAATTTCAAACAACATTATTGGGCTCTTGTGCTACGTTGTCTGATGAGCGTTATGGATGACCAGACTGGCAAGGATAAACATGCCGTTGAGCTGGCTCGTAATCTATTACTGTTGGATTCCCTACATATGCAGAAAGAAGCCTAGAATCATGTTACACAGGCAACCATTGTGAACTGCTATAAGCGTGCAAGCATTGTTAAGGATGTGGAGAGGGACGAAACAGATGCAGGCGTTGCAAACACGTCAGATGAACAAGTTATTGACATCCCAGCCGGTGTTACTAAAGAGGAGTTCCATTGCTACGTAGCTGTTAATTATGATCTACAAACAGCTGAAGACAGCACTGATGTCGAGATAGGCGCCTACACGCAGGCAACAATAATTGATGATGGAACAGATGATGAAATGAGCAGCAAGGCACATGCTGACGAAATTCAACAACCTCCTCCTGTCACTTTTTGCAAGAGCGCTGGAGAGTCTCAACATCGTGCGGGCCTATCTAGAGGCCACTGGATGTCAGTGCTATGACAGTTTTTACCGTCTGGCAGATGTAGTCTATGGAACTCACAAACCCAATAGTGTACAGAGGACTATAACTGATTACTTCAAGTAAGCCTAACATCAGTTAACGGAGACTGTATACTGTACGTATAATAAACTACTGTACATATGTTTATCAGATGTCAAGCTTCTTTGGGTCACGACGGTTAAGTGCACGCTCTGGTTAACTGCATGCATTTCTTTGGTCCCAGACCCTTGCACTTAAGCAGATTGCACTGTATATATAATGAATACATAATAACTTGAGTTTCGTAAATAATGTAATTACACACACATACACCCGCACACACACATCTGTGCTAAAATACTAAGCAACTAGAATTTGGTAGTTGCTGTATTGCAGAAAGCAAGTTTATTCCCGATCTGATGTCGAACTCTAAACATGGAACAAACTGAGTTATTGCTCTTTAGAGAACTCATTGCAGCCAGGAAATTAATGCCAATTTTTTTCAGTAACTTATTTAAGCTATTATTGATTTTTAAACTCCACGATTCAACTTGTGTACTGGAAATGACTACATACCCAAAAGTTTTCATAATGGTTATTTTCCCTTCAAATTAGCATCAGCATTTCACAGGAATGAAGCCCTTAAAGGGACCTTCCTGGGGCTACAAGACCAGTAGCCCCACTGCTACTGGGGCAGTAGACCCTTGTTCGGGTCCCAGCCCTCCCTACCAAAATACTGTGAACACAGTCCATTATCACCAGGGCCATCTTGGGTTCCAGGGTCCTGTAGGGTGTCCCAGTGGAGCCCCAATAGGGGTGCTGCAAGAGGACCTGAGGGAATGATGAATACTGAGCCCTCCTGTTCTGTAGGTCAGTGCCAAGATGGTCGATGTTCCAGGCAAAGATGGGACGGCCACAGGAGCCAAGAGGCAGCCTGTCATCTTCACAGTCTCTGTGTTCAGCAGCTCTGATGTCAGGAGCTGGTAGCAAAGTGCCAGGTGTGGCCCCAGCACACGTGGATAAAGAAAGCCAGCAGCAGTGCTCTGCTGCCAGCTCCTACAAGCCCCACAATGACGAACCTGTGCCATCAAGTCTTAGAGCTGCACATGCTATCCTCTCCCACCCCCCATGATTGCAGCCCAGGACTCACCTGAGATCAGAACCCAGGTGGTCTGGAAAACCTCCCTCCTTCCTTCCTTCCTGCCTACCCTTCCCAGATATTCCCTGTTTCTCTTTGCCCTGATCTGCCTGCCTGCTTCTCTAACATCATACTCCATTGTTTCTCTCCCTGCATCCCTCTTTTCCCCCTTATTTACTCTTCTCCCCATCCCAGAGATCTCTTCTTTTCCTATCCCAAAACCTGAAATTTTCTACCCATAGAACTCCCAATCAGAGAAATAATTATTCACACACAAACATTGACAGTGGAATAGGGTAGGTCATTAGGATTTGGTCCTACCAATATTTTGCCCAACACAGCATCAGCAGTTAAAGAGCTTTGGTCCCTCCGACCCAAAAGATGTTCCAACCTTGATTTTTGTCCAGGTGCAGCGAGAAACTACTGCATTTATATTATGTATAATAAATGTTGCTAATTATGCAGATATTTCAGATGTATGCAAATGTGTCTAATAATTGCTGTAGAATCTGTACCAGGTTACCTCAGTAAAGCTATTCATTGTTCAGAGGTTTTCATTGAGATGTTACCTGGAACATTATGCTTGATTCTAGAGGTTGCATCTCCAGGATGGTAAAGTAAGCCAGAAGAAGGCTACTGAAATGTTGGGAAGTTTGTGTCAAACGCTCTTTCACTGAGGCTTAGGAGCTTAAGAATAGCATTTTAGAAAGGATATCCAACTCAGATTAAGGACATCAGGGTCAGTATGTCACTGGTGGTACTAGTATTTTAGAACAGGATCTGCCAATGTACAGCTTGTTCTAAAATACATGAGAAATGCAAATTCATGTGCTGGTGATGTCCAGCATGAACATCCATTTCACAAACTGAAACATCCTAATTGTAAATGGGGGGGGGGGGGGGGGGGGGGGGAGAGAAGGGACATGGATGTCATTTTTGCAGCATAGGATCATCCATGTTATGAAGTAGCCATAGATGTCCATGTAGAATAGAGAGCTAAGGGACCCCAGTTAAAATCCTACTACAGCTCTTTGTGATATATTTTTTAAATTGCAAGCCCTTCAGGGACTGAAATGCCTATTATATTTGAATGTACACCACTTTAACCTTCAGGCTTACATGGTAGCAGTGTACACTCAGGTACAGTAGATATTTTTCTGTCCATAGAAGGCTCACAATTTAAAAAAAAATTGCAAAGAGCTGCAGTGGGATCACCTTTCACGCTGCCAGCTTGCCAGCTGATCTAACCATTAGGTTATAACAGGAACATCCATAGTTCCTGAAGGTATCACAGAGCCCGGTATCCCATACCAATTTCACATTTAGGGTGAGCGGCAACCACTGGGGAATTAAGAGGGTGACTTCCCTTAATCTATCCCATAGATTGCTGCTCAACTGGAGCACTTTCCTGTAACCTGGACATGCCGGGTACAAGGTCTGAATACCAACATACATCTTTTTTGACACAGCCGTCCCCCCCCCCCCTTCTGAAATCGGAGTTAGAGGACATTTTATAGACCCATATATCCCAGCTTTATAAAATCAGGATTTGGACATACAAATGCCGGTTTTTAGATGTCCAAAGTATGAATGGAGCTTCTAAAATTAGGGCCTGTGTTACAGTGTAAGAGAGAAAGTTCTGTTGTAAATATTTTAAAAAGTATAAATAATGCACAAAAGGAAATTATTTTTTCAGTGAAGAGGAAGTTCTAAAACAAGGCTGATGAACATTGCTCCCAGTCCAAAGAAGCATTTGTGAACAGAATGGTGAATATGTGGACTCCCAAAGAAGTTGATAAATTAAAAGGAGAACATGCTATTACAAATCTGCTATGAGTCAAGCAGAGAAAATCCTTAGCAATGGGGGAAGCAAGTCTAAAGACAGAGAGGAACAATGTCCGCTTCTGTTTTCAAATTTTTAAAAACATGTAATGGTTTCCAAGTTTCTCATACCTATGCATTCTTTTAGTTGAAATTATTTTGTTTTATGTTGGTAGTTTTTATCGCAGTTTGTAATAGAGTTGCTAACTGGATCCACATTCACTGGCACATATCGCATCCAGCAATCCAATATATTTTTCCATTTACAAACTCTCCGAAACTGATTAAACTGGACTATTATGACCCCTAAGGAAGGCGTTTAGCCGAAACACGGCTCGTGTAGGGTCTCCTTGGGTTAGCTGACTTTGGCTAATGAATTTGAAAAGTAGAAGGGACAGTGCCCATTTTCTGCTTAGAGTTCACCAGCCACCAATTAAAGAACAATGCTTATTTAAAGTGGCAATTTCTTTACTTTCAAATACCTGAATATTTACTAGATGTTATTTTACTTGGCAAGTGCTTAACTTACCACATAGCCATTTCCTTTTTTTTTTAAACTCCTTTTATCCACTACAGTAAAAGGGGGCCTTGGCGAGCAGAAATCCACATGCCGACGCCACCGCAGCTTGATAAAAGGACCCCTTAGTATTTTCTGGAACAAATTACCTCGGGAGCTGAGGGATATGCCAACCTAGTTATCATTTACGAAAGGTTTAAAGACCTTTTCTTTAAAAAAAATATGCTGCATTTTGTTTTTGTAAAATAAGCACTTTAATCTTCGGGTGTTTTTTTAAAATCTTTTCTCAATCTTAACCCGCCCCCCCTCCTTTTACCAGTGCGGTAATGTTACACAGCCCATTTAAAGTGAATGAGCTGTATCGGCATTTCCACACATCTTTCTAAAATGGGGGGTTAGTTATTTTATTTGGAATGTAAATCACATTGCATGGTATTTCCATAAATGTGGTATAAAGCCTAATATTATTATTGATTAGTGATGATAAATTAGAACATGAATGGTAATGAAAAATGATTTTGTTTTTCTACTTTTCTTAGACAAATCATTGCCAGTAACAGTATCTAGGTTTTCTCTCACTTCTTATGCTTTCAAGTGATGCTTATAACTCATGTCCCATGATTTATCTTTTGATTGTGAACCTTGTGGAGACATTCTGCACTGCAGATAGCATGTAACATTAACATTGAATATCCTCAGACATTTAAAATATAGCTAATTACTATATGCTGTACCAGGGTTCAGCTGAGTAATGATTATAATGAAAAGCTTTAATGCAGTATTTTTTCCCATTAGAGATTTAAATGCCAGGACTTTTGTATCCTATTTCTGTGTATTTGAGAAAATCAGTCACAAAGCTGTTAGGGAGTTCATTAGAGAAGATGTGTAACTATTTGATCTTCTTTCCAGTTGGTGAAGCTTCTGCAGGAAAAGCCTCCCGGAGTCTTGCTCAACACATTCCAGGACCAGGTGGAATTGAAGGAGTGAAAGGAGCTGCTTCAGGAGCAGTAGGAGATTTGGCCCGGGCACGTATTGCCCTAGATGAGAGGGGGCAAAGGCTAGGAGAACTAGAAGAAGCAACTACTGTCATGATGACTAGTGCAGAAGCTTTTTCTAAACATGCACATGAGGTATGGAATATTAGTTACCGTGGAAGACCTTTTTGGTATGCATATTTATGTGACATTAGTAAATATGAATGATTTAACAAAAATAACTTTCTGAAGAGAGAAGTTCACCATAGTTACCCAAGTGGATCATATAACTATACTCGCAACAAATCTGTTTCAGAGCTTCTTGGAAAGGCCTAAAAGCCGTTCATATGTATGTGTAGGAGTAAGGTTACCTTACGTCCTCTTTTAAGAGGACATGTCCTGCTTTTGGATGACTTCAGATATGTCCTCCAGGGTTTTTTTTTGTAATTTTTAGGAAAATATCCTCCCTTTTATGTGACTATGACTAACACACCTACCCACATAAGTATTAGTCAGTCTGGGCACATGGGGGTGCTGAAGAGAGAGAGAAAGGCATTGCTGATCTCTGTTTCCCTGCTGGTTGACTCTGTCAAGAGAATTTTGCTTGTGCAGCACAGCTTTAAGCATACATCATGCAAAGACTTCCACACCTATCTCAGAAGCCCACCAGAGTTGTTGAGGGATATCCGCAAGGCCGCCAAGAGATAAAGCTGGGCCCAGTGCAAACAATCTTAAGAGCCCAGCCACAGCTGCCCCCCACCGCCACCACCACACCACCATGAGCCAAAAGTAAAATTCTTTGCTTTCAGGCAGCAGAGATCAAGAGAGTCTGCTCTGTCGATAGTGGGTCTTTCTTCCTGCGGCGTCACACCTCCTGTGAAGTAACCTACTGTTTCTGCATAGGCAGGATGCTGCAGGAAGAAGGACCCATGGCCAGATCAGCCAATGACTCTGAGGCAAGTAGAGGACCAAGATTGGGAGGTGGGGGTTGGAAGGAAAGGAAAGACGCTGGATCTGACTGAGCGAGGTTGTCAGACTGGCTGCAGCTTACCGGCTGGGCCCGGGGAATCTTGCCCCCCCCCTCCCTTTTGGCTGCCCTGGATATCCACTCTTCTGATAAGTACGCTTGGCTCAGACTCGGTCAAACTCAAATCCGGAAGTTTTTGAAAAGTAAATTGTCTGCTCAACTGCTTTACTCTGTCAGTTGCTGTTTTATATGTATTCATTAACTAAAGCCATTTACACACTTGCTACAATTAATTTTTTTTTTTTTTTAGCAAAGGTAGCAACCAGTTTTATTTTTGGTGTCCTCCTTCCCCCCCCCCCCCCCCCCCCCAACAAATATGATAACCCTATGCAGGAGTCCTTTTGCTGCCCTTAGTTCATTTTCAGCTACTAGGGATATTGGACATTTCAGTACCAGTTATCTCACTTTCCTGCAGCTTTTTGTAATTCCTCCCAAAAAATCAACATTTTAATCTTTCAAGCAGTTTTATTTAACATTTTTATTTTTCTGCTAGTGACAAGGAATATTTTTTGCTTTGTTTGATCACTTCTCACTCTTTCAACCATATTTTTTCAGTTCTCTGGTTATCCAACATCTTGACTTCCTCTTCATATGATTTTGCTACATCTATTTTTCTCACTATGTCAGAGAAGCAGACCAGTGATCTTGAGTTATGCCCCGTGTAAATAGAAAATGTCCATGTCTGACCATCATAAAGTTTACTATAAAGGTTTGGGGAAAAGCTGAGCCTCAGCTTGCAATTTCTATATAAAGATATCACCCTGAGTGGGTCAGGCCTAGAAGGCTAAACTGCAGGATTACTTTGCCAAGAAGCTTGACATAATGGCTCAAGAAGCTGTAGCAAGCACTGATGCCATGACCTTACCAAAAGAGCCCTCAACCTCTTCTGCTTCTTAAATGAAGCACAGACCCAGAAGCACAAATAAAGCTTGCTTTCTCCTACTCATCCTGAGACACTAGGATTCTAATAACTTAGTGTTGTCAGCAAATTTATTTATCTCACTAGTTTTTGCCATCTCTAGATCATTTATAAATATGTTAGAAAGCAGCGGTCCCAGCACAGACCCCTGGGGAACCCCACTGTCTGCCCTTCTCCATTGAGATTGAGAATACTGACCATTTAACCCTACTCTCTGTTTTCTATCTTTTAACTAATTCTTAATCCACAGTAGAAGACTACGTCCTATCCCATGACTCTCTAATTTCCTCAGGAGTCATTCATGAGGTGCTTTGTCAAATGCCTTTTGAAAATCCAGATACACAATATCTACCTGATCACTTTTATCCACATGTCCATTCACCCCTTCAAAGAAATGTAGTAGATTGGTGAGGCAAAATATCCCTTGACTACATCCATGTTGGCTTTGTTTCATTAATCCATGCTTATGTATATGCTCTATAATTTTGTTGTTTATAATAGTCTCTACCATTTTGCCCAGCACTGATGTCAGACTCACCTATCTATAATTTCCTTGATCACCTTTGGAACCCTTTTAAAAAATTGGCGTTGCATGGGCCACCCTCCAATCTTCCAGTACCATGCTTGATTTTAAAAATAAACTGCATATTGCTAACAATAGCTCATCAAGTTCATTTTTCAATTCTATCAGTACTCTGGGATGTATACCATTCGGTCCAGGTGATTTGCTGCTCATCAGTTTGTCAAATTGTCCATTACATCTTCCAGGTTTACAGAGATTTGTTTCAGTTTCTGTGACTCATCAGCATTGAATACCATTTCTGGCACCAGAATCTTTCCCACATCTTCCTCAGTGAAGACCAAAGCAAATAATTCATTTAATCTCTTCGCTATGACCTTGTCTTTCCTGAGTACCCCTTTTACTCCTTGGTCATCTAGCAGTCCAACTGATTCTCTTGCAGGCTTTCTTGCTTCTAATATACCTAAAAAAGTGTTTACTATGTGTGTTTGCCTCCAACGCAATTTTCTTTTCAAAGTCACTTTGCCTTCCATATCAGCGCTTTGCACTTGACTTCCCATTCTTTATGCTGTTTCCTATTATTTTCAGTTGGATTCAAATTCCATTTTCTGAAGGATTTTCTTTTAGCTCAAATAGCTTCCTACACCTCACTTTTTAACCATGTCAGCTGCCATTTGGCCTTCCTTCTTCCTTTTTTAATATATTGACTGTATCTAGTCTGGGCTTCCAGTATGGTATTTTTGACCAACATCCACACCTGATGTAAATTTTTGACCTTTGCAGCAGCTCCTCTTTTTTTTTTTTTTTAATGTTCTTCTCATTTTATCTTCTCATTTTGAAAGTTAAATGCTAACACATTGGATTTCCTGTGTGTACTTACTCCAAAGCTAATATCAAATCTGATCATGTTATGATCACTGTTATCAAGCAGCTCCTGCACCATTATCTCCTGTATCAGATTAGGTGCTCCACTAAGAATTAGGTCTAGAATTGTTCCCCCTCTTGTTGGTTCCTAAACCAGCTGCTCCATAAAGCAGTCCTTGATTTCATCAAGGAATGTTACCTCCGTAGCATACCCTGATGTTATTACCCAGTCAATTTTGGGTTAATTGAAATCGCCCATTATTATTGTGTTCCCCAGTTTGCTAGCCTCCCTAATTTCAATAACATTTCTGCATCTGTCCATCCTGGTCAGGTGGATGGTAGTACACTCCTACCACTATCCATTTCCCATTTACACATGGAATTTCTGTCCATAGGATTCCAAGATGTTTTGTGTCCTGCAGAATGTTTTAGTCATTATCAATTCAAGGACCACCTTATGATATAATGCTGCCCCTCCACAAATTCACTGTGATATAAGTTATACCTGGTATGACAGTGTCTCATTGGTTATCATTCTTCCACCAGGTCTCAGAGATGCCTATTACGTCTATCTTTTTATTTCGAGCAATATATTCTAACTCTCCCATTCTATTTCTTAGGCTTCTGGCATTTGCATATAAACATTTCAAACAATGTTTGTTGTTCCTATTTGCAGCTTGCTCAGCAGTTGACATTGATAATTTGCAATCTTGAAAATCTGTTTGCTTTTTATTTAAAGACACCTGGTCTACTATGGTCTCTATTGCAGCCTCGCTATTGGGATACCCTATCTTCCCTGTTATGGTGATATCTTTTAAAGTCTAAACTGAGGCTTCCTGTGCCAGATGTGCTTTATATTGATGCTATAATAACTGTAAAATAGCCCCCATAAATGCTAGCCTATGGAACTGTAACAGAGACTTTATATGCTATTCCTTAAACTCATTTCCTATTGTTTCTCTCTTTCATAGTTGATGCTGAAATACAAAGACAAGAAATGGTACCAGTTTTGACCTTTTACAGCCATGACTAACAAGAAACTAGAAGATTTTCGCCACACATCATCTGACTGGAATACAGAGTTTGCCAATAAAGCATTTGTCTGACTATGCTACAAAGGAAATTTACTGCCAAGTAAGCAGGGGCCGTTTTAAAGTGAAAAGGACTTGGATCCCTTGCTGTAATTACCTTTTTTTCCAAAAAGGAATTGAGTGGTCAGCAGTGTGCCGCTTTTCCAAGGATTTATATTTGAAACCATGGGGATTTTTTTTTCTGATTAAAGAAAACAAACTTGTACAGACTAGAATATTAATGCACTTATAAAACAAAACAAAGCTTCAGAATTTGCATGACAAATTGTCATCTCAGAAAAAGCATGTTATGACAAGAAAAGGGGATTTCTTTATAGGCTAAGCAAAAAATATTCAAAGAAAAAAGAAAGTTGTTCTATTTTTAAAATGTGCATTGCAGATAAGCAGTACTTTGTAAGCATGTTCAGCATTCATAATAGAATTCAATTTGCTTTTCAGTTTCTCCTTAGTTGCTTTTCTTTTGTTCACTTGGGGAAAAAGTTCTGCTTCTGCACCTTTCAAAAAAAAAAAGTAGTTGGTCCTTTTGTCAAAACTTTTTGGATTTCTAAAGACAATGCTGACTATGCATGGTAAATTTACATATGTTGGAGAACCATGGTATGCAAATTTATCTCATGCATATTTGTTGTAGTAATCTGAAAACCTGACTGGTTAGGTGTTCTTCCAAGTGAAAGTTGAGCATTGACTTATTGGGTAGATTCTCTGACACAGTACCTTAATATGCAAGAAGAATCTGAAATGCTTAGTCATGTTTTTTTTTAAACAATTTGTTTTGTTTTGTTTTTTAATTTCAACCATGAATTGAAAAGCAATGTTGACATTCAGCTGTAAAATTATGCATATGAGAAGTAATTGAAGGGATTGTTGTGTAGTTACCTATTTAAAATCATACTGTCCTGCTATAGGCAAATGCTGACAATCTGCTTACTAAAGCTCCCGCCAGGATGTAGAATTCAAAATCTGTACCTCAGACAACATGATGACATTTTTTTTTTACTATAGTTGGTTGTGGCCCCCCCATCCCCCGCTAAAATTCTTATTCACAGACTAAGTATACCAGCGGTCAATACTCTCAATGTCTACAACATCAGTTTTGTGCTTTTCCTCAGAAGCTAAGATGAAATGCATAAAGCAGGGAAGATGGAAGGTAATGTTTTGCCTCTGTAAGGTCTGAGCTCTCACTTTTGGCTAACTTTCTGGAATTACAGTCCAGTTTCTACAAAGAAAAACTGTAGTCTTCTGTTATAGAACTGGCAGCTTATAAGACAAGAAGTTAGTATTCACTGTCCACAGACTGAAACAGCAGTATAGTAATATACCCTTTGTGGGTCTCAGTAATGAAAGCAAACATCAGAACAGACTTAACATTTAGTTTTCTAAAGAAATACAACATTGAAGATTTCATTGAAGAAAAATCTTCCTAGTATCTTAACATAAGGCTGTGTAAAAGTCTCGTATGTTATATAAGATCCCCAAAAGGTATGGCAGCCAGGAACTACTGTTTCTTGCTGTTAAACATTCCAATTCTATTCTTCACCAGTAAATGTTTCATTGTCTTAAGCTCATGTGGCAGTATAGTCTTGGTTTTCAAAGATTTATTTATCATTATTCAAATCAGAAAATTATTATTTGGTAGACTACCAAAGGAAATGGCTGTAGCTGATATTCATTAAACTGTAGAGTATATCCAGGGAAAGGCCGAGCTAGAATTAATAATACAGTGCAGATTGTATAAGATAAATTTATTTAGACAGCATTGACTACATATAATTATAATTACAAATCAAGGTAAGGTATACACAAAAAGTAGCACATGTGAGTTTATCTTGTTGGGCAGACTGGATGGACCGTGCAGGTCTTTTTCTGCCGTCATCTACTATGTTACTATCTGAAGGAGCAGTAACATTTTATCTGGATAGAACATAACACGTAAGTGTGTACACCACTGTCTAAACTAGTACAGATTAAAGCTCTACTTGGGCTGACATTAATTCCTACAGTCTCATTTTCTTTTCTTTGTAAACATGGGGGAAACATGCCTAAATTGGAACTATAACTATTGATAAAATAAATTTTAACAGTTGTTCATACTAAATTAGGAAGAAAATTAAAATAATCCTATCAGCTGTCAATTGGTTGATCTGCAATTAGAAGTTCCTGTACTAACACATGTTGACTCTTTCTTCCTATAAGAGTACATTTTTTAAAAACATAAGTAGCCTAACAGAGTAGCAGGCTGAGAACTAGGAAAGATCTGTTTAAATCCCTATGAGGCTTCTTGTTATCTTGGGCAGTCACTCAACCCTCCATTGCCACAGCTACAAACTTAGATTGTAAGTCCTCTAGGGCAGGAAAATACATACTGTATTTGAATATAACTTGTCTTTGAACTACTGAAAAAGGGAATGAAAAAACCCAAATCCTTTCACCCTTTATAGTGTGTCTGTTCTCTCTCAGTCTGATCAGTACCCTATCTCCAGAGCTTTTCTTCAACCAGCCCCATGTTGCCTTAAGAAGACTAGGGCTGGTCTTAGCAATTGCGGATCCCTATGCAGACCAGTTCAGTGCCCCACCCCTTGTTGACAAGATGTGTTTTAAACATTTTTTTTATTTCAAAGACAAATCAAGCAAAATTTGTACCAAAAAACTAATTCAAATATGCACAATGCTATCATAGCAAACCTTTAGGTTTAAAAAGCAAAACCATGTGCATGTACGGACTGGATACATGAATTAAAACAAATCCCCTTAATATGTAATACTTGATAGCAATAACGAAACAGTGATTGAATATTCACATAGCAAGCAGCCTGAGCCAACAGATTTATTTTCCACTGAACATAATTAACTTTGTATGAACTTGGCTGCTAATAGTGTGCTGAACTGGACAATGTTGGCACATTTAAACGGACTCTGGGCAGTTCTGCATGAAGGAAACCCTTCCCTCATTAATCAATACCTTCTCTGTGAAAGAATAATAATTAAAAAAAAGGCAAGTGCATTTTTATAATATATACCACTGCATTCCACAAAGCAAAAGGAGCAAGTTACCACATTTCATCTTTTTTTTCTTTTGATGTAGGCACAGGAAAAAAGATTTTAAATGTTCCCTGGTTTCAAACTAATTCATGTTTAATGTGGGATAAAATGCCATAAATAAGTAAATAAATAGATAGAAACTATGAATGTTGAGCACCTGATTCTCACAACATGATGTCTGTTTAGTGGCCCTTTACCAGAAGAAAAAAGATCTCTGCACAAATATAATAGTACTAGGGTGTCCCTTTAACCAGCCCCTTCAAATGACACAGATATTACTTTGATTTTACAGTAAATTTTTTACAGTATCCTCCCCTCCCTGTCCCTTTAACCAGCCCCTCCAAATGACACAGATATTACCTTGATTTTTTTTTTTTTTTACAGTATCCTCCCCTCTCCTCCCACCCACCTACCTACCTATTCCAGACCTCCTCCTCGCTGCCCTGAGCCGCAGGGTGCCCTCCTGGCACATACCTGAAGCCACCCTGGTGGTCTAGTGGAGTCTTTGGGGCAGGAAAGATCCCCAGTCTTTCTTGCCCGCTGCCCCAATTGCTGCTGCATCTTCTTTAAAATGGCTGACGAGACTTCCAACGACAGCCTTGCAAGACTTCAGCGGAAGTCTCGGCAGCCATTTTAAAAGAGCGATATGGCAGCAGGAGGGTCAGCACCACACTGTTTGGGAAAGATTAGGGATCTTTCCTGCCCCGAGGACTCTAGACCACCAGGGTGGCTTCAGGTATGTGCCAGGAGGGGACCCTGCGGCTCAGGGGAGGAGAGGCAAAGAGATCGCAGCAATAGCAGGGAGTGGGAGGGAACACCGCGGAGCCCCTGGAAGCATGGGGCCCTGTGCTACTGCCTAAGACCGGCCCTGAAGAAGACATACCTTCTTCCTGCAAGGCTGGGCCTTGCTACTGAAATAGTATCAGAATGGAAAACATTGATTGAACACAGATGAGAAATGAACTGAGGCACCTAATCTAGAAATCAAATCCATACCTGCTTGAAAGGGCCACAGATGATTTTCTATTAACAAAACACAGAGTTGCTTAGCTATAAGCAGTACTTTTCAAGGATAGTAGAATAATCTCCAGTGGAAGGGAATGTCATATAGAAGTGCTGAAGCAGTTAGGGCACAATCAGATGACATTCACTCCTGCTTGTTTACAGACTGATCCTCAATAATCAATAGTTATCTTAGGAACAGCTGCAATATAAATAATTCAAATGTACATATATCCCACCATTTTAGTCAGAGCAGCTTACCACATATAAAAATGTAATTTCCTAAGTATAAAACTCCCTTCAAATTTTATTGTAATTTGTAACAGGTACCTAAAAAATTTTACTAAAGTCTGTTATTTTATAAAGGCAACTTCCTTATCATTCTGCTGGTCCAATCCAGACTAGTGGGTTATGTCCCCTTAATAGCAGATGGAGGCAGAGAAAAAAAACAGAGTTTAGTGACATCACTGGTATAACAGGTGGTGCAACCGGGTCCCTGTCAGTATTTTTCTGCCTTCAGCAGATGGTGCAGATTAGATTGCAGCGGGATATTTGCGATTAACAAGGCTGACTCCCCTGGTTGCATACAACAGCATGTATCCAGTGGTTGAGTATGGCTGGTGTAGGCTTCCAGATGACGATTCTTATCCCAGTTGAGTGTGGAGGGGAGCCTTGAACCAAGGACCTTCACCCAGTGAGGCTACCTGGCATACCTATGTGGCCTTGCCAGAGGAGGGGGGAGGAGGACTGCCTCCCAAAAAACAGCCTGAAGTAGTGGCTAATTTTTACTTTTTTTAATCCTCTGTTGAACAGCATCATTCGGGTGAGGTCTCCATTCCCACTGCAGTATCTTTCAGCAAGAACACTGACCATTTTATTAGTAGATTGCAATTCTTTTGTTGGATTAGGGAGGATCACATTCCACTCCTTTCTAGATTGGGGAGACACTTTTGGGGTATCTTTGGGTTCTTTGCCTGTCATTGGTTTGTAAATAGTTTGTCTTCTGCAGAAGTGTCCCAGAAGGGTGGGGTTTTTTTTCTTTTGCAAGTATTTCAGCTGTTTTTAATATTACCTATAGCTTTGGCATTAACATACTGACAAGATCTCAGCATCATCTGTTATACCAATGATGTCATTAGAATCTGTGTTATTTCTCTGCTTCCATCTACTGGAAAGAAGACAGAACTCACTTGGAGTCTAGCAGAAATTAAGGAACGGAAACTATCAGGTCAGAGTAAATTTCACCGTAGGCAGTTATGTGCCTGTATACAATAGACACTGAAAGACACATATACAAATTTACACCAACTCCAAGGCAAATCTAAATATGTGCACATACTCTGTGTGTTGAGATGGAAGGGGGGGGGGGGGTTCTATTATGTGCATGTTGTTTTTGTCACATGCCAAAGGCTTTCTAAAATGAACTCCTAAACATATTAAAAAGTCAGGACTTGATATTCAAAAGGGTTTAACACAGCTGTCTGCCAATATTCAGCAGCACTTTAGCAGGTAGTGCCACTGAATTCTGTCGGTGACCACCTTTGCACTATCCAGTTAATAGCAGGATGGTCCAGGAGCAAAGTCAGGGCAGAACTGCTATCTAACTGGACAGCAGCAATATTCAGCCCACTGCGTCACTGTAACTGCCATGAGTGAATTCCTTCAAACAGGCAGTAAATAAATTGTAATAAATAAAATGCTTGCTTAGCTACATGGTTAAATTTAGGACAGCAAAAAAGCTGTTCTAACTTTACCCATTTTGCTAACTGGGTAGTGAGTTGATTATTGACTTAAAGATTTAGCTACTGCTGCTCCCCAACCCCTCTCCCTCCAGAGCATCCCTCCTCCTGCACACAGAGTATCTTCCCTTCTGAACCTCGCCCTCTAGCACTCCCCCACCCACAACCAGAGTATCTCTTCTCCTGAGATCTTACCATCCCCTTCTCCCCATTCCTAAACAAAAAGACCTAATGAAGGAGCAAAGCTTAAAGCAAAAAAAAAAAGAACCTTGAATATTTGGATTTTTGAAGAGGTTTTAAAGGGCAACAGAAGTAAGCACAATTATCCCCTCAATTACTTGTTGAAACTGAAGGTTCAAGCAATACAAGTGTTTAGATTTATATATTAGATGTATTATATATTGTCATTATGGATGGTATTCAGCCATAACAGCCTAATTTGCAGAGTTAGGCACCCTTTGTCCAGAAAAAAAAAATCTTTACTGTATTTCATGGTTGATAGTAATACCTGCTGTACACCACCTTAGGTGAATCTCTTCATAAAGGAAGTTAATAAGACCCAATAACTAAATGACTGTGTAACCCAATCTATACATGAACTGTTAGAAACTTTATACACATTCTTCTGCACCAAAGGTGAGAGGGAAGAACTATAACTCACATCTGTCCAACCAAACTTCTGTGTAAGTCCAACAAAAACAGAATTAGTTCACTTTTCTGACATATTCATTAATCAATTTTTGCTTCTTTAAAACTTATTTCTATGATGTTGGACAGATAGATAACACACTGTCAACATGTGTTTACATAATGCAAGACAGACAATATGGAGCTAATTTTATAAATCAATGTTCCACACGTAAACCATGTTTTACAAGCAGAAAACAGATCTTATAACATTGTACACCAACAAGATGGTGACTAGGCATTCCTAAGGATATACTTAGAGCAGAGGGGTAGAGTTGCACAGATAAAGCATATGCACACATTTACATAGTCTTTGATGCAGGATGTATGTGCTACTAGGGCTGCTTCTAGATGCCTAGTTTATAAAAGACCTATAGGTGTCTATAAAATAGACACCTCTCTGGAACGACTGACATACACACTTATCACCCCCAGTAGCCTACTTCCAAATACTAATCATCAGAAGGGGGTAGAACCCTTGTCCAGGACTAATTGGATATTCAGTGGCAGTTAACTGGACAGTGCTGCTGAATATCCCCTCTAACTAGTTTGAGGGCAGGCTGGGAGTGAAGTCAAAGTTAACTGGGCACCAGTGCTGTTAACTTTCAGGTCCTGGCATGAAGTGCTCCCACTCCTCCAGAACTACCCCTTCCAATCTCTGTCCCCTCCCAGAAGCACAGCAAGACCCCCCACGGCTGGTTGCAGCTTACCAGGTGGTCTTGTGTGGAAATGGGCAGGAATGATGCCCGCTTGCTCCTGCCTCCCTAAAACAGCTGCTGCAACTGCTAACAGTAACCTCATGGCACTTCAAAGGGGTGTCTCACTGTGTGCTTCTTGGGGAGAGGGGAGCAGGCATTGGAAGGGGGCTGATAGCTGGGACCCGCATAAGCTCCAGCAACTAGCACCTGAGGTATTAGCCCCAATTATTCAATGTCAATGGCTGGATAGGGCCTGGCATTGAATAAAATAAATAAATAGCAAGGGCTAATTATGCCCACAGCTGTCAGCATTTAAATATCCACTGATGCCAAGGGTTGATTACTGACCCAATAGACATGAGCAATAAAAATGTACAGCAGTAGTGAGTTGCTGTTTCTGGGTTGTATTTTTCCCCCTATTTATACATGTCAACATGTTTAAAATTAACAACCAGAACACACATTGAGGTTGTAAAGGTGTTGGAAAAGATGTGGAGCATGTAGGCCTTCTTTACATAGCCACACTAGTGATTCCTGCGTGGCAAAGGAGAGAAAGCCCATAGGAATTGAATGGGCTTCCTCTTATTTGCTGCACTGAGAATCAGTAGCGCAGCTTTGTAAAAGAGGCCTTTAGTCTTCTGGTGTTTATAGCAGGATTTACATGAAACGTCACTGACTTTGGCTGCTGCTTGTACTTGCTGATAATACGCAGATGCAAAAACATAGTTAATCCTAATCGATAATCTCTCAAGACAAGGAAATCACTAGTCACGCCTGAAGTGCTGTGGTTTTAATGCTGCAAATATCAATATAAAAATCATAATAATTTAAGGTTGACATCAGATAGACAAACCATAGGCTACATTTATAGCATAATGCAACAGCAACTGGATCAATAAACCAGTAAAGAACCACATTTTAAGATATTCCTGGCAAAGGCAATCCTTGAAAAGATGAATTCCACACAAGGATACCAACATAGGAAAATGCTTACTTCCAAATAGTCTTATTTTAAACAGTGCTAGTATCTCCAGATGACAGTCATCTGCCAATTGTAGATGATGTTGGTGAAAAAGTAGTCCCACTTCACATATCTATCTAGATGTGGAATCCCACAGAAAAATCTTTAAAATTGCACAGAATTTTAAAGGAAATGCATATTCTCTGCTTTTGACCAGAGAGTGTGGGGCTTCTAGCATCAGTCTTTTAAGTGATGGAGTCTGAAACCCTATTGTAGACCCTGGAAGCATTTTCTTTGCTGAAAAGATTTCCTGAATTCCTCATTCCAAGTACCTCTCCTGAAGGAGGGGGTGGTTCAAAGATTGTAATAGCATCTGAAGCTTCATGGGGTGGTCTTTCATAACATTTTAGACCTCAGTTCTGCTGAAGTTCCCACCAGTATATTGTTTGTTGGCATATTTCACCTGCACATTATTTTGGAGTCCAGGCAGCCATGGGAGAACCTCTCAATGCCATCTCAAAAACATATGCCAATCAAGTAAGATTTTCTCACATTCCTCACCTTGAGCTATTAGGGAACAGTGGTCATTCTAATCCTGTTAAGAAAGATGTTGAACAATTTCCTGTGTGTTTTCCAAAATAAACCACAATTAGGATTTGACTGTGGGTTTGGCATCAAAGAGAGATGTCAGCATCAATGAAGGTAGCAATAGTTGGAGGGTCACATGAAGGAGTATACAGCAAGTAAATGGATGTTGCTCTATACTTTTCACAGACTGACCAACACATTATGTTATTCTTTGGTGCAGTTTTTCATTGAAAGCTACAGAGTTAGATGGGTTGTCATTCTGTCATGGTCCTTTGACCCTGAATCTCCTGAATGGTGTGCTGAAAACCCAATGCTTCATAGGAGCTGTGATAGAGGTTTGTCTCAGTGCTCAGGCCTAGCCCTAGGCTTTTGCTCTAAAGATGAAGACCATGGTTCATCTATACCAATTCAATAGATTATTTTGCTCTTTATAAGAAAAGGGAACAATATCATTTTTGTGGCTGTTTGTAGCATTCCTGAGCAGATGTTACAACAATCTTTTCCCAGTTACAGTGTAGGCAAAACTTGAAGCCACTGGTCTTGATCTCAGACCTTGTAAGAAAAATTGACAAGGTGAAATCAACAACAGAAATGTTAAAGTTGAGAAGATAACCCCCCAAATAAAATATATATACAATTTAGAGAAGGTGGCAACTAAAAATGGGTCTGCTGACAAGACAGCAAAAAAAAAAAAAAAAAAAAAAAATTAATAAACCTAAGAAATGAAAACAAAATCTATGAAATACTGAGAGGGCTGAAGCACCTATAAATAAGCTAGAAGTTTTATAAAACATCAACCCATCTTAGCAGCACAAGACACTGAAAAACAACATGGGTGTGTTTCAAGAATTTTCTAAAAAAAAAAAAAATCATCTAGTGCTGATTGGCAAAGACACTGCCTATTTGTGCAGCTGGTGATAGTCTTTAAAGAATGTGTTTTAATATAAAACAAAATTACATCACCACAGCTAGTTTAGAGAAAAAGCATCATCTTAAAGTTCATAATTTGCTGATTTGAAAAAAAGAACAGCATAAAACTCGGTGGTTCAACTGTCTGTTATTAGACTGCACCTTCACAGGTTGTGATGTGACAAGACATTCTGGTTCTGGCATTCCATAATCTGCAGTTCTCTTTCCTCTGACCTACCCTCCTCCTCTTTTTCTATCATAGTATGGCTACTTTTGCCCACATAGAGGGACAATATCAGCAAGTAAACAGTTGTTTAACCACTTTTAAAAATAAAAAAGCTTTTTATAGTTTCCACTAGTTTAAAAATCATGCAGAGTAGTAAATCCCTGCAGAACAGAGATGATTATCTCACAAACCAACCTAATAGTTTTTGTTCTTTTGCAATGGGACTAAAAACTGCCAGAACCTGAACATCTCCCCCTATTGATTCACTTACACAGCTCAGGAACCTACAGAATAAAGACCTTCAACTCACTTGTCACTTCAATACATGTCCACAGTAAAGATGCCGCCTTTGAGGGCTGGGAAAGTGTGTAACTAGATTTTAATATTACGTTCTCACCTACTCTAAAGCCCCTGTGAACTGCACTGGAAACTCAGCACAATACATTTATATGATTACTACTAATTGGTTAATCCTTTATCATAGGATCGGTAACCAAAAAGATATATACAAAAACAGTAGGAACCGTATGTAAGTTCATAGGATACCTTTGCAATTGTGTTAAAAAAATTCCAAGCTTTTCCGTAATAAGTGGTTTTTATAATGAGAATCTGAGCTTGAGAAAACCCTTCTAATGTTTATCATTGCTGTATCTTGCTTAAATCAATTACAAATTCTGTATGATTTTCAAGTTACAAATTACTATTTTTTCTGTTAAAGTTCAGCAATTCTGTGACTATACTTGTCCATTTTCTTGTAGTCTGTAGAGATCTCTGTAAAACTGTATATGTTTGTATATAGAATGTTCAATACAAATATATATGTATGTATTGTATATGCTGTATAAGTTTCAGTGCATAATGTTAATGCTTTCTATCAATTCATGTATGTGGATAAAACCCTTCCCCTAAAATTATTTTTAAAAACATAAAATAGCCTTGGCTGTTTGATTTCCTGTAATGGAGAGATGATTGTACCTTGGTACTGATAAAGATGCTTTTATCTCATTTAAAAAAAATGTGAGAATTAAAAAGACATACAACCAATAATTCCACTCAAAGGAAAATGATGGAACTGACTAATAATGGAGTTTAATGATGATTTAGAGATTTCACTGTAGGTAAGTTTTTATCAAAAGTGGAAAATTAACATTAACATTGAAAATACTTAACTTGAGTTATGCACAGTAAGAAAATCTTTGAAATATATTTTCCCCATGCTGAAGTCTGTCTTTTTTTGTTTGAATTTTTCAACATAGGCTTGAGTACATTGAAGCATATATTCTAAAAATATGCATAGATGGTAGCCTCTAAAAATTTAATAGGATTCTTCTGGTTTATTTTATACGCTATGTGGATATTAGTATTTTTTTTTATATGCTATTGTCCTAAGAACAATTGAAGTCACTATTTCCATCTATTAAAAACAAAAGAGGAGTCAAACTTCAGTCCTGAAGGGGTGCAGTTTTTAAGTGGTAATTTGCATGCTTTATTGCATCCTGTAGCAATTTTACTTGGTGGGAACCCCGTGTGCAGCCAGCAGTTCAAATGTGCTACTTTCTGCTGGTCTTCTGAAAAAAATATGCATACTGAAATCTGTTTACATCCTCAAGGAACATTTGTCATTTTAAGGGTAAATTTAAGCCCTTTACATTAACTGTGATAAATTCCTCAAATACTAGCCATATTACAGCTATTCCAAACTGATTGTTACATTTCATTCACACCCATGCATCCCAACCCTGTTTCTCCCACAATCTCCCCTCCCTTTCCAAACCCAAGTCTCCTTTCCTGCACCTCCAAGTACCATAGAATCTGATTCCCACCAGCAGGTTTCTCTCGAAGGCATGTGAATCACCTCCCAGAACTCTACACTACTTGCACCTGAATTGTCTTCCTCCTTTTTTTTTTTGGGGGGGGGGGGGGGGCTGGTTTTTGCCACCTCCAGTATCCCCAATAAGTCTAAATATTACAACCATTATCACTCTTCGCAACCCTTGCCCCGCAGTATAACAAAATTATTATATCCCACCCTCCTGTAGCTCTAGCCAACCATAGCAACACTCAGTTTAAATGCATTGAACCAGTGTCTGTAAAAAATTAAAAAAAAAAAAAAAAAACTTAAAAGTCTCAGGAGGATACAGCTTGGGTCAAGTTCCAATCTCCCAAGAAACCTGCATCTCTTTGGTAAGTGGGCCCTTTTGCTTCCAAACCAAGTCTGCCAGTTCCAGTGTGGTTTGCTCTTTTGCCCTGGCTCCTGATGACAGCTTGCCCCTCCAGGCCTTCTGCACTATCAAGAAAGCCTGGTGCATGATGGGCACTAATTGGGGGGGGGGGGGGGGTAGATATTGGAGTTTCTCCCCTACAGCTTTCAAGATCTGACTGTGATCAGAATCAGGGAGCCCAGGGAATCCTCGACATTCTTGGCCATCATTGCAGCAGGCCTAGCCATAGACTCAGCAACTGCTACGCCTGGAGTTTCCCCATCCTGCTGTGTGCTTCATACCTGTCTCTGGAAATGTAACAATAGCACCAGGAGGGCCTCTTCTGGAGCTGTGACTATCAGTCTTTTTGTCACAGCAGGGGCAGAATGAACCTGCTGCACTGCCCAGGTGGTGGCTTCCATAGTCCCCACACGAATGCTAATGGTCTGCCATCATGGAATGTTAGGCCACACAAATCCCCTATGATGCTGGGCTCACACTAGCTAGACTTTTTTAACAACTTTGTTTTCTGTCATCGCTCTCGCCTGCTCGACCATCCTGACTCTAAGAGGAGAGGGTGGCAGAGGCAGGATCACAATGGACCTCTTGGAAGTGAGCTTACTCAGGCTGTAAGACCTGGTGGCCGTGAGAGGAACCCTTGGACCACAGCTGTCCTGGCTCAGATACTGCTGCAGCAACCATGCTGGAGGCACAGTACAGGCTATTCAAGCCAGCTATACCACCTCTTATGCAGAGGCTTCAACTTGAAGAAGCATTCTTTTCTGCTACCATCTGCTGGTAGGGGGATATAACCCACATGGCCTGAGAGGGAAGCATACTACAGTATACCGAAATATTTTATGACTCCTACTTGCAGGACATTCTTTTTACAGTACAAATTAGACACCAGAATGTTCTGCAAATACTCATTGCTCATTTTTATTCCATTGGAGTCCAAGTCAGTATAAACAGATTTCAGAAAATACAAGACTAAACTAAAAGCTCAGCAGGTGCCGTCAAATGAGTTTTCAGTGAGCCAACATTGTATAACATATACTACATTATGACCTCATCACTTTATCAAACATAAATACCACAAACTTCTGATTCTTAAAAGAGAAGGCAACTGTAATGAAAGCTAACAAGGGCAATTCTATAACGAGGAACTAACATGGACCTGCACACACACAGGTACAGCAGGTCTATGGTTAGTGTAACTATGGATGCATAAATTATAGACACACCAATGCCAGGTTATGCTAGTGTTCCCTGGTACCCAAGTAGTGTTAGAGAATAGGCATTTCCCATGCTGTATCGTTGCACCTGAGGAGGTGCCCGCTTATAGAAATGTCACATACTGTAAGAAGATCATTTTATAACAAGAGTGCCTATGTATCTTTAAGAAACAGTCTACTTAAAAACTCTTGGAAATGTCGTTTTATGGATGCACATTCACATGTATTTTCAAAAATCCTGTAGCTGATTCACCCATTCTTCACCCCCACAAACACCTATGTGTATTACATAAAATATGCTTCTGAATACCTACTTTTATGCATATAAACACCCAGCACTTAATTAAGTAAAACATTTTCTACATGTTCAACTTTTAAAAAAAGTGCACCCTAAAAGCTGCCAGTGCCAATCAGACCTTTGTTACAGCACAATAGCCTTAGTTTTTAAAACACTACTCACAGTTACTGATAGCATTAAAAAAAACAAACATTAATTTAAAACCTTTTCCATAGCATTAGCACCATAACTATATTTTGATTATCAGCAAACATCAGTTTAATTTTGTTCATGCTTTTGAGGTAGGATAGTAATGGAAGCCACCATGGCTAAGACTTGATGACCAACCAAAATTTTAACTTATCCCAACTTTGGAGCAAGCTGTACACCATGTCTTAATAGATAGCAGGAATAAAACAGGTAAAATACCAAGCCATCCATGCCAAGGTCTAAGGATTCCCTCTTCAACATTAGTATGAGCAGGCTGAAGCTATAGAAGGGTAGGGCATATTCTGACAGCTAGAAGTCAGAGGTAGCTAGCTGACATTTTTTTGTAATTATGCTTTTTTAGACCAACTTTAAAATGTTACAAATTCATCCTTTTTACACATATTTTAAATCTCTGTGCTTTTACAATTCATATAGTCATATTTTTAATTTAAAAATATCACAAATTAATTTTATTTACCACAACCACTCTGTGATGTGTTTATAGTCTTTGTACAATCTGTAAAATGTGAAATTCATTTTCATCTCTTTGCCGAGTGATGAGCTTCAGTTTCTATGGATCACAATTTTAAAAATTAAATTTCTTCAAAGCAGCCTGTAGATTCCCAACAGTGCACAATGACCCGTGCAGGTTGTACAGTTCAGGTAGACACACTGCGCTCTACAACAAACAGTCTAAGAATTCATTCATAGTTCAAGTTCTTGCAAGTTTCCCCAACTTGGGCCCATTTTCACCTTTACTTTGAGTTTAACTGACAGTTTAATAGCATTCTCCATTTCTTGCTTCATAATTTGTGCTACCTGGGAACAAGCAGAAAGAACAGTTTTAATCCACTATATTTCAGGCAATACATGTGTGTGTGTGGGGGGGGGGGGGGGGGGGGGTTTCTCCTCAATCCACCCTAATCTAGGCTTGCACAGTGCCATCTTGGTTGCTCAAGCTTTGAAGGTATAAACTGCCTGTTCAGTTGAAAAGATTTCCAGAGCAGGTTTGGCAAAACTCCACACATTGAGCAGGTACCGATATGACTTCCTGCTCTATTTAAGGGGGAAATAATTGTTTTAATTTCATTTCTTGCTTCAATCGGTGGTAGCTTGCAGTTATCACCCTGCACACAGGTCAACGTTCCTTAGTACCTTAAACTGTCAGCATTGTCACGGCATGGGGAGAACACATTTTTAAAACTATATAAATAAGGTATTTAAAATTGTCCTTCCTCAATCCAGGCAAAATGCACGCATGGTTCCATAGTCTGCATACTTTTAGCAGAACTGGAGGAAAATGTTCCAGGAATATGTTTTGAGCAAGATCAGAAAATAATGCAAAGGACTAAGTGTACATGCATTATTTTCCATAGACATTTTACCTTCACAAAAGCAGCTGTATGGTTCTCCAAGTATTCTGTCCCCACAAAAAAATTCAAAGGCAAAATAGTACATACATCCCCTTTGAAAGTAGGTACACGGTCTGCCAGGTACAAAGTATGTGCAGATTTTAGTACCTAGGAAGATGGTTTACAAACTGTCCCCATTAAACACGTATGTAATTAAGTTAGAACTCTGCTAACTTGGTCTAGGTAGTTCCCTTACAGGTTTTACATGAACTTCCACTTATTTCAAAGATTTTGATTTATTTAAATTGATTTTGTAAAGAACATGCTCCTGTTAACAAATGAAAAATTAGACTAGTAGTCCAGATTTTATGAAGTCCAAAACTCTGAAGGATTCTGATTATCACAGCCTACACATTTTCCATAATAAAACCAATTGAATAGTATTACCCACAGTGACAAAACAGAAATTTGTGCAAATTATTCAATGGCCACTCACTAGTCCTAAATACACAGCCAGAATCTTTAGTTTCTCAATATTGCATGTCTATAAAGTAAGATGCCTTATTTTATAATAATTTCTTTTATTAAAATGTAATGAAGTCTCAGATATTCCAAGAAAATTTAATTAGAAACAAGAAACTTAAAATACAGTTATATCCAGCTACACAACCATGAATGATTTGCACCTCCACTGTGCATGTTGTGTGAATACTAGACCTGCCTGTATTGCATCATCCTCTGCCACCTCATAGAGAAGTTCATCATGCAG
The DNA here is from genome assembly GCF_901765095.1 of Microcaecilia unicolor. Lineage (NCBI taxonomy): Eukaryota > Metazoa > Chordata > Amphibia > Gymnophiona > Siphonopidae > Microcaecilia > Microcaecilia unicolor. Next base: position 251,206,974 of record NC_044035.1, on the reverse strand, counting down.
CTGAAGGATTAGGAACCCTCCATTAGTTGGATGCAGCATCCCTTTGTGTCTCTTCCTCTCTCTCTTTCCTATAAAGAAAAATGGGTAACTACTGGGATAGATAAAATAAGTCATACAATTTTGAACATGTCCCGGATAAGGATAGCAAGAAGCAAACCTGGTGATAGGAAACTGAGGAAAGCATCAGGAAAAGAGGAAGTGTTTGATTAAGCAGCATCAAAACAGAACCCCCCCCCCCCCCCCCACCACTAGCTAGACTAGGCTGATGAAAAACATTGGATACTTGGGGGGGGGTTGTTTTGTCTTTGTTGTTTGTTAATTTCAGAGGTCTTTAACAATTTGTCAACATTATAGGTAATAAACAGCAACACCGGTGCAAGTAAAGCACACAGTTCTCAGCGGTATAAACTTAGTATAAGCATTTCCTCTCTTGCTTAATCACCCTTAGGTTTTGCCGTTAGATTTAACAAGCAATATCATGTGCATGTAAGGTCTAGATAAATGAATTTAAATAATCTATGTTTAAGACATATGCCCTAAAGCGAATGCTACATACCTGTAGAAGGTATTCTCCGAGGACAGCAGGCTGATTGTTCTCACTGATGGGTGACGTCCACGGCAGCCCCTCCAATCGGAAACTTCACTAGCAAAAGCCTTTGCTAGTCCTCACGCGTCCATGCGCGGCCGTCTTCCCGCCCGAACCGGCTCGTGTTCGTCAGTCCCGTATGTAGCAAGACAAAGACAAGGGAAGACACAACTCCAAAGGGGAGGCGGGCGGGTTTGTGAGAACAATCAGCCTGCTGTCCTCGGAGAATACCTTCTACAGGTATGTAGCATTCGCTTTCTCCGAGGACAAGCAGGCTGCTTGTTCTCACTGATGGGGTATCCCTAGCCCCCAGGCTCACTCAAAACAACAACCATGGTCAATTGGGCCTCGCAACGGCGAGGACATAACTGAGATTGACCTAAAAAATTTACCAACTAACTGAGAGTGCAGCCTGGAACAGAACAAACAGGGCCCTCGGGGGGTGGAGTTGGATCCTAAAGCCCAAACAGGTTCTGAAGAACTGACTGCCCGAACCGACTGTCGCGTCGGGTATCCTGTTGCAGGCAGTAATGAGATGTGAATGTGTGGACAGATGACCACGTCACAGCTTTGCAGATCTCTTCAATGGTGGCTGACTTCAAGTGGGCTACCGACGCTGCCATGGCTCTAACATTATGAGCCGTGACATGACCCTCAAGAGCCAGCCCCGCCTGGGCGTAAGTGAAGGAAATGCAATCTGCTAGCCAATTGGAAATGGTGCGTTTCCCCACAGCCACTCCTCTCCTATTGAGATCAAAAGAAACAAACAATTGGGCGGACTGTCTGTTGGGCTGTGTCTGCTCCAAGTAGAAGGCCAATGCTCTCTTGCAGTCCAATGTGTGCAGCTGACGTTCAGCAGGGCAGGAATGAGGACGGGGAAAGAATGTTGGCAAGACAATTGACTGGTTCAGATGGAACTCCGACACAACCTTCGGCAAGAACTTAGGGTGAGTGCGGAGGACTACTCTGTTATGATGAAATTTGGTGTAAGGGGCCTGGGCTACCAGGGCCTGGAGCTCACTGACTCTACGAGCTGAAGTAACTGCCACCAAGAAAATGACCTTCCAGGTCAAGTACTTCAGATGGCAGGAATTCAGTGGCTCAAAAGGAGGTTTCATCAGCTGGGTGAGAACGACATTGAGATCCCATGACACTGTAGGAGGCTTGACAGGGGGCTTTGACAAAAGCAAACCTCTCATGAAGCGAACAACTAAAGGCTGTCCTGAGATCGGCTTACCTTCCACACGGTAATGGTATGCACTGATTGCACTAAGGTGAACCCTTACAGAGTTGGTCTTGAGACCAGACTCAGACAAGTGCAGAAGGTATTCAAGCAGGGTCTGTGTAGGACAAGAGCGAGGATCTAGGGCCTTGCTGTCACACCAGACGGCAAACCTCCTCCATAGAAAGAAGTAACTCCTCTTAGTGGAATCTTTCCTGGAAGCAAGCAAGATGCGGTAGACACCCTCTGACAGACCCAAAGAGGCAAAGTCTACGCTCTCAACATCCAGGCCGTGAGAGCCAGAGACTGGAGGTTGGGATGCAGAAGAGCCCCTTCGTCCTGCGTGATGAGGGTCGGAAAACACTCCAATCTCCACGGTTCTTCGGAGGACATCTCCAGAAGAAGAGGGAACCAGATCTGACGCGGCCAAAAAGGAGCAATCAGAATCATGGTGCCTCGGTCTTGCTTGAGTTTCAACAAAGTCTTCCCGACCAGAGGTATGGGAAGATAAGCATACAGCAGACCCTCCCCCCAGTCCAGGAGGAAGGCATCCGATGCCAGTCTGCCGTGGGCCTGAAGCCTGGAACAGAACTGAGGGACTTTGTGGTTGGCTCGAGATGCGAAGAGATCTACCAAGGGGGTGCCCCACACCTGGAAGATCTGTCGCACTACACGGGAATTGAGCGACCACTCATGAGGTTGCATAATCCTGCTCAACCTGTCGGCCAGACTGTTGTTTACGCCTGCCAGATATGTGGCTTGGAGCACCATGCCATGACGGCGAGCCCAGAGCCACATGCTGACGGCTTCCTGACACAGGGGGCGAGATCCGGTGCCCCCCTGCTTGTTGACGTAGTACATGGCAACCTGGTTGTCTGTCTGAATTTGGATAATTTGGTGGGACAGCCGATCTCTGAAAGCCTTCAGAGCGTTCCAGATCGCTCGCAACTCCAGAAGATTGATCTGCAGATCGCGTTCCTGGAGGGACCAGCTTCCTTGGGTGTGAAGCCCATCGACATGAGCTCCCCATCCCAGGAGAGACGCATCCGTGGTCAGCACTTTTTGTGGCTGAGGAATTTGGAAAGGACGTCCCAGAGTCAAATTGGACCAAATCGTCCACCAATACATGGATTTGAGAAAACTCGTGGACAGGTGGATCACGTCTTCTAGATCCCCAGCAGCCTGAAACCACTGGGAAGCTAGGGTCCATTGAGCAGATCTCATGTGAAGGCGGCCAATGGGAGTCACATGGACTGTGGAGGCCATGTGGCCCAGCAATCTCAACATCTGCCGAGCTGTGATCTGCTGGGACGCTCGCACCCGCGAGACGAGGGACAACAAGTTGTTGGCTCTCGCCTCTGGGAGGTAGGCGCGAGCCGTCCGAGAATCCAGCAGAGCTCCTATGAATTCGAGTTTCTGCACTGGGAGAAGATGGGACTTTGGATAATTTATCACAAACCCCAGTAGCTCCAGGAGGCGAATAGTCATCTGCATGGACTGCAGGGCTCCTGCCTCGGATGTGTTCTTCACCAGCCAATCGTCGAGATATGGGAACACGTGCACCCCCAGCCTGCGAAGTGCCGCTGCTACTACAGCCAAGCACTTTGTGAACACCCTGGGCGCAGAGGCGAGCCCAAAGGGTAGCACACAGTACTGGAAGTGACGTGTGCCCAGCTGAAATCGCAGATACTGCCTGTGAGCTGGCAGTATCGGGATGTGTGTGTAGGCATCCTTCAAGTCCAGAGAGCATAGCCAATCGTTTTCCTGAATCATGGGGAGAAGGGTGCCCAGGGAAAGCATCCTGAACTTTTCTTTGACCAGATATTTGTTCAGGGCCCTTAGGTCTAGGATGGGACGCATCCCCCCTGTTTTCCTTTCCACAAGGAAGTACCTGGAATAGAATCCCAGCCCTTCTTGCCCGGATGGCACGGGCTCGACCACATTGGCGCTGAGAAGGGCGGAGAGTTCCTCTGCAAGTACCTGCTTGTGCTGGAAGCTGTAAGACTGAGCTCCCGGTGGACAATTTGGAGGTTTTGAGGCCAAATTGAGGGTGTATCCTTGCCGGACTATTTGGAGAACCCACTGATCGGAGGTTATGAGAGGCCACCTTTGGTGAAAAGCTTTCAACCTCCCTCCGACTGGTAGGTCGCCCGGCACTGACACTTGGATGTCGGCTATGCTCTGCTGGAGCCAGTCAAAAGCTCGTCCCTTGCTTTTGCTGGGGAGCCGAGGGGCCTTGCTGAGTCGCACGCTGCTGACAAGAGCGAGCGCGCTGGGGCTTAGCCTGGGCCGCAGGCTGTCGAGAAGGAGGATTGTACCTACGCTTGCCAGAAGAGTAGGGAACAGTCTTCCTTCCCCCGAAAAATCGTCTACCTGTAGAGGTAGAAGCTGAAGGCTGCCGGCGGGAGAATTTGTCGAATGCGGTGTCCCGCTGGTGGAGCTGCTCTACCACCTGTTCGACTTTCTCTCCAAAAATGTTATCCGCACGGCAAGGCGAGTCCGCAATCCGCTGCTGGATTCTATTCTCCAGGTCGGAGGCACGCAGCCATGAGAGCCTGCGCATCACCACACCTTGAGCAGCGGCCCTGGACGCAACATCAAAGGTGTCATACACCCCTCTGGCCAGGAATTTTCTGCACGCCTTCAGCTGCCTGACCACCTCCTGAAAAGGCTTGGCTTGCTCAGGGGGGAGAGCATCAACCAAGCCCGCCAACTGCCGCACATTGTTCCGCATGTGTATGCTCGTGTAGAGCTGGTAAGACTGAATTTTGGCCACGAGCATAGAAGAATGGTAGGCCTTCCTCCCAAAGGAGTCTAAGGTTCTAGAGTCCTTGCCCGGGGGCGCCGAAGCATGCTCCCTAGAACTCTTAGCCTTCTTTAGGGCCAGATCCACAACTCCAGAATCATGAGGCAACTGGGTGCGCATCAGATCTGGGTCCCCATGGATCCGGTACTGGGACTCGATCTTCTTGGGGATGTGGGGATTAGTTAAAGGTTTTGTCCAGTTCGCAAGCAATGTCTTTTTTAGGACATGGTGCAAGGGAACAGTGGACGCTTCCTTAGGTGAAGAAGGATAGTCCAGGAGCTCAAACATTTCAGCCCTGGGCTCGTCCTCCACAACCACCGGGAAGGGGATGGCCGTAGACATCTCCCGGACAAAGGAAGCGAAAGACAGACTCTCAGGAGGAGAAAGCTGTCTTTCAGGAGAGGGAGTGGGATCGGAAGGAAGACCCTCAGACTCCTCGTCAGAGAAATATCTGGGGTCTTCTTCCTCTTCCCACGAGGCCTCACCCTCGGTGTCAGACATGAGTTCACGGACCTGTGTCTGCAACCGTGCCCGACTCGACTCCGTGGAGCCACGTCCACGATGGGGGCGTCGAGAGGTAGACTCCCTCGCCCGCATCGGCGAAGCTCCCTCCGCCGACGTAGTCGGGGAGCCTTCCTGGGAGGCGACAGCAGCCGGCACCGCACGCGGCACCGACGCCGGAGACCTCACCTCGGGCGATGGGCCAGCCGGCGCCACGCTCGACGGTACCGGTGGCGCAAGCACCGCCGGTACCGGAGGGGTAGGGCGCAACAGCTCTCCCAGAATCTCTGGGAGAACGGCCCGGAGGCTCTCGTTCAGAGTGGCTGCAGAGAAAGGCATGGAAGTCGATGCAGGCGTCGACGTCAGAACCTGTTCCGGGCGTGGAGGCTGTTCCGGGCTGTCCAGAGTGGAGCGCATTGACACCTCCTGAACAGAGGGTGAGCGGTCCTCTTGGTGCCGATGCCTGCTGGGTGCCGACTCCCTCGGCGACCCAGAGCTCTCGGTACCGACACGGGAAGGGGACCGGTGACGATGCTTCTTCGACTTCTTGGAACGAAGCATGTCACCGGAGCTTCCCTGTACCGACGAGGAGGACGTAGAATCCAGCCGTCGCTTCCTCGGGGCCGAGGCCGAAGGAGGTCGGTCTCGGGGGGGCTGTACCGCAGGAGCCCTCAGGGTAGGGGGAGACCCACCCGAAGGCTCACCGCCACCAGCAGGGGAATGGACAGCCCTCACCTGCACTCCCGACGATGCACCACCGTCCGCCGACATCAGCAGACGAGGTCCCGGTACCACCGACGTCGATGCAGCTATCCAATGTCTCGGCGCCGATGCAGAGGGCCGATGCCTCGATGCACTCGATGCACTGGCAGCCGAGGATGAAGCTCTGGACGCTGAAGACGTCGATGCACTCGATACCCCCGGTGCCGATGCCGACGAAGAGCCCGAGAACAAAACGTTCCACTGGGCCAATCTCGCTACCTGAGTCCGCCTTTGCAAAAGGGAACACAGACTACAGGCCTGAGGGCGGTGCTCGGCCCCAGACACTGAAGACACGACGCGTGCCTGTCAGTGAGCGAGATTACCCGGGCGCACTGGGTGCACTTCTTGAAGCCGCTGGAAGGCTTCGATGTCATGGGCGGAAAAATCACGCCGGCGAAATCAAAATCCGAAATGGCGAAATGAGCACCAAAACTGAGGGAGAAAAATCTCGACCGAGGCCGAAAAGAGGCCTACCCCGACAACGAAAGAAAACTTACCGGGGCAAAATCTGAAAATACGGGAAGGGGCAAACGAAACCCAAGGGGGCTTCCGGAACACTTCCCGAACAGTTTTAAAGGATTTTCCGAAGAAAAAACACGTCGAAAAAGGACGCGCGAGGTCGACTTTCCGGGGCTCGACATGGCGAAAACACGACCGTAACGAGTGCGGACGAAAGAAGACTGGCTGGCTCGAGCCGGTTTCGGGCGGGAAGACGGCCGCGCATGCGCGGTGCGCGCGAGGACTAGCAAAGGACTTTGCTAGTGAAGATTCCGATTGGAGGGGCTGCCGTGGACGTCACCCATCAGTGAGAACAAGCAGCCTGCTTGTCCTCGGAGAAAGTAGTTATTTAAAAATGGCTTTTAGGAGCTTTGTAATCCCAAAACATGCAGAAGCACTGTTAGCTACAGCTGGATGCACACTTTTCCCAATATCTTGTATCTGTAACCTATCACTTGATAATCACATACACACATGGTGGGGACAGGAGAGGGGTTGCAGTAAATGATGTAAGTAAGATACCAAGACACAATTCCATAACAGAGAGAAAAACAGCCCTGATGAAGCATGGATCAGCAGAGGTGATAAAATTCTAAATGCTGGAACCTAAAATTTAAAATAAAAGAGTTGGAAAAGGTGATGATTTCTTCCTGTCGTAAAAGGAAGTTGTAAATGTAAGCCTCCCATCTAATGAGCATATTTTAATATTCCTTCTGGAGTTCCAAACCAGCCTTCGTTCCAAACCCTCAAAAGCAAAAGCAGGTGTGCCAGAGTTTTACCAAATCCATTGCATCTGTCTGAGCTTAGCTAAAAAGCAAGAGCTTCTGCTGAGTTTTGAAACTCCAGCTAACAAATAGAATATGGTTATAGTTACACAGGACTCCAGAGAACCACCATACACAAATTCCCTCTTATACACAAAGGTTTGGAATAGATGTGAGGCAGGTGCAAGGCTCAGCTGTAACCCAGAGGTCTGCTTCTATGTTAAGTTTTAATGCTAAAAAAATAGGGCCGTGAATCTGAGCTGCAAAAACCCAAGGTAGCAGGTGAAGTTCTTCCATGTACAAGTATGGAATTTACTTCCTGTTCTTTGATTACAAGTTCTTTCCCTAAAAACCTTGAAATGAGCTGTAAAGCAGCTACCTAATATTATATCATTATTATAACCCAAATAAAACACTCACAACCACAATTAAAAACAGAAAGGAAAGGAGAAAAAGACAGCATAGATAAACTGTTCTTCCATGTCCTCAAACTCATTCATATAGAAAAGCTTTTTGAAATAAGATTTCACAACGTTCCAAAATCGTAAACAGCTTTAAGGTGAGGTTCAAATGGCAAAGGATTCCAAATTATAGGGCCAATGTAACCAAATGCCCATTGTCTGCTATGGACCTGATGCCTTAAACAACAACTAATGTCTAGATCAGCAGATCTGAGCTAGTGTGTCACGAACCCCTAGGAGGTGTGTCATGGGACCAGCCGGTGCAAACAGCAGCGGCTGAGAGGAGAATGTGGCTACAAGAATCCCTATGCTTCGCTCCTTTCCAGGTTGTGCAGGCAGCAAACTGCACTTAGTAGCCTTTCACCTCCAGTGCACAGAGACACCAGAAGAAAAAGCCTGCTATGTCTGGGAAGGAGCATGACATTAAGTTTGTGAAACTGCATCTCCTGCACCAGGCTATGTTTCCAGCTAGTGCTCTTCCCTCCAAGCCATTATCCTGCTGAGGATTGATGCTGCACTTCTTTTTGGAGTGGGGGAAAGACGGAGATGTAGACAGAATTGCTGGACCACAGGGGTGGAAAACAAAGGAGATGGAGACATGGAGTTGCTGGATCATAGGGGTGGGGAGAAAAGGAGAGGGGCTATGAAGCTGCTGGATCATAGGGGGTGGGAGAGGACACACAGCTTTTGGACTATAGGGGTGGAAGGGAAAAGAGGTGACACACAGCTGCTGTACCATAAGGGTGGGAGAGGGAACAGGGTGATGCTGGACAGGAAGATGCTGGGTAACAAGTGTGGGTGAGGGCAACAGGAAATGCTGAGCTACAAGGGTGTAGGGAGGGACTGAGAGGGGAGATGCCAGGTCTCCCATATGGGAGGGGTCATGAGGGTTGCTAAGGAAATAAAAGACAGGATGGTGAGTACATAGAAGTGTAGTAATGGGGAGTAGATGAAAGACAGAAGGGAATAGGAGACCAGGGAAAAGTGGGACAAAAGAAATGGAAGATCTAGGGGGTGAGAGGAGGAGATGAAAAGTTGATAGATAAGAACTATAGATGGAGAACTGAAGAGTGAGAGGGTGAAATTTGAGTGGTCAGGAAGTCAGAAAAGAAAAAGAAGAACTACGGCAGAGACAGATGCAGTGAGGGAATGGGAAGATAGGAGGAAACTGGACAAATAGCTTCCACTTGAAAGAGAGCAGAAGACAGAGAAAAGCAGAAAAGAGAAACTGGGACCAACATAATTGGAAAAATAAAGTGACTAGACAGCAAAGGTAGAAAAAAGTGCTTTATTTTGAATTTAAATTGAATATGTTAGCTTTGGGAAATATGCATCATAGATGTCTGTTTTTATTTCTCTCATGTTGTGATACAAGCCTAGTTTGACTTCTTGGGGTTCTCAGTTCAATTTTTGTCTTCATATTTCTGTTTCTAATTTGTGATCCCTTGTTTTGTATTTGGTGAGGGTCTGTCTGTGTTTTGCATGTGACCAAGGTTTGATATTCTATTTGCATGTAGTTTCTGTCTAGAACTCTGTAGCAGATCCACTTGTTCTGTTTTAACAGTTGTAAGTGTATTGGTGTTCTAGGGCCTTATGTAATATTTGTTGTGGTTTATTCATAGGTAGGGTTCATGTTTGAATCATAGGAATTCATGCTACTGATCTAAATGGGGGAGACCACATCCAAGACTGAAAAGCATTTTTCTACCTTTGCTGACTGCTTCTGCTTACTGATATCAATACCAGAGATAAGTCTACTGTACAGGAGATGGAAAGGTAGAGGAGCGGATCTAAAGATTGCTGGTGAGAGAGAAAAGGAGGAAAAGAAAGGGGATGTGGGGAAGAAAAGCAGCACAGGCAGGAATCGAAGATTGAGGGGGTAATTGAAAAGGAATAATTGGGAAAAATGAGGGGAAGGCTGAAGAGAGAGGATCAATGTGGGGATGATGGTGGAAATAGGTGGAAACTGATTATGAGATCACCTAGTATTTGTTTTGACTGCACGGACTAACTTCAGATCCCTTGCATCTGCTTAAATCTTGAGACCACAGGATCCATTTGCAGCAGTGAAGTGAGCGATCTGGAGGATCTGGCAGATCCAGAAATCTCTGGATCTCACTTTACTGATGTGCAAAAAGAAAAAAAAAAACCAAAACCTTACATGCTGGCAGTTGCACTACCAGAGACTTCTCCTGCAGCAAATCCACTGCCCATGCCTCATTTACTTACTTGCTCCCTCACTATACATGTGATTCTTTGCATTGTTCAATCCCCACTGCTAGAGAAGGTAAAACCAGATCAAGTGGATCTGGCTCCTAACCAGACCTGATAATGGTGGCACTGAATGGGAGTGAGGATGGGGGGGGTGGGTCTTCAGATAAAAGATCCATAACATATTTTGGTAACATGCATATCTTCGATACACAGAGTGGATTATTGAGTTTCCATTTCACTTTTTGTTTCTACATTTGTAATTTGTGGTCAACCAGTCTGTATTTGTAGTGGTCCTGCTATGTTCTGTCTGTATGACAGAGGTGATGTATTTCACTAGTGAACAGAGATCTGTATAAATCTAATGTTAGGTTACCTTGGTGCTTACTACTAAGTATTAGTGTTGCTGTAATATGGCAGATTTGCTACACATATGTTGAGTGGGGCTTTTCTTTAGGCTTTGTATTATTCTTAATGTGCCCGGTACTGGAGCAATTTATGTTGCTGTTACTCAGATAACAGCATAGTAACATAGCATAGTAACATAGTAAATGATGGCAGATAAAGACCTGTAAGGTCCATCCAGTCTGCCCAACAAGATAAACTCATTTTACATGGTATGTGATATTTTATATATATACCAGAGTTTGATTTGTCCTTGCCTTTCTCAGGGCACAGACCATAGAGGTCTGCCCAGTACTGTTCTTGTACTAAGTTCTGAAGTTAACATCGAAGCCCCTTAAAATTTGCACTCCAGCCCATTCCTATCTATTCAGTCACGATCGGGGCGTAGACCGTAGAAGTCTGCCCAGCTCCCGTTTTGTTTCCAATTACCGGCGTCACCACCCAATCTCCGCTAAGATTCCACGGAACCATTCTTTCTAAACAGGATGAGAGTATAGTGATTTCCTTAGAGAAACTGTCCTAGTTCTGCACCTGTGGTTGGCAGGAGAGGATTTTTGTGGATGCAGTGTATATTTAGAAAATTATTACTATTATTGACAGGTGTTACAGCAAGATGCTGTAAAAACCGGATGATCCCATTTTTAAAATGGTACCGTTCAGGAACTGACCATTAAGATCCATTTTAGCAAAATGGGGTTTAGCAAAGATGATAAAGTTGCAATTAGAGTTTTGTGACAAAATAAGCCATATGGCGCAAAGCATTTGCTAGGGAGTTTCCTAACAAAGGTTGGACTAATTTATTTTCAAAGGTCATATTAAATGTTTAAACAATTGTAAAGTATTTTGAAACTATGTAAGGGGTCCCGTTTTTTTCTGGACACTGTGTATATAACCTGAAAGAAGGACAAGATGGAGAGATATGATAGAAATGTTTAAATATCTCTAAATTATTAATTCAAAGGAGAAAGGCCTCTTTCAAAGGAAAAAGTTCTAGAATAAGGGTCACTGAATGAGGGTGAAAAGCGGTAGACTCAGGAGTAATTAAAGAAAAATATTTTTTTCAACAAGAGTAAAGGATGCTTGGAACAGTCTTCCAATGAAGATGGTGGAGATAAGGACAGTATCTGAATTCAAGAAAGCATGGATTAGCACAAAAAGGGAGCAGGAATGGATTGTACAACAAAGCAGTTGGTTTGTATGGACAGGCCAGATGGTCTTTTCCTGGCTTATGTTCTACATTTCTGTAACTTCACACAGATTGATCAATACACTTTACTAGTCTTCAGTCCAGAATTTGTCAGACAGACTTATTATTTAAAAATGTGTTTATGCTCCTCTTGGCTCCCTCAAAGCCCTCCCAACTGCATATTGCTATGTACTGTATTGCCTTCAGCACAGGACAAGTTGAACTCTAAGGACATGAATGAGAGTTAAAAGGTCAATATAATCAAAAGTCTTCATTCAGTGACCTCTCCATACAAATTCTGTGCTGGAACCATAGGGAAAAAGTGATCTAAAATGTGAAATATTAAATACCTGTTTGGCAGGCCTGGATCATATTATTCAGGTGTCCATGGGATTTTGGTTTAGAAGGAAAGGTTTTTTCAAGCTGATTTTGAATGTTCACCATTGCTGTTTTTATGATATCAGCAGCAGAGCCTTGGACCGTTGTGTTTACAGCCTGTCGTTCAGCCTAGGAATGGCAAAAGAAATATTTTAAATCTACTCCTTAACAGAGATATACAATTACAATTTATTCATTTATTAACTTTGTTCAGATAAGTACAAAGACAACAAAATTCATTGTCCTCCAATGGGAATATTAACTCCACCTTCCATCTAATCAGTCTTTATGGATAAATACAGCAAAATTATTTACCTAGAACATTCATTCATTGATAATGGCTCAATGGAGTCATACATGTGGATCATGTGAGCTGGGTTAGCATTCCAGAGAAAACTTATGGATAGGCCTGAGCAAGGACTCGCATGATAACCAACTGCTAGGGAAAGATACAAATTAAAAAACAGGGGAGGAAAGAGGGCTATGTGACCTTACTGAGCTACTGTCACTGGAGAATATGAATGCAATGGAGCTCACATGACACATATATTGAAAACCTCCTGCAAATATTCTAGAAGAGGTGGCAAAATTCTGTGGCCCGAACAGAGTTTTAATAGTATCTGTATGCTTTTTAGGTAGGTCAGACACTTCCTTGACTTTGTCATCAAATAAATTATCTCCATGACAAGGAACATCTGTTAAATGCTCTTGGACAGCAGATTCAAAATTGGAGACCCTGAGCCAGAAAAGACGCCGCATTGCTACTCCTGAGGTGGAAATACATGAAGAGACAGGCCTGCCTTTCAAGATATTTACGACAAATCTAGAAGTTTCCTGTGAAGCTTAAGGAACTCATCAGCCTTTTCAGAAGGAAGGAAGTCTGCAAAGGAGAGAGTACTCTGTATTAGAGATTACGTAAATTGTGGAATAAAGTTGATAATCTAATATACAATTGGTTAGCATTGAAGCCTAAAATGTTCTTCTGCCAAAAGAGTCTAATGTTCTAGCTTCTCTGCCTGGAGGAGCAGAAGAACGAGATCTCACACTGAGTATGTTTTAAAGCAGATCCCAAAACCAAAGAAAGATGGGATAATTCAGTTTTCTCAAACCCTGCGCACTTCTGTATCCTGTACATTGTATCAATTTTCTTTGGAGCAACTTGAACTGTCAGTGGAGCCTCCCAGTTTTTGATCAGAGTATCCTTCATAATTGTATGAAGTGGAACAATGATTCCTTCTCTAGGAGGAGTGTCATAATCTAGAACCTCAAAGAATTCTGAATGAGGTTCTCCCTGTCTCCAATTTGAAAGGTATGACTTGGGCCATCTCATGGACAAAGCCAGGAAAGAATATACTTTCTGGAGGAGACTTACATCTCTCAGGTGGCGGAGAAGGATCAGACGAAATGCCACAGGACTCCTCAACTGAGAGGTCCTGCTCTGTCTCCCAGAACAGGTCTGAGTCTGACTCTTCAAAGTGCTGTTCATGAAAAGTACATGGAAGAGTGTGTCAACTAGAGCATTGACTCTGGGATGAGGTGCGCCAAGGCAGATGATTCTCTGAGGATGGAGAAAGTTCCTCTGCCGATGATGCATGCGTTAGTCGGGTTCCTGGTGCCACCGACGGTCGTGCAGACCCTCTCCTGTGACCGTCTCTCCGATGTATCAAACGGGCTGAAGCTGGCGCAAGCACCCTGTAGGTCTGTATATGCATATGCAGTAGCCCTGAGAGATCTTCTTTGAGCATGGCCCAGATTTCCTCATGTAGAGCAGGTGTTTGTACCAGCTGAGAAAGTGGTGTGGACCCAGCCTTAGTTATAGCCTGTGCAGGCACAGAAGATCTCAAAGGCTCTCAATAAGAAGGAAGCTGGAGAAAAGGAGAGCTGTCACTGCAGCATGGACACTCCCCATGCATTGAGGATGTCAATGCAGGGGAGGTGTTGTCAGAATGCCTGGAGAGAGAACGATAATGATACTTTTTATACTAGATGTCCCTCAATGCACGCAGTACTGAAGAAGATGATGTAGACTCCTTACACTGTTGCATCCACTCGATGTTGCGTCGGTGAATCCTAATCTAATTAGGACAGACAAACAGGACAAATAAGAGATAAGGGAATATTAAAAGTGAGGATGATAAAATAAGGGTTCTGAACAAGTGAATAAGGGTTAGGAGTTAAAAGCATGGAAGGAAAAATGGCTGATACAAGGTTGAAAGGCTTGATGGCCCGGGGAGCTCAAGTAGTCGCGTACCCAAAAATGGTTGATGCATCCCGGGCAAAAGAAGGGCTCAGCGGCCCCAACGGGTGAAAAATGAAAAATAATTTTAAAAATGAATAAGTTGAACAAAATTAATAAAGAAAAAGAAGAATATGAAGAAAACATATCTTAAAAAAAGGGAAGGCACCAAAAGGCAAAAGTTTGACATGCCAAGGAGAGATTAGAAAAACACCTCCAGTGGACACGATTTTTGTACTGCCTTTTGTTTACTATATGTAGTTATAGTTTGGGTTTTTTTGATGCATTTTTATTATGTGTGTTATTTTTGTACTCTGTTCTGGATAAGTGCAGAATATAAATTTTAAAAAATGAAATGAAAAATGGAACCTCTCTGCTCTGTGGAAAACGTTAGACTGCTGGTTCTGCACTTGAGCGTCGGGTGGGAAGGCACCTGTGCATAAGTGGTGGGGGCACTACCTCAAAGTTTCAAATTGACAGTGCACTATTGCAGTGTCCACACTGGTCTCCATGGATACCTGCTTGTCCTCAGATAACAGGTGCTCTCTGTGGACAGAGGGATCCAACAGCTACACATTCCTGCCCTCCCTTCCTGAGGGTGAAGCTAGCTAAGAACTGACTGAGGAGATAGAACACTGCAGGAGCGTAAGAATATCCCTGCTGTCTCAGAGTCTTTTCAGCTCTGGAAGAGGGTACTCAAATTGGAATCATCACTGTGACATCATCCATTGTGTGAATATAGGATCCTGACGTCTATGGAGAACACTCCTTACAGGTATGCAACTACACTTTCAAAACAGACTGCTTGTGATTCAGGAAATGTTAATGTTTAACTCATCTTAAGTAAATATCTACTTAAAGAAAAATTCAAAAATAAAAAGTGAAAACATTTATACTTACATCTCTGCAGGGCCGGACTTAACAAGTGCGGGGCCCTGTGCAGACCAATTTGGTGGGGCCCCATCCTAGCCCCGCCCCTGACCTAGCCCCACCCTAGCTCCACCCATTGATAAGATTATTCAATTTTTAGAAACTTTTTTATTTATGAAATTTCAAATAAAGACAAATGAAGCTAAACTTGTACAGAAAAACTATCACGACCCTCCCCCCAGAAATTATTCAGTTCAAGTCCACTACAATTAGTAGCTCCAATTCTCATAACAAAGGAGAATAAAGGAAAAATATTAATTAAGAAAAGATCCAGTACTTTCAAATTCCCCTATTACTCTGTAACCCATCAAACCAGAGAGGCAACACTGAGATCCCCAAGTAGCCAAAAAAGATGTAAGTGCATAGGTTCCTATTAAAGACAAAACCACAACACATTTAAAGTAGCAAATTTTTCCATAAATCAGCTATATTGGAGATAGACTGACTGTCCTAAATCTAGTCCTCCTGCTCCTGGGTGTGCTGCTTTGAAATCAGCTCCCCCTGCTGCTGCGAAGCTTCCATGAAGAAGGAAGAATTGACTTTTGTATCTGAATGTAACTCGCCTTGAGCTACTGCTGAGAAAGGCGTGCTCTAACATCACATCCCAAAGACTAGTACCACACATAAAGCGAATGCTACATACCTGTAGAAGGTATTCTCCGAGGACAGCAGGCTGATTGTTCTCACTGATGGGTGACGTCCACGGCAGCCCCTCCAATCGGAAACTTCACTAGCAAAGTCCTTTGCTAGCCCTCGCGCGCCCGCGCGCACCGCGCATGCGCGGCCGTCTTCCCGCCCGAAACCGGCTCGAGCCGGCCAGTCCAGTATGTAGCAAGACAATACACTTCAAGGGAAGACACAACTCCAACGGGGAGGCGGGCGGGTTTGTGAGAACAATCAGCCTGCTGTCCTCGGAGAATACCTTCTACAGGTATGTAGCATTCGCTTTCTCCGAGGACAAGCAGGCTGCTTGTTCTCACTGATGGGGTATCCCTAGCCCCCAGGCTCACTCAAAACAACAACATTGGTCAATTGGGCCTCGCAACGGCGAGGACATAACTGAGATTGACCTAAAAAATTTACCAACTAACTGAGAGTGTAGCCTGGAACAGAACAAACAGGGCCCTCGGGGGGTGGAGTTGGATCCTAAAGCCCAAACAGGTTCTGAAGAACTGACTGCCCGAACCGACTGTCACGTCGGGTATCCTGCTGCAGGCAGTAATGAGATGTGAATGTGTGGACAGATGACCACGTCGCAGCTTTGCAAATTTCCTCCATGGTGGCTGACTTCAAGTGGGCTACCGACGCAGCCATGGCTCTAACATTATGAGCCGTGACATGACCCTCAAGAGCCAGCCCAGCCTGGGCGTAAGTGAAGGAAATGCAATCTGCTAGCCAATTGGATATGGTGCGTTTCCCTACAGCCACTCCCCTCTTGTTGGGATCAAAAGAAACAAACAATTGGGCGGACTGTCTGTGGGGCTGTGTCCGCTCCAGATAGAAGGCCAATGCTCTCTTGCAGTCCAATGTGTGCAGCTGACGTTCAGCAGGGCAGGAATGAGGACGGGGAAAGAATGTTGGCAAGACAATTGACTGGTTCAGATGGAACTCCGACACAACCTTTGGCAGAAACTTAGGGTGAGTGCGGAGGACTACTCTGTTGTGATGAAATTTGGTGTAAGGGGCCTGGGCTACCAGGGCCTGAAGCTCACTGACTCTACGAGCCGAAGTAACTGCCACCAAGAAAATGACCTTCCAGGTCAAGTACTTCGGATGGCAGGAATTCAGTGGCTCGAAAGGAGGTTTCATCAGCTGGGTGAGAACGACATTGAGATCCCATGACACTGTAGGAGGCTTGACAGGGGGCTTTGACAAAAGCAAACCTCTCATGAAGCGAACAACTAAAGGCTGTCCTGAGATCGGCTTACCTTCCACTTGGTAATGGTATGCACTGATTGCACTAAGGTGAACCCTTACGGAGTTGGTCTTCAGACCAGACTCAGACAAGTGGAGAAGGTATTCAAGCAGGGTCTGTGTAGGACAAGAGCGAGGATCTAGGGCCTTGCTGTCACACCAGACGGCAAACCTCCTCCAATGAAAGAAGTAGCTTCTCTTAGTGGAGTCTTTCCTGGTAGCAAGCAAGATGCGGGAGACACCCTCTGGCAGACCCAAAGAGGCAAAGTCTACGCCCTCAACATCCAGGCCGTGAGAGCCAGGGACTGGAGGTTGGGATGCAGAAGAGCCCCTTCGTCCTGCGTGATGAGGGTCGGAAAACACTCCAATCTCCACGGTTCTTCGGAGGATAACTCCAGAAGAAGAGGGAACCAGATCTGACGCGGCCAAAAGGGAGCAATCAGAATCATGGTGCCTCGGTCTTGCTTGAGTTTCAACAAAGTCTTCCCCACCAGAGGAATGGGAGGATAAGCATACAGCAGACCTTCCCCCCAATCCAGGAGGAAGGCATCCGACGCCAGTCTGCCGTGGGCCTGAAGCCTGGAACAGAACTGAGGGACCTTGTGGTTCACTTGAGATGCGAAGAGATCCACCAGGGGGGTGCCCCACGCCTGGAAGATCTGTCGCACCACACGGGAATTGAGCGACCACTCGTGAGGTTGCATAATCCTGCTCAACCTGTCGGCCAGACTGTTGTTTACGCCTGCCAGATATGTGGCTTGGAGCACCATGCCTTGACGGCGAGCCCAGAGGCCACATGCTGACGGCTTCCTGACACAGGGGGCGAGATCCGGTGCCCCCCTGCTTGTTGACATAGTACATGGCAACCTGATTGTCTGTCTGAATTTGGATAATTTGGTGGGACAGCCGATCTCTGAAAGCCTTCAGAGCGTTCCAGATCGCTCGCAACTCCAGAAGATTGATCTGTAGATCGCTTTCTTGGAGGGACCACCTTCCTTGGGTGTGAAGCCCATCGACATGAGCTCCCCATCCCAGGAGAGACGCATCCGTGGTCAGCACTTTTTGAGGCTGAGGAATTTGGAAGGGACGTCCCAGAGTCAAATTGGAGCAAATCGTCCACCAATACAGGGATTCGAGAAAACTCGTGGACAGGTGGATCACGTCCTCTAGGCCCCCGGCGGCCTGATACCACTGGGAGGCTAGGGTCCATTGAGCAGATCTCATGTGAAGGCGGGCCATGGGAGTCACATGAACTGTGGAGGCCATGTGGCCCAGCAATCTCAACATCTGCCGAGCTGTGATCTGCTGGGACGCTCGCACCCGCGAGACGAGGGACAACAAGTTGTTGGCCCTCGCCTCTGGGAGATAGGCGCGAGCCGTCCGAGAATCCAGCAGGGCTCCGATGAATTCGAGTTTCTGCACTGGGAGAAGATGGGACTTTGGGTAATTTATCACAAACCCCAGTAGCTCCAGGAGGCGAATAGTCATCTGCATGGACTGCAGGGCTCCTGCCTCGGATGTGTTCTTCACCAGCCAATCGTCGAGATATGGGAACACGTGCACCCCCAGCCTGCGAAGCGCCGCTGCTACCACAGCTAGGCACTTTGTGAACACCCTGGGCGCAGAGGCGAGCCCAAAGGGTAGCACACAGTACTGGAAGTGGCGTGTGCCCAGCTGAAATCGCAGATACTGTCTGTGAGCTGGCAGTATCGGGATGTGTGTGTAGGCATCCTTCAAGTCCAGAGAGCATAGCCAATCGTTTTGCTGAATCATGGGGAGAAGGGTGCCCAGGGAAAGCATCCTGAACTTTTCTTTTACGAGATATTTGTTCAGGGCCCTTAGGTCTAGGATGGGACGCATCCCCCCTGTTTTCTTTTCCACAAGGAAGTACCTGGAATAGAACCCCAGCCCTTCTTGCCCGGATGGCACGGGCTCGACCGCATTGGCGCTGAGAAGGGCGGAGAGTTCCTCTGCAAGTACCTGCTTGTGCTGGAAGCTGTAGGACTGAGCTCCCGGTGGACAATTTGGAGGTTTTGAAGCCAAATTGAGAGTGTATCCTTGCCGGACTATTTGGAGAACCCACTGATCGGAGGTTATGAGAGGCCACCTTTGGTGAAAAGCTTTCAACCTCCCTCCGACAGGCAGGTCGCCCGGCACTGACACTTGGATGTCGGCTATGCTCTGCTGGAGCCAGTCAAAAGCTCGCCCCTTGCTTTTGCTGGGGAGCCGCGGGGCCTTGCTGAGTCGCACGCTGCTGACGAGAGCGAGCGCGCTGGGGCTTAGCCTGGGCCGCAGGCTGTCGGGAAGGAGGATTGTACCTACGCTTGCCAGAAGTATAGGGAACAGTCTTCCTTCCCCCGAAAAATCGTCTACCTGTAGAGGTAGAAGCTGAAGGCTGCCGGCGGGCGAACTTGTCGAATGCGGTGTCCCGCTGGTGGAGAGACTCTACCACCTGCTCGACCTTTTCGCCAAAAATGTTATCCGCACGGCAAGGCGAGTCCGCAATCCGCTGCTGGATTCTATTCTCCAGGTCGGCGGCACGCAGCCATGAGAGCCTGCGCATCACCACACCTTGAGCAGCGGCCCTGGACGCAACATCAAAAGTGTCATAAACTCCTCTGGCCAGGAATTTTCTGCACGCCTTCAGCTGCCTGACCACCTCCTGAAAAGGCTTGGCTTGCTCAGGGGGAAGAGCATCAACCAAGCCCGCCAACTGCCGCACATTATTCTGCATGTGTATGCTCGTGTAGAGCTGGTAAGACTGGATCTTGGACACGAGCATAGAGGAATGGTAGGCCTTCCTCCCAAAGGAGTCTAAGGTTCTAGCGTCCTTGCCCGGGGGCGCCGAAGCATGTTCCCTAGAACTCTTAGCCTTCTTTAGGGCCAAATCCACAACTCCAGAGTCATGAGGCAACTGAGTGCGCATCAGCTCTGGGTCCCCATGGATCCGGTACTGGGACTCGATCTTCTTGGGAATGTGGGGATTAGTTAATGGCTTGGTCCAGTTCGCAAGCAATGTCTTCTTCAGGACATGGTGCAAGGGAACAGTGGACGCTTCCTTAGGTGGAGAAGGATAGTCCAGGAGCTCAAACATTTCAGCCCTGGGCTCGTCCTCCACAACCACCGGGAAGGGGATGGCCGTAGACATCTCCCGGACAAAGGAGGCAAAAGACAGACTCTCGGGAGGAGAAAGCTGTCTCTCAGGAGAGGGAGTGGGATCAGACGGAAGACCCTCAGACTCCTCGTCAGAGAAATATCTGGGATCTTCCTCTTCCTCCCACGAGGCCTCACCCTCGGTGTCAGACACAAGTTCACGGACCTGTGTCTGCAACCTCGCCCTGCTCGACTCCGTGGAACCCCGTCCACGATGGGGGCGTCGAGAGGTAGACTCCCTCGCCCGCATCGGCGAAGCTCCCTCCGCCGACGTAGTCGGGGAGCCTTCCTGGGAGGTGGCCGCGGTCGGTACCGCACGCGGTACCGACGTCGGGGACCTCAACCTGGGCGATGGGCCAGCCGGCGCCACGCTCGACGGTACCGGTGGCGCAAGCACCGCCGGTACCGGAGGGGTAGGGCGCAACAGCTCTCCCAGAATCTCTGGGAGAACGGCCCGGAGGCTCTCGTTTAGAGCGGCTGCAGAGAAAGGCTGAGAGGTCGATGCAGGCGTCGACGTCAGTACCTGTTCCGGGCGTGGAGGCTGTTCCGGGCTGTCCAGAGCGGAGCGCATCGACACCTCCTGAACAGAGGGTGAGCGGTCCTCTCGGTGCCGATGCCTGCTGGGTGCCGAATCCCTCGGCGACCCAGAGCTCTCGGTGCCGACACGGGGAGGAGACCGGTGTCGATGCTTCTTCGATTTCTTCCGAAGCATGTCACCAGAGCTCCCCGGCACCGACGAGGAGGACGTCGAATCCATCCGTCGCTTCCTCGGGGCCGAGACTGAAGAAGGTCGATCTCGGGGGGGCTGTACCGCAGGAGCCCTCAGGGTAGGAGGAGACCCACCCGAGGGCTCACCGCCACCAGCAGGGGAATGGACAGCCCTCACCTGCACTCCACCCGATGCACCACCGTCCGACGACATCAGCAGACGAGGTCCTGGTACCACCGACGTCGATGCAGCTATCCGATGTCTCGGCGCCGATGCAGAGGCCCGATGCCTCGATGCAGGGGCGGCCGAGGAAGATGGTCTGGACGCTCACGACGTCGATGCACTCGAAGATCCCGGTGCCGATGCCGACGAAGAGCCCGAGAACAACACGTTCCACTGGGCTAGTCTCGCTACCTGAGTCCGCCTTTGAAGCAGGGAACACAGACTGCAGTTCTGAGGGCGGTGCTCGGCCCCCAGACACTGAAGACACGACGAGTGTCGATCAGTGAGCGAGATAACCCGGGCGCACTGGGTGCACTTCTTGAAGCCGCTGGAAGGCTTCGATGTCATGGGCGGAAAAATCACGCCGGCGAAATCAAAAGCCGAAATGGCGAAATTTGAAGCACCAAATTTAGAGGGAGAAAAAATCTCGACCGAGGCCGAAAAGAGGCCTACCCCGACGACGAAAGAAAACTTACCGGGGCAAAAAAGCTGGAAGTACGGGAGGATTTACACGAAACCCGGCGGGGGGTTTCCGGAGCACTTCCCGACTAGGACAAAGCTTTCCCGAAGGAAAAAAACACGTTCAAAACAAATTGGACGCGCGAGGTCGACTTTCCGGGGCTCGACACGGCGAAAACACGACCGTACCGAGTGCGGACAAAAGAAGACTGGCCGGCTCGAGCCGGTTTCGGGCGGGAAGACGGCCGCGCATGCGCGGTGCGCGCGGGCGCGCGAGGGCTAGCAAAGGACTTTGCTAGTGAAGTTTCCGATTGGAGGGGCTGCCGTGGACGTCACCCATCAGTGAGAACAAGCAGCCTGCTTGTCCTCGGAGAATATAATATATAATAAAGTGATATAAAACACAAAAAATGTCCTTAGGACCTAAAGAACAATTCTACAATACCATAATAGCACTAACTTCCAGGAATCACACAGCAAGGGCAGCAGCATAAACAATGCAATATCAATATTGGAAAACTAAACAAGCCGGATTAGATCAGCCCTACATAGACATTCAGTGTTAACAGAATACCTGGTCTTTCACACATACAGAACACGGATAGACCCTTACCAGGTATAGAATAAGTAACCATGAACTAAAAATAGAACTATGTAGACAAAAATGCTTATGGATTAATTTACAGCAATATAACTAGGCATACCTCAGATGTACAGTCATATGTAAAATATTTAAATTTTCTTGAACCCATATTCTTAAAAATACACTATGATTTTAAGAACTTCTGAAATTAAACCAAACCCCAAGAAACTAGACTCTCCAATGAATGCAACACTAAAATATATACCAAAATGTAAAGATAGCAGATGTAAATTTTAAAATGACATATTCCAATCACATTACAAATTAATAAATAAAAATAAAGCAAAAAAATGGAAATAAGGCATTTCTTCTTTCCCCCTTCCATCTAGCGTATCCCCCTCTCCCCATTCATCCAGTGCCCCCCAATCTCCCATTCCAACCAATGTGTCTCCTCTCTCCCCCTTCCGTGTCTCCCTTTCTGTCTCCTCTCCCCCTTCCATCTAGCATGTCCCCACTCCTCCCCTTCCATCCAGCATGTCCCCTCTCTCTCCTCCATTCAGCTTCTCCCCTTCTATATCTCTACTTACATACAGCTTTTCCCACCTCTCCCATCTTCCATCCAGCATGCCTCCTCTCTCCCTCTTCCATCCAGCATGTCCTCTTTGTCTCCCTCTTTCAATCAGCATGTCCCCTCTCTCCCCTCTGTCACACGATCTTTCATCCAGTGTTTCTCTCTTTCTTTCTTTCTTTCTTTCTTCCCTCCATCCAACATCTCCCACTCCCTCCTCCTTCCATTCAGCGTTTTCTCTCTCTCTTTATCCTTCGGTCTCTCCCCTGTCTCTCTCTTCTTATTCACCCTGTCCACCAGTGTCTCAGTGTCCCTGTCTTTACCCTCCCTCTATAGTCAGCATCTTTCCGCTTGCCCTATGCTCCCTTCCATGGTCTGCATTTCCTGTTTATGTTCCTGTTCCTTTCCATGTCCAGCTTTTCTCTCTTCTCTACCCTCTGTACCCCCACCCTTGGTCCAGCCTCTCTCCCTCCCTCACTCATAGTCCAGCATGTCTCCTCCTGATCCAGTATGTCTCTTCTCTCCACCAATCCACCCAGACCAGCATTTCTCCACATCTTCCACCTCCCCTTTGCTCCAGCAGGTCTCTCTTGTTTCCTTCCCTCTGTTTCCCCTATCTCTCTCTCAAAATCACTGAGAAATTAGGACTTACCAGCTGCTGCTGGTGCTGCTATTTTCTCTTTAGTCCATCACCAGACCAGTGCAGCAGAACCAGGCTGTAGGTGTGCCCTCCACTACAACGCAGCCCGCCCTTGAGGAAGGAAGTTGACTGTGTCGCGGCGGGCTGCACATCGCGGGGGTGGGCGGGATCACGCACCGCATCAGCGGTCAGGAGGTGTCACGGGGTGACAGAGTGCGTAGTGGCGCTGGGAGCGCAGAAGTCAGGCACCAGCAGTCTCATCTGGCGGGTCTGGCGGCAGCGGGACTCGGAGCACCGCAGAACTGTCGAAGGCAGCACCCGGAGGCCGGACCAGGATGGAGGAGGCGGAGTCTAGGCGCGCCGCGCCAGGCCCCCCTAAGCGCGAGGCCCTATGCGGCCGCCTCGGTCTAAGACCGGCCCTGCATCTCTGCATAAAACAGTATGTTTAATGCTCATTGTCACAAGAGTTCACTTTCTACCAATCCTCAGTGTCATGTGATGGATAGCTACTTCAATAATAATATTTTTCTTTCTTTCACACTAGATGCCATTATAGGGTAAGCTGAATATATTGAGCTTATTCATTTGACTACGAGCCCTTCCACATTCCCATACTTCTTCCCTTTGTAAAGAGATCTTCTATGCTACGTACGTGTGCTCTAAGATAGGGTTTGGAGTCCTTAATCGCAGGTAGGTACCTCCGTCTTCCCAGGATAGTCTGAACGAAACCATTCCTACTACAATTCTTTACTGTATCCTTCAAAAACTTCTGAACACCTAAAAGACAAATGAAGAAATTAGAAGGGGGAAAAAAGGGACATCTGTGTAACTGGTTTACAAACCCAGCCTTAAAGATGTGGACCAGAGCAGTACCGAGGTAACTGAAGAGGTGTCATATGCTAAAGCATGATAAGAAAAGGAA
The DNA here is from genome assembly GCF_901765095.1 of Microcaecilia unicolor. Taxonomy (NCBI): domain Eukaryota; kingdom Metazoa; phylum Chordata; class Amphibia; order Gymnophiona; family Siphonopidae; genus Microcaecilia; species Microcaecilia unicolor. The sequence continues at coordinate 251,182,858 of NC_044035.1, read as the reverse complement.
TAATGAGCTACCATCATGAAGCAGACAGAGCTCTCCAACCAATTAAATTTTGCTGAGTAGCCTGATGTGAAGCACAAAGGCTGTAGATTCAAATTTTGAGACCCTAAGTTGGACCACAGGCTTAGCATTCTACCTTGCTGCAACAAATATAAAACCATCACAATGTACCTGGAAAAAAATAAGAAGAGAAGAAGGAAGGACAAACACAACTGGTTTCAAGGAAGACAGGGAAACACAGATTGATTTGCATATACTGCCTCCATTGTATACATATCTCTTCATGTATATTCACTGTGGATATCCTGAAAACCTGACTGGCAAGAGGGTACTCCAGGACCGACTTAGGAAGCACTGCCCTAAGACAGTCTTCCACATGTAGTTGTGCTCTTACAAGTATTTCCCTGTCTTCCTTGAAACACTGGCTAGTGAGTACAACAGCCAACTGTGAAACAAGGAAGCCAACTCGAGTACAAATTAGATTGTATGCCCTCTGGGGCAATGATCTACCTACTGTATTTGATTTGTATCACACTTAGACTACCTTTCCTTTAGAAAGGTAACTAAATAAAAAGGAGAAAAAGGCTAAGAACAGACAACTTAGAATCATTATGGGGCTATATTTTTGACAAGGTCTTAAAATGTAAGACACAAATATGATGAGAAAACAGGAGACTGGATTAATGTGGAGAGAGAAAAAGTACTGAGCAAAGAGACATGAAGAGCTCCTACCCCACTGCTCAAAGAGCTCAATGATTTTGGACTAACTTGAAAAGATATAGCTCAGGAAATTTACTTAGCACATAAAAAAAGGTTTCAAAGAATCTAACAGTATGAAACGTACATCATTTATATTCATTTGAAAACATATAATATGAATGCATTAAAATCAAGGCTGAAAGTGACCTTGGGATACATCTGCAGTTCTGTGGCCCCTTTACCTGTGTATCTGGATTTAAAGGATTCAATATAGCAAGCAGCATCATTCTCCTCAATGCCCATCTGCTCCCCAAGGGATTTGGCTCCCATTCCATAGATTATTCCATAGCAAATCTGTCATGGGAAGAAATCATCATGTTGACTACATAATCAACAATTGAATGAAGATTACAGTTAAAGGCATCACAAGTCTCAGCCAGCAAACCACCAAAAGCAGCCTTCTTACTCTTTTACTAATGATACATTATACTCCTTTGAATAAAAAAATAAAATAAAACTGCAGTGATAAATCAATCAGCCATTCACAAAACATATTTTGCTATAGTTTTATAACTAAGGATTCACTATAATAAAGTAACGTGGAGGGGCATAATCGAACGTCGCCAGCCAAATAGATCGCCGGTGATCTATGTTGGCGGCGGCGCTACAGCTGGCTGGAACCGTATTATCGAAAAAGATGGCCGGCCATCTTTTTTTCGATAATACGGTTTAGCCCGGCCAAATGCCTTTGAGTTCGCCGGGTTTGAGATGGCCGGGTTTGTTTTTCAGCGATAATAGAAAGTTATGTCGGCCATCTCAAACCCCGGCCAAATTCAAGGCATTTGGCCATGGGAGGAGCCAGCATTTTTAGTGCACTGGCCCCCCTGACATGCCAGGACACCAACCAGCCACCCTAGGGGTCACTGCGCTGGACTTCAGAAAAGCTCCCATGTGCATAGCTCCCTTACTTTGGGAGCTGAGCCCCCCCAAACCCACTACCCACAAATGTACTGCACCCACTAAAATTGCTCCAGGGACCTGCATACAGCCTCTAGGACTTATTGCTGCTGTATAACTTTGGCACACCAGTTCACACCTGAAGACTATCATCTGAAAAAGTCCTTTCTTGAAATAACCACGTTTACTCACAGTTAACTGCAGATCAGAGTCCCCTGGTACTAAGATTAGCAGTAGGTCAGAGCAGGCACAATGGTGTACAATGCCCTCTTTCAGCACCATTCAAGGTAAGAACTACGTTCTCTAATGTGGGTAACACAGGAAAGGGAACTAAAACTGGCTTACAAAAATGGCCACTACTGCATGGACTACAACAGGAAACAAAACAGGGCACACTCTGACCCAGTTAGCAGGGGGGAAAGCACCATGGGAGTAGAGCCCAGTACCCTACACCCACCACAATGCATTGCTAATGTGACTCTGCAGGGCACCTAACAGAAAAGGTGTCACACTCACCCGACAGCCACATCGCAACCAGGGAAAAGCTGTCGGAGGATAGAACACATTCTGCTGTCATGGAGGTGGGTACGGCATTTGAGGCTGACATACAGGCTGGCAAAAAAGGTTTTTAGTTTTATTTTTTTAGTATGGAAGGGGCTTGGTGACCACTGGGGGAGTATGGGGAGGTCCATCCCCCATTCCCTTCAGTGGTCATCTGGTCAGTTGGGGCACCTTTTTGAGGCTTGGTTGTGAAAATAAAAGGACCAAGTAAACCCGGCGAAATACTGCTTAACGCCGCTTTTTTTTTTTCATTATCGGCGAAAGCTGGCCATCTGGTAGCCACGCCCATGCCCGCCCATGTCCCACCTTCGCTAATCTACCGACACGCCCCCTTGAACTTTCGCCGGCGAAGCGATGGGAAAGCGGCGATGCTGTCTAAAATGCCGCTTTCGATTATACCGATTTCGCCGCTTTTAAGAAATCGCCGGCCATCTCCCGATTTGTGTTGGAAGATAGCCGGCAATCACTTTCGATTATAAGCTGGATAGTAACATAGTAAATGACGGCAGATAAAGACCTGTACGGTCCATCCAGTCTGCCCAACAAGATAAACTCATTTACATGGTATGTGATACTTTATATGTATACCCGAGTTTGATTTGTCCTTGCCTTTCTCAGTGCACAGACCGTAGAAATCTGCCCAGCACTGTTCTTGTACTAAGTTCTGAAGCTAACATCGAAGCCACTTAAAATTTAGTGATAAACCATTTCCATTTCCTTTGAATACTCTTCACCTTGAGATTGCTTCCCATCCATTCGATGATCAGTAAACATAAAGGGAGTAAGTCAAGTATCTTTAAAATTATATATGGTGAAGGTACTGTCAGTCTGCCAGGGTTCTTGAGGCAAAAGACATGCAAAGATGGTTTTCTTTGCATGCAGAGCAGGGAAGACTGCACTTGAATTGAATATCCCTGGATATGACACATACAAATGAACTGAACTTTGTTAATGAAAACTAAAATGGCAGCAAAGTCCATCAGATAAGAAATTTTAGAGATTTGGACAAAGATACAAGAGTGAATAATTCTTTTTAATGAAATGAAATACATATGTATAGATTTCTGGAAAAAAAAATAGGGGAAATAAGAAAAACCTAAATGCAACTGTTAATCAAGCATCATCACAGACCCAAAATATAAGATCAAAACAAAATTTCATGGAAAGCATCATAAAAATATATGGAACCCAGGCATCCACTTTGCTCTCTTCCCACATTATCAAAAAGTTAATTTTGCAATTTTTGTTAAGCCTTTCTGAGAAGTAGTAACAAATGATACAAAAGGCTAGAGTCAGAGGAGCTTAACTAAAGTTTGCAAAAGGACTTTGATGGGCTTTCATTTTTAACATGAACTAACAAATCAGAACTCAAAAGGTAGAGAATTACAGCAATTCAGCAGTATTATCGTTAATACATGATCTTCACATCTGTTGTATCACAAGAGTACCTGCTTAGCCTGTTGCCTGATCTCTTCACCAACAGATTCAAGCTCTATCATCTTCCACTCAGCAGCGATACTCTTAAAGACATCTGTTCCACTATTGAGGACCTGAATGAGCCGGCGGTCCCGAGACAAGTGAGCCAGGATTCTCAGCTCAAGCTGAGAGTAGTCAGCAGCTAGGATCAAGCCACCTCCAATAAAAAATGAAGAGATTTCAATGACATGCAACAGCAGTACATTTCAGCTGATGTAGTTTAGAAGGACAATCTCTACAATTCTCAAACTTAAAGTAAAAAACAAAGTTTAAAAAGCTCAGTAACTTACATCCAGTGCTGCTTTTTTGGAAAAGCTTCCATTCTAGCAGGCCTAAATTTATGGGCTTAAGAACAGATTTTGTAAAGGTCGATATGAAACTTCAATAGGTTAGAAAAGCAAAGTTACTCACCTGTAGCAGGTTTTATCCAAGGGCAGCAGGCCAAGTATTCTCACCTCATCCAACAGAGCCCAGTGTGGATGCTGACTAGCAAGAATAACAGCGCTGGTGCCTTCCTGCCAGTGGCGTACCAAGGGCAGGGCGGTCCGCCCCGGGTGTCAGCGGGTGGGGGGATGCTCCGCTGGCGCCTCAGTCCCCACCTGCCTACCAGCTCCGTGTCGCCAGATGACCCTCTTCTCCTGCCACCCGGCACCTGACCCAGCCTTTTAAAAAAAACTATGAAGCGGCGGTGCGGCGCCTCGCATCTGCTCTGGGTGTAAAGGAAGAAAAATCGCCTCGTCGGCCGGCTTTCCCTCACTGTGTCCCGCCCTCGCGGAAATAGGAAGTTACAACAGAGGGTGGGACACAGTGAGGGAAGGATGGCCGACGAGGCGATTTTTCTTCCTTTACACGCAGAGCAGATGCGAGGCGCCGCACCGCCGCTTCACGGATTTTTTTTTAAAGGCTGGGTCAGGTGCCGGGTGGCAGGAGAAGAGGGTCGTCTGGCGACGGAGCTGGTAGGCAGGTGGACACTGGGTCAGGGAGGGGGCTCAGATGGGAGGAGGGGGGCTCAGATGGGAGAAGGGGACTGGGTCGGGGAGGGAGGACTCAGATGGGAGAAGGGGGGCTGGAACTGGGGTCTGAGAAGGGAGCAGGAGGGAGAATGGGGCTATGCCTGGGACAGGTGGGAGAATGGTTCTGGGGCTGAAAAGGGGGGGGCCCTAATGCAAAGCATGTGGATGAAGGGGACTGGAACTGTGGGTTGAAAAGGAGGGTAGGTGGGATAAGGGGACCAGTAATGGAACTGAGGGCTGAAAAGGGGCAGGGGCTGAAACTGTGGGGACTGGGGGCTGAAAAGGGGACAGGGAGAAGTGGCTGGGGCTGAAGCTCGGCACTGGTGGGAGAAAAGGGCTGGGGCTGAAACTGGGGACTGGTGTGGGGACTGGGGGCTAAAAAGGGGGGACAGGGAGAAGTGGCTGGGACTGAAGCTCGGGACTGGTGGGAGAAAAGGGCTGGGGCTAAAACTGGGGACTGATGGGATAGTGGAGCTGAAAATGGGGGCCGAAAAGAGGGGGCAGAGAGAGAGGGCAGACCCTGGATGGATGGGAGAGGGAGGACAAATGGTAGACTGAAGGGGCACAGAGAAAGGGCAGACAGTGGATGGAAGGGGCAGAGAGAGAGGGCAGACGGTGGATGGAAGGGGCAGAGAGAGAGGGCAGACGGTGGATGGAAGGGGACGATAGAGGGCAGATGGTGGATGGAAGGGAGAGAGAGGGCAGACAGTGGATGGAAAGGGCAGGGAGAGAGGGCAGACATTGGATGGAGGGGACAGCAGAGAGGGCAGACACTGGATGGCAGAGAGAGAGCAAAGACAGATTCTGGATGGAAGGAAGACAGTGAAAAGAAGAAAGCAGAAACCAGAGACAACAAACTGTAAATAAAATATATGTTTTTATTTTTTTGCTTTAGGATAAAAATAATATTGTAGCTGTGTTAATAAATGTTTATAAATAGAACATGTAAATAAGGTAATCTTTTTATTGGACTAATTTTAATACATTTTACTTTTGGAGACCAAAACCCCCTTCCTCAGGTCAGGATAGGATACTGTACCATACTGTATTGACCTGAGGAAGGAGGTTTTGGCCTCTGAAAGCTAAATGTATTAGAAATAAAACAATATCATTTTATTGGACTATTTGTTAATTTGTAAAGTGGTGATTGGTATTTGTTAGTTTTTTCAAATTTACATCTGCTGTTTTTATATTTTGCATAGTACTAGGGGACATTTTCTGTTTCTGTGGTGTTGCATTGTATGCAGAGTCTGGCATCTTGGGGGTTCAATTTAATTTTTGTCTAAATAGAAAGTTTATGATTACTTATTCTATAGTGGATTAGGGTGTATCTGTGTTTGTGAAAAAGACATGGCTTTCAGTTGGCATTGACTGTGCAGGATCGACGATCTGTATTATTCTGACTGGTTTCGTTTTACAATAGGTGAATTGATGTTCTAGTGCTCACTGTAGTGTTTAAGATGCTTTCCTTTTCCTTGTGTGACTCATAGAAATGACTGCTTATGGTATGGTAGAATTGCTCTATAGGTCCTGAGTGTTTTGTATTTTCGGTATGCCTAGTACTGGATTTTGGAGGGGGGTGTTAAAAAATGACCAGCCCCGGGTGTCAACTACCCCAGGTACGCCACTGCTTCCTGCCCAACATGCGAGTGTGGGTTCCTCAGTCATTTTTAAAAAGCTAAAGAATGCTACTCCAAGGGGAGGTGGTAGAATATGTGAGAAAATTTGTCTTGCTGTCCTCAGAGAACACCTGCTACAGATGAGTAAATTGCTTTCTCCAAGGACAATCAGACCATTTTATTCTCACAGCTGGGAATTCCTACCTACCAGGCTCACCAAAAACAATGCTAAGAGCATAGGGACTCGAAATGTCGATGCCTCAAAGTCAATTAACCTGAAACTACTTACACACTAGTTGTGAAGGTGCAGCTTAGGGTGGGTGGAGTTAGATTCTAGACACTGAACAAATTCTTCAGGACTATCTGCCCAAATCGGTTATCACTTCAGGTATTCTGCTCAAGGCAATAATGAGATGTGAATGTGTGGACCAATGACCATGTTTTTACTACTACTACTTATTATTTCTAGAACACTACTCAACATGTGCAGCGCTGTACACTTGAACATGAAGAGACAGTCTATGCTCAACAAAGCTTACAATCTAACCAGGACAGACAAACAGGACAAATAAGGGATAAGGGATTTATTAAGGTGGAAATGATGAGACAGGGAGGATGAGTGTGTACGAGGAAAAGATAAGAAGCTCAGACTTGATTAACTTTAGTTTCAGATGGCAATGAGACATCCAGGCAGCAGTGTCAGACAGGTAGGCTGAGGCCTGGATTCCTGCTGAAATTTCTGGTGAGGAGAGGTAGATCTGGGAGTCATCAGCATAAAGGTTAAACTGAAAACCATGGGATAAGGTCAGAGCACCAAGGGAAGAAGTATAGATGGAGAAAAGAAGAGGTCTCAGGACAGAGCCCTGAGGTACACCAACCAATAGTGGGATAGAAGTGGAAGAGGATCCACCAGAGTATACACTAAAAGTGCGATGGGAGAGATGAGAAGAAAACCAGGAAAGAAGAGAGCCCTGAAATCCAAGTGAGGACAACATATCAAGGCGTAGGCGGTGATCAACAGTGCCAAAAGCAGCAGATAGATCAAGAAGGATGAGGACAGAATAGAGACCTTTGGATCTGGCTAGGAACAGGTCATTAGAGACTTTAGCAAGGGCTGTTTCAGTTGAAAGAAGAGAGCAAAAGCCAGAATGAAGTGGATCAAGACTATCTTGAGATGAAAGAAAGTCAAGACAATGGCAGTGAACAGCACATTCAAGTATCTTGGATAGGAAAGGGAGAAGGGAAATGGAGCGATAGTTGGAAGGAAAGGTAGGGTCCAATGAAGGTTTTTTGAGGAGTGGTGTAACTACAGCATGTTTGAAGGTATCTGGAACAGTTGCAGTGGAAAATGAAAGATTGAGGATATGACAGATAGAAGGGGTGGCAATAGGAGAGATAGTGCTAAGTAGATGGGTGGGAACAGGATCAGAGGAAAAGGTAGTTAGTTTGGAGGAGGAAAGAAAATGTGCAGTTTCCTCTTCAGTGATTTCAGAAAAGGAAGCAGGGGTTGAAAGAAGGTTGAGAGAATGGACTGAGGGAAGGAGAGAGGTGGAGGTGACTTGGTTGAGAATTAAAGGTCAATCTTGTGACCCTAATCATGAAAGTACTCAGCCAGAGTCTGGGGAAAAAGTGAAGGGGGAGTTGGAGGTGAAGGCACTTTGAGGAGAGAGTTCAGTGCGGCAAAGAGATGTTGAGGGTTTGAGCCAAGAGAGTTTGTCAACTGAATGTAGTAGTCCTGTTTGGCAAGCGAAAGAGAGGTCAGCAAGAATATGAAATGTATGAAGTCAGCATGGGCATGAGACTTCAGCCAAAGGTGCTCGGCAAATCGGGCACAGAAACATAGATAGCAGATTCTAGTGGTCAGCCAAGGCTGGGATTTGGTACACCTTACAGAATGGAGAATGGGAGGAGTGAGAGTATCCAGAGCAGATGAGAGAATAGTATATTATAGGAAGAGACAGACTTGGATAACATAGTGGTTGACAAGAGGTTTGAAACACTGGAGGACTGAGTAGAAGAGTCAATAGCCTGAAGATTCCTAAATGTATTGGTGGAGATTGGATGGGGACTTGGGGGAAGGGTGTTTAAGTGTTGAAGTTATCAGATGATGATCAGAGAGGTGGGGAGGGTGTTTAAGTGTGAAAGCTATCAGATGATGGTCAGAGAGGGGAAGAGCTGAGGCGCAGAAACTGGAGCGTGAGCAGTTGGAGAAGATAAGATCAAGACAGCGGACATTCTGTTGAGTAGGGGTAGTGGAGCACAGCTAACGACTGAAAGAGGATGTTAAGGTGAGAAACTGAGAAGCATAAGAGTCAGAGGGACCATTAGCATGAATGTTAACATCTCCAAGAATAAGGGAAGGAGATGAAGGTTCAAGAAAGAAGGAAGCCAGGAGTCAAAAAAAGGAAGAAAGGAATTTAGCAGGGAGTTGATAAATGACTGCTACTTGGAGAGGTAGAGGAGTGAATAGATGGATGGAGTGGACTTCAAAGGAAGAAAAGCAGTGAGACTGATGTGGAACAGGAGGTTGAAATCTACCAGAGGGTGAGAGTAGTAGCCCGATACCACTTCCACGGGCAACCGGGCAAGGAATATCAGAGAAAAGGTAACCTCCATGACACAGGGCCATAGCTGAAGCAGAGGCTTCAGGGCAAAGCCAAGTCTCGGGACAAGCAAATGGAAAGTACGAGAGATAAAGAGGTTGTGGATGTAGGAAAGTTTGTTACAGAGTGGGCATTCTACAGAGCACATGAGAAAGGTAGGAAAGAAGGGGGAGGAGAGGAACAGAAATTAGACTGGAGGCATAACAACAGCAACAAAGATGAGATAGAATGGAAATGGTTGAATAAAAGCAAGGAAATGTTGAAGGTTGAAAGCTGAGAAGGAGAAGACAAAAGGGATAGTGAGATAATGAAAGAAGAAAGCGGGCAATGTGTTCCCATGGTATACAGTGGTTTCAGATGGAGAAAGAGATTGGGAAGGGAGAGTACCAAGAAAATAAAATGTACTGGAGCCATAAGAAATAGCAGAGAGAAAATACAAATAGTATAGAGAAAATGTTTTGCGTACCATTAGGCAAGCGGCAACTGGAGCAGAGGCCCTGGGTGGATCTGGGAGTCACCCCGGAGAAGGCTGTGAGGGTATATGCGTATGAGCTGCAAGTCCTCCACAGTGCCTGGAAGGTAGCAGGTGGGACCGCTGGGCACCTGGAGTGAAGGCACTGGGTGGATCAGGGTGGACCTAGAGTCACCCCAGAAAAGGCTGCGAGGATACGCGGACGAGCTGCAAGTGCTCCACAGTGCCTGGAAGGCAACTGGTGGGAGTCCTGGGCACCTGGAGCGGAGGCCCTGAATGGATCGGGTGGACCTGGAAGTCACCCCGGAGAAGACTGTGAGAATATGCAGACAGACTGCAAATCTTCCACAGTGCCTGGAAGGCAGCTGGTGGGAGAGCTGGGCACCTGGAACGGAGGCCCTGGGTGGATCGGTGTGAACCTTGGAGTCACCCTGACGAAGGCTGTGAGATAAGAAGACAGGCTGCAAGTCCTCCACAGCGCCATCCTCTCTTTGCTTTTGAGTTTGAAGGAGAGCCCCAAATTGGTGAGTAGTATACGACTGCAAGAACTGCATTATACGTTTTTGTTACTTATGTATATCCATCCTTCCAAGGCAAAAAAGATGGGTATGCCCACAACGGGCACCTGTCTGAAATGTGGCATCCTAATGCTACCTATCGCCATGTTGTTTGGGATTGCTCACCCATTCATGCCTTCTGGAACAGGATTTGGATATTTCTGAGATAGTTTATAGGAAGCTTTGGGAAGCTACACCACGAATGTGTATTTTGGATGATATCACTGGTGGTGTTGAGGGTACTCATAAAATTGTACTTTTTCTGCAGAAGGCATCCCTAATGGTCAATCGCTCTATACGGTTACAATAGATTTATCCAACTCCTCCTACTTTAACGCAATGGAAAAATCTTATGCATGAACTACTTACTATGGAGCTTCTAACAGTGGAGGAGTGTGGTGTGAAAGCTAGAATAAGTTTTGTTACAATTTGGAATCCATATTTGCAGACCTATCCACCCAGAATTCGCTCTGCATTTCTTAATACCTTGACCATCTAGTTGGTATAGGATTACCTACCCATGTGGTTTATGGAAGTATATGGATTTAATGAGGGGGGAGAGTGTTTCTTGAAAAAATTGTCAACTTAAATATATGTATACTTTTGATGCAAACTGGAATGTGTCAATTTGGTTGAATTTGTATCTTTGATTGTGATGACAAAAATATATTTGACAAATGACATCCACCCTCTGTCCCAGCCTATTTGCACAAATGTCTGACCCCTTATACTTCTTCCCGCCTTCTCTGTTCTTCCTTTGATAATCTACGTTGCATTCCCTCTCCCTTTGTCTATCTACCGTGACACTGCCTTTAGTTATCTGGAACCTTTCCCCTCACCTTTGGACTGTGTCCTCCCTTCCCTCTTTCAAAGCCCTTCTCAAGACTCAATGTTTTTCTAGTAATCTCAACATCTGTCAAGCTATGACCTGCAAAGCGATTACAAATCAAAGCATCCGCTCTTGCTAGGGTCAGGAAGGGCCAAGGTTGCACTGTATCGAGCAGGGCTCCTATGTATTCCAATTGCTGTGCTGGAATACAGGTGGAACTTGGGGTAGTTTATAACGAACTGTAACAGCTCTAGCAACAAATAGTTTTCTGCATGGACTCTCCAAATTTCTCTCTCAGACACATCCACATATAAATCTCACTGTCAGGCCCTGAAGCATACACTTTGGGGCAGTCCACCCTTGTAGTACCTGAAGATTGGTGGGTGGTCATTTAATGCCTATTTTTAAAAAGGGCTCCAGGGGTGATCTTTAAGCTTTCCCCACTTATTTATTCTTTCCAACTCAAGGGAATTTTAGTAACTAATACATAAGCAGGTTAATACCTACACCAGATGGTAAGCGTTGTTTTAAATATCACACACGGCATTTAAAACATTCATGTATATTCAGCACTCCTAGCCTGAACACCACTCTGCTTCTGCCTATCAGTTAGAGCAGTATAGCAAATATAATAAAACTATAATTATAACTTAGAACACTTAGCTATATAGACAGCAGCTGAATATTACCACTATCTGTACAATGAAATACCTAGGCGGAATGCCTTTGCTTTACCCTTGCACAATACAGATAGTGTTGATGTGACTTGTAAGAATTTTCAATGACACTCTCTGTACAGTGCTGCTGAAAATATAGTAATAATCCATGAATTTTCAAATCAATTGAATGTTTGGGAACAAGTTTACTGAAACACCTCTTCCCTCTCCCTTCCAGGTCAAACACAAATAGGTTCAACACAAATAGACAAATAAATATGCAGAAAGTTTGGAAAGAATTCCATAAGCTTGACCCATTTGCTTTTTTTCCCTTCTTTTTAGAAGGATTTCTGTAATGGAAATCAAGTTCATTATATATATATATATATATATATAAAGATTATGCTTACTTTGTTATTGAGTTTACATGCTGTAGAATAATAGAATTGTATCAGACCTTACTGCAGAATATAATCACTGAAAACCTTACTGCAGAATATAATCACTGAAAAGAAAGGTCAAATATATGTCATGCTTATAATTCTCCATGGACAGAATGCATCTTGCAGCCCCACAAATTGAAGTGACTCCCCGTGACGTCACAGTCCCGGAACTCTCAAAGCATTTATCTTTAAAAAGAGCATTAACGTATGAGCTCGTGGTAGCCCACGCTCCCCCACACCATATAAATACCCAGCTACTCCGCCCCCTTGACGGTTTTTTCTTTTCCGCGACGATCCGTCCCGTATCAACCTCTTGTTACTTTTACTTTTCAAAAATTTCTCGTCAATTTAACTTCGCAGCAATTTGTTTCCCAACGATGCCACCCAAACAGGGATTTAAACGCTGCACCGTATGTAATGGGAAGATGTCAGCTACTGACCCCCACGACCGGTGTGTACATTGCCTCGGCAGGGCACACCTCAACATTAGTTGTTCGGCCTGTGCCAACATGCTGCCCCGCACCAGGAAGCTCAGGGAGCTGAAAATGCGGGCCGTGCCTGATCCTCGGCAGCCTACGTCTCCCCACTCACAAGGGGAACAGGCTCAGTTAAAGCGATCACATCAGGACGTGGAACAGCCGCCCAAAACTGCCCTTCCCCAACTCCTTCAACAGCTCACCTCCAAAACAGCTAGTGCTGGGTCTTCCTGCAGCGAAGTGTCCCCTCCACGGCACAGGAAGCGCACGGAGCCGAGTCTGCACTCGAAGCACTCCTCTCCTGCATCTCATCGGCACCGACGAAGTACTTCCACCTCTCGTCGGCACCGAAGCCCCTCCCATCGGCACCGTCATCAGGGCTCCACCCACTCCCATCGACGTCATCGCCAAAGCTCCTCCCACTCCTCTGATCAGCATTACAACTCCTCCCCCCAGCATCTGACAGCCTGTACTTCTTCGCCCATGCTAGCAAACAGGGCTATACAAGCACTCCCCTGTCTCTCACCTCAGGAAGACATAATTGCACAGCCTCTGACAAGCTTTCAGCAGGATGCAGCAGTTTGCATGTCCGGGGAACATAAGGTTTCACCTTCGCACTCAAGCAACCAAGATCTCATGCATCTGCTTCGGGATTTTTTGCAGCAGCACCACACTCATCAGGGTCAAGATACGCGCCCACCGGCAACAGAATTGGCGCAGCCTTGCCGCAGTCACACCTCGTCCGTGTCTACCTCGGCGTCTATGGCAGCGGAGCTGTTCTCTGATTATGACTCCTCTTCACAGCATTCTACGGCAGGTCCCTCTGATCAAGGAGCGGACACGCCAGGTTTGCTATCTGACCCTTCACCAACGCAGCCGTCCAGGACGTCTCAACCCGAAGATGTCTCTTACCCGAATTTTCTCCATCGGCTAGCGGCAGCACTGGGCATACAGTCCACGACCCAGCCAGACCCTAGATCTAAAAAGTTACAGACGCTTCGCTACAAAGAAGCACCAAAGGAAATAATCGCTCTGCCATTGCACGAGGTCCTAGCGGAACAGCATAGAGCCATATGGTCCACACCTTACAGCGTAACACCTACAAAGAAGAGTCTCGACACTAAGTACAGGGTGCAGGAGGCGTTTGGCTTTGGAAAACCGCAATTATCGCATCAATCCATTGTGGTTTGCTCAGCTATGCGGAAGCACAGAAGCTCCAGGGATCATTCCAACTTCCCCCCCACTAAGGACATGAAGCTAATGGATTTGTTGGGCAAACGCATGTACCAAAATACGATGCTAAATGCGCGCATAGGCCTCCATATGTTTCATTACTCAGAGTATCAATTCACTGTCCTGGAAGCTCTGACCAAGGTTGTCAGTTCCTTGCCAGCTCCCATCCAGGCTCAGCTACAACCATCCTTGCATCATCTGGACGAGTGTGCCACGAATCTGATCCGCGCCGCCCATGACTCGTACGACACGTCTGTGAGAGGGGCCGCAGTCGGTATTTTCACACGACGGCTGGCTTGGTTGAAAGCATCTGGACTCCGTGAGGATGTCCACAACAGAGTGGCGGATGCCCCATGTTTAGGCGATAACCTTTTTGGAGACAAGGTCAAGGACATAATCGACAACATCAAGCAGGATTTTACCACGCTTGACACACTAGAAGACGACAGCTTTAATCAGTCTCGTTCTTCAGCTCAACGGCCCTTTTTTAGCCCTTCATATAGTCAATCAAGAAAGAGATTTGCTTACCGTAAACCATACAATACAAATAAGTATGGCTCATCCTCCAAATATAACAGCAAACCAAATAAGTATCAACAATACAAAAAAACTCAGATGGAACGGAGACCCCCAAAACAAGTCAATACTGGGGCTCCGAAGAGCCTACCTTCCCTTTGACCACCTGCCACAGGGTTGGCCGGTGGGGGGCCGTCTGCAGCACTTTGCCCCACAATGGTCCTTGGTCACTTCCGACAAGTGGGTCCTTTCAATTGTCAATAACGGCTATCGCCTAAATTTTGTAAAGACTCCACCTCATTCCCATATTGTCACCTCGCCAATTCAAGCAACCCATCAGCAATGGGTCCAGGAAGAAATTGCCCGTCTTCTCCAAATCAGGGCAATCGAGTCAGTTCCACAAACTCAAATCAACACGGGGTTTTATTCCAGATTTTTTGTAATCCCAAAGAAAAAAGGTGGACTCAGGTCGATTCTAGACTTGAGACCCCTCAACACCTACATCAAGAAGGAGAAGTTTCGAATGACAACGTTACAAGTGATCCTTCCCCTACTAGATCAGCATGCCTGGATGGTTTCATTAGACCTTCAGGATGCATATCTGCACATCCCAATTCACCAGGCATACAGAAGATACCTTCGTTTCCAAATGCAAACAAGTCATTACCAGTTTCGGGTACTGCCTTTCGGCCTGTCCTCTTCTCCACGGGTTTTCACAAAATGTGTCATCACTGTCGTCTCTTATCTTCGCCAGAGAGGAATAGCAATTTTTCCTTACTTAGACGATTGGCTGATATCCTCTTCCTCAGTTCAAGAGACGACGCAAGCCCTTCAGGAAACTTTAACGTTACTACAAGTGTTGGGATTTCTGGTCAATTACAAGAAGTCGCAGCTGCAACCGGTGCAAACCCTTCAGTTTATAGGGGCAACGCTCCATACGCCACAGGCGTTGGCATATCTGCCTTTAGAGAGGGCCCTGCGTATCCAGAAGCTCATACACCTGCTGTCCGGGCACACTCATGTCACAGCCCGAGAGGTGTTGGTTCTTCTGGGCCACATGGCAGCCGCAATACCGGTGGTATGTTATGCCAGGTTGCATATGCGGTCGCTGCAGTGGCAGCTGAGAGACCACTGGGTTCAAGCCCTGCATCCACTGTCAATGCTAATACCGTGGCCAGGCAGCCTGCAAGTGTCTCTTCAGTGGTGGACTTTTCCACCGAATCTTTTACAGGGTATGCCGTTCCGCCGCAAACAACCCACCTGTTGTCTTACGACAGATGCCTCCAAGCTGGGCTGGGGTGCGCATTACGGACCGCACAAAACACAGGGCCTCTGGACCCCGGAGGAGGCCCAGTGCAGCATCAATCTTCTGGAGCTCCGAGCAGCAAGACTCGCTCTCAAAGCTTTCCAGCAACACCTCAGTCATCAACATATTCAAATATACACAGACAACCAAGTGACAATGTTTTATATCAACAAGCAAGGAGGCATGGGCTCATGGCAGCTGTGCAAGGAGGCCATGCGGATTTGGAAGCATGTTCTGGCTCTACAATCCACGGTAACAGCAGCTTATATACCGGGGAAGCAGAACTTACTGGCCGATTCGCTCAGCAGACAGCTCCTGCCGCACGAGTGGTCACTGAAGAACACTGTTACGCAAGAACTATTCAACAGGTGGGGACACCCTCTAGTCGACCTCTTTGCGTCCCCACAGAACGCCAAATGTCCCAAATTCTGCTCCAGGTTTCCCAGTCGGAGAAGAATAGCGGAAGATGCGTTCCAGATTCCTTGGACGGAAGGTCTCTTTTACGCCTTCCCTCCGCTACCGCTCATTTCAAAAGTTTTACAGAAGGCAAAGTGCGACGGCACTTCTCTCATTCTAGTGGCACCGCATTGGCCTCGTCAGCCCTGGTTTCCAGTTCTACTGCGGATGCTACAACAACCTCCAATTCCGTTGCTTCTGGTTCCAGATTTGCTCACGCAGAACCAAGGCACGCTGCTACATCCGGACCCCCAGTCACTCAAACTTATGGCGTGCTTACTGGGTCCGCAACGTCTTTGATTTTTTCGCAGGAAGTGCTTCAGGTTTTAATTGCTTCCAGGAAGAAATCTACATTGAAGTCCTATGAATCAAAGTGGCGACGATTCACTCTGTGGTGCTCCTCTCGCCACTTCATTCCACAAACAGTATCCATTTCGCATGTTTTAGAATATCTTCTGCATCTTGCGAAATCTGGTCTGTCTTACTCATCCATTAGGGTTCATTTGGCAGCTCTATCAGTGATGCATGATACTATTGACAACCGCACGCTTATGCAGCATCCACTGTCTAAGCGGTTTCTAAAAGGAGTCCTGCACTTGTACCCCCCGCTTCGTCCACCAGCGCCAGCATGGGATCTTAACTTGGTGCTTACTGCACTCATGAGACCACCTTTTGAACCATTGGACAGTGCAGAAATGAAATATGTTGCGTGGAAAACTCTATTTCTTATAACACTAACATCCGCACGTCGCATTGGAGAAGTTCAAGCACTAGTGCATTACCCCCCGTACACACAGCTGCTGCATGATAAGGTTATCCTGCGTACGCATCCTAAATTTCAACCAAAGATCGTCTCGCCCTATCATTTGAATCAGATGATTGTGTTACCGTCTTTCTATCCTCCACCGCATGAAGCTGAGGAACACAGACAACTTCACACTTTGGATTGTCTGAGAGTTCTTGGTATCTATCTTAAGCGAACAAAGTGTATAAATCATCCGTCTCAGTTGTTCCTGTCCTGGAGGTCTACTGTGCATCCGAAACCAATTAACAAAAACACCTTGTCGCAATGGATCGCAAAGTGCATTGCTTTGTGTTATCAACAAGCCCAATCTCACTCAACAGGAGTTTTCAAAGACATTCCACATGTCACTGCTCATCGTCTGAGGGCCAAGGCGGCCACAATGGCTCATTTGCAAAGGACACCTTTATTGGATATATGTAGGGCTGCCACATGGTCAACTATGCATGTGTTTACAAAGCACTACTGTATTGATGCTGCCTCGTCTGCTGAAACAGAATTTGGACAGGCAGTGTTATCGGCCGGTGTTTGAGGCGTCAACTTCCACCTCCTCCTGCCACAGGTATCAGTTTATTTCACTTTTTAATTGATGTGTTGGCTGTTTATACTGTTACCTGTGTAGCTGGGGAGTCTTCAATTTGTGGGGCTGCAAGATGCATTCTGTCCATGGAGAAATATAAGTTGCTTACCTGTAACGGTAGTTCTCCTTGGACAGATCATCTTGCAGCCACACAAACCCACCCTACCCACCCTGCAGTTGACGCCAGCTTTTAAAAGAACCGTCAAGGGGGCGGAGTAGCTGGGTATTTATATGGTGTGGGGGAGCGTGGGCTACCACGAGCTCATACGTTAATGCTCTTTTTAAAGATAAATGCTTTGAGAGTTCCGGGACTGTGACGTCACGGGGAGTCACTTCAATTTGTGTGGCTGCAAGATGATCTGTCCAAGGAGAACTACCGTTACAGGTAAGCAACTTATATTTAACTAGCTTGTTAGCAGGAAGTAGGCCAGAATCATCTCAGGAGTTTGGAATGTTTTAATTAACAGAGAATGAAGGAGGTGTAGCTGGAAGGGCAAGGAAGGGAATCATTATATTTTCTTTCTTCACATTACTTGTTAACCAGAACTATAGCACCTGTTGATTGTGAGATAACAGTATTCCTGGCTATTTAAGGTTACATTGAATCAATACTGACAGACTGCAGACTGAGTTTTCCTTATGTTCAGTGGTCTCCCTGCATGCAGGCTTGATTTACAAAGAAAGATCTTTATATAATTAAACCCAGAGTTCTGCGAGTTTCTTCGGTACAGGGAAAATTTCCATAACAATTTCTGTAATATGTTTTCATTTGGCTGGCTCAGATATATGGATGATGAAAAACAACAAAGCAGTGGAATCAAATGTATTTATTGGAACAATACCCGACGTGGCCACGTTTCGCCCTCAGGCTGCGTCAGGGGTATAAACTATCAAAAGTGTATGTAAATATATCATACACACTAGTAGTTCCAAAATCTAGTTCCATTTATCTGCTACTTCCAACTGAACTGTTCAGTTGGAAGTAGCAGATAAATGGAACTAGATTTTGGAACTACTAGTGTGTATGATATATTTACATACACTTTTGATAGTTTATACCCCTGACGCAGCCTGAGGGCGAAACGTGGCCACGTCGGGTATTGTTCCAATAAATACATTTGATTCCACTGCTTTGTTGTTTTTCATCTACTGTTTTGTAAGCAGTTGTGTGCCTTTTTGTTTTTTTTGTCAGATATATGGATGAAATATTGTTTTAATGCTTTTTACTTCCTGGCTTTAAGATGACAAGAGGTGAATGTTCAGGAATGGGTGTAGATTTTCTATAACCATTATATATAACCAACAGGCCTGACGCTAGTATGCTTTGAGCACTGTAATACAGAAATGTAATTGGCTGCATGGTGGCCTTAAAGTAAGGTATGCTTGAATCATCTTAAATGAAATTACAGGCAGCTATTACTAGAGAAGGGTTTGAAGATAAAGCATAGTATGAAAATGGCTTCAAAAAATAAATAAACCAAATAAAATGCTTATGATTTTCAAAATGGAAAATAAAAAATACGAGTAATAGTTTCTCATAAATGTCTTTAACAAAGGCATATTCAGTAAAAGGTTCTCTAGCTGGAGAAAACACGTTACCTGGATGTCAGATTTGTTTGCAAATAGGGGGCCTGAACAACAAAAACAGTTACGCATATCATAGTAAATTAATGTAACATAGTAAATGACGGCAGATAAAGACCTGAACGGTCTATTCAGTCTGCCCAACAAGATAAACTCATTTTACATGGTATGTAATACTTTATATGTATATCCAAGTTTGATTTGTCCCTGCCTTTCTTAGGGCACAGACCGTAGAAGTCCGCCCTGCACCGGTTTTATTCTCCAAATACCAGCGTCACCACCCAATGTCCATGGTGCTTGAGGTCTCTAAACATTTTTACAAAGCATCAAGTAGTCTTAAATTTCCATCCAGTGCTGTTCAAATGAAACTATGAGGCGTATTTTCAAAGCACTTAGACTTACAAAGTCCCATACTAACTTATGGAACTTTGTAAGTCTAAGTGCTTTGAAAATGAGTCACTTAGGGGCCCTTTTACAAAGCTGTGGTAAGCACTAATGCGTGCTTACTGCAACTTAAGATCGTGTACCCCCGGAATATGCTGAGGTGTCCTGTGATAAATTTTTGAATATGCGAACATAAACAACATGCTTAAATATTTTTTTTACATTTTTTCAGAGGGGGTGTGTCTGGGACAGTGAGTGGGCACATCTATACAAATTGGTTAGTGTGTTGGTATTGCCACACACTAACTGATTAGTGCAGGATTAATGCTCGAGTCCCTAAGGCCTACAAAATAGGTGGCTTTACGGGTTCAAGGTGCTAATAGCCATGTTCTAATGAGAAAATTAGCATGTGGCCATTAATGAAAAAATAGGAAATTTGGCCATTTTACCCCTGTGGAAAAATGGCCTTAGTGCTTGGGGAAGACCTGTGTAAGGACGAGCTGAGGCCACTTTTTACCACAGTTTGGTAAAAGGGCCCCTTATTTTGTATTTATGAATAAAGAACTGTAGAAAATTTGAAAAGAATGCTTTCATATTTCTCTGTTTCTATTTCCAATAAATTTATACCTTTCAGAAGAATTTTTTGAATGGACAAAAAAGTATATAAAATGTGGCATTTTTCATGGGGGTTTTTTGTTTTGTTTTTAACTTTTTCTCTTTTGCTGAAGTGATTGTGAAATTACAAAATCCCAGTAAATTCACAATACAAAACAGGCTAAAATTATTTTAAGCAGAAATGGTATATCTCGGGCATTGCTTTATTGATAGTCAAACCAACTACAGTCTCTCTTTTACTCCTTCGCCTTTCCACTAGGCTAGCTGTTTCTACATTATCTCTGCTGAATCATATCACAATGACTGATTACCAATTTTGCAACAGGAACAGGAGCCAACCCGTTTAAAATTCAGACAAATGTACACATTCCCATGATGGATATTAACAGTAAGCAGACAATACAAATCAAAGGATTACCTGGGAAAGGTACAAAAGCATGTCTCATACTAACAGAAAATGGCATCCCCTTCTCCAAGGGCATCTCCTCCAACAGTAACCTGGGTACATCAGGCAAAATTTTATAGCGCTTTCTACCTCTGCAAGAAACAAAGAGTCACATGCTAAGTAAATGGTCTGAGCTTTGTTTATTACTTTAATGGCCAGAAATACCAGGCAGACATACCTGCTATTCTGCTTAAAAATTAGTTTGAAAAGCAAGGACAGTGGGGTTATTTTATTTATTTATTTAATTTTAACTTAGCATCCTTAGTCTACTGGCAATCAGATCAGTTTTACAGACATTAGGAAGGCTGATTTCAGACATCAGCAACTAGGGTCTTTGATAAACTCTGTAGCACATTTTCATTTGTAGTTTAAAGGGTACTTTGTATGGATTTTACTAAACCTAAGGCATGACCCAATGAAATACGTGTAAAACATTTCTTTATACATAACCTGTCTTTAACACTGCCATAGTAAGAGAATTTGAGGCCCTGTGGGAGAAACTGTAAAAAGCACCTCCCACCCTTCTGCTTTCATCAAGCAGGTAGCAATAACAGTTCTGTCACTGCATGTCATCTCTGGCAGCTCAGTCTATTCCTCTTTCTCATAGATATGTCCCTCTACCACCATACGTTTTACACACCCTCTGGATCAAGAACATAAGATAATCCCTCTTTAGTGGAAGGAGGGTAGAGGATGAGAAACTAGAGGATGTTTTAAATAACCATAATAAAAGACTAAAAGCAGATAAGTACCCAAAACATAACATCTATTCAGAAATATTGAGCACAGACACCTCAACGCTCACGCTCTCAAAGTGAACTATTACTGGACAAAGTGTCTTTAATTAGTCACTTTGCTCTCAAAATGTTTTAATAATCAAATTATATAAACCTTGGTGGAGAAAAAGACCAGACTGCTAATAATGCCTTGGACAAAAAACTCCACCCAGTCCTCTTCAGCTTATAGGGCCAAAAAACTCCACCCAGTCCTCTTCAGCTTATAGTCCAAACTTCAATCATTTATCTATCTGAAATATAGAAAGTTTTCAAAAACACAAATTCTCAAAGACGCTACACTTATTTTGTAATGAAGAAATGCAATTGACTCGATGTCTCTTGGTTGATCCAATCCCAATCCCTATCCCTACAAGAGCCTCTTCAAGACTGCATCAGAGGGTCTGGATACAAACGTTCTTTCCAGAATTAATAGACCAAGATGGCAGCTTCATAAATCCTCAATGCCAATATTCATGTGGATCAATGGCAAAGCAGCTGGCTCATCAAAAGAACACCCAAGTGAATTCTAATCATATCAGAAAAATGCATTCCATTCAATCTGTGTGTTCAAACCTAATGGTTCCACTATATTTAACATAAATATCCATTTCTGTTCTCTTTGGCATAGCATCCTTCGCATATCATCTCCTCTTAACATACTTTGCTCTTGATCGATTACTGTGCACACTGAATTTGAAAAAGCATCCAGACAATGACATACCAAGAGTTTATTTAACTTTCCTCGGGTCGCAAAATGACAATGTTTGAGCATCCTGGTTTTAAAAGCTCTAGATAACTGAATCACATTCCACAGTTGCCACAGACAAGTTCTTAAATAAATGACATTTACAGAAGAACATGTGGTGGTATGTTTGAAAACAAAGACTCATCTAGTTTTGGGTCCTCAAGCTGTGTGCCTTCCATTGTCATTAATGGAAACAGTTGTTCACCAGCCTGCACAGTCCAAATATCTGATTTACATTTTTTTTTTTTTTTTAATCACTCAAACTTCTATTCCTGCAATATGTCATCTGACATCAAGTGGATGCAAAACATTTATGAACCCCTAGTACCTGCCAAAATTTTAAAATAATTTTTGATACAAGTTCAGATGACCTAGGGGCTCATTTTCAAAGCACTCAGACTTACAAAGTTCCATAGGTTACATTGGCAACTTTGTAAGTCTAACTGCTTTGAAAAAATGCCTACTAGTGTACTTCATCACACAGGCAACAGTGTCATCAGCAGATTCTGACAACTGTAATAGCGAACTCTGTACAATACTTGCTTTCTAGCTTGTTTTAATATTTTCACTGTATATCCTCTATCCAGCTATTTTTGTGCAAACAGGAAGAGGAAGCCCAATACTCTGCCATAGAAGTACTAGTTCTCCTGAAACACAAAAGCTGAGAGATTAAACATAGTCATACCGAAGTAGAATACTTCTGTCTATAGATAAACAATTTCGTGTCAATCTATTTCACTACCACATCTAAAAAGGTGACTGGATAGCAGCATTACAGGAGTTTAAATATGTAACAGATTTATGGAGTTAATCTTCAGTTCTCCAAAGACAAGCAGGCTGATATTCTCACAAGTGGGTGACGTCACGTCGGCCCCGGAGGATTTTAAAGCAAAATCTAAAAATCTCTTTTACGGCGTTCTGTCGCGCGAGCGACCGTACTGCGCATGTGCGCACACATCTTCCCGCTCGCTGTGCGTACACGCCCCTCAGTTTTTCTTTTTCCGCGTCTGAGGAGACACGGAGTTCGTTAGTGCTTCATGTTTTCTTCAGGTCCTCGGAGTAAAATCTCTTTTTTTATTTTACCCTTTTGGGTGTTCTTTATTTTTTTCATTTGTACTTTTTCATGGCAGGCTCATTGTGGCTTATATATACAGGTACTTTTTGTACCTGGGGCAAGGAAAAGTTAAGTAATTGCCAAAGTCACAAGGGGCTGTGCCTGAAATGAAAACAAAGCACTTCTCTTTTTCTTTTTTCTTATTAAAAGTGCTGGTAAATTGTTATCTGTGGGCTCTCTCTTGCCAGCAAAGTAAAACAAGCCCACATTTTTAGGATCCATTTACTAAAATTTACAAATGGCTCTCGAGAGCTGTGAGAGCCTGCTTCAGCACACCACTGTCTTTAAGCCTCACAAGTGGTGAACGTGTATGTCACAGGAGAAAAGCATAAGCAGGTGCAACCCTGGTCAGCCACTGAATGGGCAACCTGGTGACACAAAATCAGTGGTGTAACCTTTGAAGTGAGTCTCCACCCGCCTCGGCGCCTCCTGCTCTGCAGGTCATTCGGGCGCATCGGCGGATGTGTCTTGGGCCGGATCATCTCCCTGAGAAGTGCAAGTAGTGTCTCAAAGACGAGACGTATGCTACTTGCCAGGGATGCCCAAAGGAGATCAATTTTGGAGTCCGACAGAGACCGATGCACGCTGGGTATAGTTATGCATCGAGTAGGTCTCCACCTGCCTCGGCGCCTCCTGCTTGGCAGGTCATTCGGGCGCATCAGCGGGTGTCGGTACCATCGGTGCCCAGAGCTTTGCTCCCTCTGTTATGGAGGTATCCGGGCTTCAGACATCAGTTGGTGCCGAGAGCGTTGCTCCCTCTGTTATGGAGGTATCCTGGCATCGGACGTCGATACACCGGTACCAGGTATCAACGGTGCCATCGGTACCGGGTATCATCGGTGCCGTGGATACCATCGGTACCGGGTGTCATGGGTACCGTCGGTACCGAGTATCATCGGTACCATGGGTGCCGTCGGTACCGAGTATCATCGGTGCCATGGGTACCGTTGGTACCGAGTATCATCGGTGCCATGGGTAGTGTCGGTACCAGGAACATTGGTACCATGGTTGGTGCCATGGGTCCCGTCGGTACCGGGTATCTTCGGTACCATGGGTCCCGTCGGTACCGGGTATCATCGGTACCATGGGTACCGTCGGTACCGAGTGTCATCGGTACCGGGTATAATGGGCACCATCGGTACCGGGTATCATGGGCACCATCGGTATCAAGTATCATGGGTACCATCGGTACCAGGTATCATCGCTCATCGGTACCGAGTATCATGGGTACCATCGGTACTATGGGTACCATCGGTACCAGGTATCGTCGGTACCATGGATACCATGGGTATCAGGTATCATGGATACCGTCGGTACATGAGTACCATCGATACCAGATATCATGACCAGGTACCATCAGTGCATGGGTGCCATTGGTACCAGGTGTCATGAGCACCGTCGGTACCATGTGTACCATCGGTACCGTCGGTGCTGTTGGTGCCGGATATCATGGGTACCATCGGTACCACATGTCATGGGTACCATCGGTACCAGGTATCATGGGTACCATCGATACCAGATATCATGACTATCATCGGTACCAAGTACCATGGGTACCATTGGTACCGGGGGTCATCGGTACCATGTGTACCATCGGTACCGTCGGTGCCATGGGTACTATCGGTACCATCGGTCACATCTCTGTTATGGAAGTCATCTGGCAGTCTGGTTTCGAATCCCTTGCATTTCCAGATTTTGTCCTTGGCTTCGGTACCATGGGTACCATTGGATGCCATTGGTGCTACCGCCTCCTGCGGCATCTGGCTTTTCACCTGGGATTAGATCTCCTTCACCGATGCTGCCTCTGGTATTGGTGTTCGCAGCCTACTGGGGCAACTTCTCGACCCCGTCGTAGAACTTACCGCGCCTCCATATCGGACGCGTTTGGATCTGAGCTGCTCTGTTTGAGTAGTTAGCTCAATTCAATGATGGTTCATCTGATGAACATGAAGGTCATGGGGTTTTCTCTGCTGTGAATCCTCTAGATCTTCTATCTGTCTTGACACATTACAGTGGAGATTGTGAATCAGCCCAAGGCCCCAGATGCTCGAGGTCCTGGACTATCCATCTTCACCTAAGTCTTCTGCTAGAGGATTCTGCTCTCAGAACATATAGGAGTTCTAAGAACTTGCCTCGGTGGCCCCGGGGCCAGAGCATACATCCTTAACCTCTTTTGGGGGAATGGCGTACTAGGCTGGCACGATCGCGTCAAAAATCAACTCCTGCCAGATCTTTACTAGCATTCCCGCTGGCTAACCCTTTTCACCAGGTGGTCAGGTACCACACGGTGTGTCGCAGGTTCCTGTCCAGGGGCATTTTCGACACTTGTAATGTAACATCTAGATTTCTACGCTAGGTATAGTGATGCGCAGACTCTCATGACTGTGTCCCTCTCACCTGGAGGAGGGGACTCAGCAGAAATTTGTAGATATTCTGTGCATACACTGCCTCATCTCGATTTAAGAGAAGAGTAGTTTTCCTTGTGCCTTAAGGAATCGTACGTATACTCCTACTTCTCGACAGCCGGTTCAGGCTATGCCTCAGCACGCTCGTTATAGTCAACGGCGTGCACCTAACCAAGCCCCTGCAGCTATTCCGCAGAAACCAGGGACGGGTTTTTGACTGGCTCCAATTCAGCATAGCCTATATTAAAAAAAAAAAAAAACGTACCGGCCAATCTGCCTGTCGGGGGGAAGTTTAAATTTTCTCCACCAAAGGTGACTTCTTTTAACCTCCAACCGGGGTTTTTTTTCAAATAGTCCGGTTAGGATACATTCTCAATCTGGAATCAAACCCTCCACATTGCTCATTGGGAGCTTAATCCTTTAGCTTCCATCACAAGTGGGTACTTGCGGAGGAACTCTCTGCCCTTCTCAGCGACGATGCAGTCGAGCCCGTTCCTTCAGGGCAAAAAGGGTTGAGATTCTATTCCAGGTGCTTCCTTGTGGGTTGCGTCCCATCATAGACATCAGGGGCCTAAACAGATATTTGATTCAGGATGCTTTCCCTGGGCATCCTTCTTCCCATACTTCAGGAAATCGATTGCTTATGCTCTCTGGACTTACAGGATACTTATATCCACTTTGCGTCCAGAGTATGTTTTTCCTAGTGCCTGGCTGTTGTTGCAGCGTATCTTCATAGACTGGGAGTGCATGTCTTCCCTTAAAACGATATTGTCCGTCTCAACGGATTACAGCACAGTAAATATTGAGACTTCTAGGCACATGGCTTCCACGGTTCACGTAACTCCCATGGCACTTTTACACATGACATCCGCTCAGTGCATCCTAGCTTCCCAGCGGTAATCCCTTTACAAGTGGTCAATTCTTTCCATTTTGATTCTGAGGCGTCCCGTCCAACTTACTCAGTCACAAAAGCTGCTGACGAAGGTTGCATCCCTCCTGGCAATTCAACCAAACAATCGGGTTGTGATGTACTCGATAACAAAGGAGTATTGGATCTTGCCCTCTGAGTCAGGCTGTCATGCAGATGTAGCGGTAGGCCTGCCAACGCGGCATGTTTCTCCAAGTCAATTATCTAGTTGCCGTAAACAGCAGTCTGGCCGACAGACTGAGCAGGATAATGCTACAGTCATGATTGTTGGCATGGCTATAGCTCGTAAGTTCTTCAGGAAGTGAGATACCCCCTCAGTGGATCTTTTTGCTTCTTAGTCCAATCACAAAGTCCCTCACTTCTGTTCCAGACTGCAGGTTCACGGCAGGTTAGCATCGGATGCCTTTCTCCTTCATTGGGGGACAGGCTTTCTGTATGCGTATTCTCCCATACATCTGGTCGAACAGACTTTGCTAATTTCTCAAGCAAGATTGTGGAGCCATGATTCTGATTGCTCCCTTCTAGTTGCATCAGATATGATTCCCTCTTCTTCTGGAGTTGGAATGTTTTCCAGCTCTCATTACGCAGAACGAGGGGGTGCTGCTACATCCCAACCTCCAATCTCTGACTCACACGGTCTGGAGGTTGAGAGTGTGGGTTTCGTTGAGTCTTCCAGAGAGTATCTCCTGACTCTTGCTTGCTTCCAGATAAGATTCCACAAAGAGGTGTTATTCTTTTTCATGGAAGAGGTCTGCCGTCTGGTGTGACAGCAAGGTCCTAGATCCTGCCTCTTGTCTTATACAGACCTTGCTTGAGTTTTTTTCTACACCTGTCTGAGTCTGGTTTCAAGACCAATTCTGTCAGTGTTCATCTTCGTGCAATAAGGGCTTATCATCAATGTGTAGAAGGTTAGCCTTTAGCTGTCCACTTCATGGAAGGTTTACTTCTCCCCCAATAGTGAAAGAATTCCTTGTATGTGTCTAGGGGGGGTAAATCCGTTGGGCTTAGCACCCCCAATAATTTTGAAAGTTGGCTCTTATGCTTCAGTCAAAGCCCCTATCACTCCTTATCCAGTATCCTGGGGTTTCAAAGTTGTTTTTTATCCAGCTGCTGCATGCTCAATTCGGGCCACTGGATTTCTGCCATCTGAAGTATTGGACCTGGAAGGTCGTTTTCCTTGGTGGCTGTTCCTTCAACTCGTAAGGTCGGTGAGCTTCAGACTCTAGTAGCTCAAGCGCCTTACCTTACTTCTCATCTTAACAGAGTAGTTCTTCACATGCAGACAAAGTTCTTACTGGCGCTGGTATCAGAGTACCAACTGATCCAGTCAATTGTCTTGTCAACATTCTTTCTCCCTCATCTTACAAGCCCTGGCGAAAGCATGCTGCGCACTTTTTACATGGAGCGGATGAGCTCCCTCGGGCAGTCCGCCCAGTTGTTTATTTCTTTTAATGCCAGTTGCTGTCGGAAACCACACCATTTCTTCTTGGCTAGCAGATTGCATCTCCTTCGTTTTTGTCCAAGCTGGACTGACTCTAGAGGGCCATGTCACGACTCAGAAAAATTAGAGCCATGGCTGAGTCGGTGGCTCATCTAAAGATCAGTTACTATTAAAGAGATCTGCAAGGCTGCGGTGTGGTCATCAGTCCACACATTCACATTTCACTACTGCCTTCAGCAGGATAGCCGACGCGACAGTCGGTTTGGGCAGTCGGGGCTGCAGAACTTATTTGGGGTTTAGAATCCAACTCCAACCCTCCTAGGCCCATTTTTGTTCTGTTCCAGGCTACACTCATTTAGATGTTTCTTCTTTTCAGGTCAATTTTTTTATTCTGGCCTCGCCGTTGCGAGACTCAATTGACCACTGTTTGTTGTGTGGTGTAAGCCTGGAAGCTAGGGATACCCCACTTGTGAGAATATCAGCCTGCTTGTCTTTGGAGAAAGAGTAGTTACTTACCTGTAACAGGTGTTCTCCGAAGACAGCAGGCTGCATATTCTCACAAACCCTCCCACCTCCCCTTTTGGAGTTGTCTCCTTCATCTTTTGGATTTAACTGAGGGGCGTGTCCGCACAGCGAGCGGGAAGATGTGTGCGCACATGCGCAGTACAGTCGCTCGCGCGACGGAACGCCGTAAAAGAGATTTTTAGATTTTGCTTTAAAATCCTCCGGGGCCAACGTGACGTCACCCACTTGTGAGAATATGCAGCCTGCTGTCTTCAGAGAACACCTGTTACAGGTAAGTAACTACTCTTTCTATCCCATAAGAAAAAAAACAACATCAATACAAACACCAACAGAGACTGGAAAGGTATACACCCACTTTTTCTCAAATTCAGCCATGAACAAAATGGCTAAGGCTACTGCCAATATCTGTTACTAGATCTGATTCTCAAAGATAAAATAATACATTTTAGGACCCAGTTCAACTGAAACAGTTCCTGGCTAACAGATTGGCCCAGAATGTCCCTGTGTAATTTTTCCCATTTTGGGCCCTATTTAGGCACATTAGCATTTTTAACGCAACTACAACTAGCATGCGCACTAACCGTGTGGGCGCCTATAGTGATATTGTAGGCACGTACATGATTAATGCAAATTAAAGACACTAGCATGCCTATAACGCAGCTTAGTAAGCAGGGCCCTAAGTTTGGTATGCAAACTACTTTTTGAATGCAGATTGTTTAACCTGGTATCACTGCTAAGCAACATAATTAGTATAGTCTTATGTTATTACCTTGATTTACACTTTTTTTTTAAATCTTAGTTTCCCCTTTTATGGGAGCTTGCCAAACCATATCTATATACCTATATTTCTTTGTATCTTTTTCTTTACTCCTCTAATTCTGTGATGATATTATGGATTTGGCTGTAATTCTTCCTACAAATTATATCTAGTTATTTTTTTTTTTTAAACTGCATAAATAAAAAATAAATTGCAACATAATGCCAACTTAGTAAGGTCTAGCAAAAATTGCATGGGAACAAAGTGGGGTCGGGAATGTATATCTAGTACAGAAGCTACTACTTGTACAGCCTCCCTGCTATAGGATACAAGTGTATGCCTCCTGTATATCTAGTGATGCCAACAAACAAGATTGATTCACATTTACTCCTTGTAGCAGTGTCAAAAATGCGTAGCATCTTTTAAATGTGACAATCATGCTTATTTTCAAAAAAGAAGGGCGCCCATGTTCCGACACAAATCGGGAGATGGGCGGCCTTCTCTCAGGGTCGCCCAAATCAGCATAATCGAAAGCCGATAATGGGTGCCCTCAACTGCTTTCGGTCGTGGGGATGACCACAGTTCATGGGGGCGTGTCGGCAGCGTAGCGAAGGCAGAACTGGGGCGTGCTTAAGAGATGGGCGTCCTCGGCCGATAATGGAAAAAAGAAGGGCGTCCCTGAGGAGCACGTGGCCGACTTTATTTGGTCCATTTTTTCTTGTGACCAAGCCTCAAAAAGATGCCCAAACTGACCAGATGACCACCGGATGGAATCGGGATGACCTCCCCTTACTCCCCCAGTGGTCACCAACCCCCTCCCGCCCTAAAAAAAAAAATAAAAAAAAATTTGCCAGCCTCAAATGTCATACCCAGTTCCATGACAGCAGTATGCAGGTCCCTGGAGCAGTTTTAGTGACTGCAGTGCACTTCAGGCAGGCGGACCCAAGCCCATCCCCCCCTACCTGTTACACTTGTGGTGGTAAATGTGAGCCCTTCAAAACCCACCAGAAACCCACTGTACCCACATCTAGGTGCCCCCCTTCACCCCTTAGGGCTATGGTAGTAGTGTACAGTTCTGAGGAGTGGGTTTTTTTGGGGGGTTGGGGGGCTCAGCACACAAGGTAAGGGAGCTATGCACCTGGGAGCAATTTCTGAAGTCCACTGCAGTGCCCCCTAGGGTGCCCGGTTGGAGTCCTGGCATGTGAGGGGGACCAGTGCACTACGAATGCTGGCTTTTCCCATGACCAAATGGCTTAGATTTGGTCGTTTCTGAGATGGGCGTCCTCGGTTTCCATTATCGTCGAAAAATGGGGACAACCATCTCTAAGGACGACCATCTCTAAAGTCAACCTAAATGTTGAGATTTGGGCATCCCCGACCGTATTATCAAAACGAAAGATGGACACCCATCTTGTTTTGATAATACGGGTTTCCCCGCCCCTTCATGGAGCCGTCCTGCGAGGACGGCCCCAGGAAAATTTGGGCGCCCTGCTCAATTATGCCCCTCAATATGTCCACAAGTGGTAGCAGTAATAGAAATTTAAATTAATTTTTAAATGAATCAGATATTTTGACAGTGCAGGCTGCTGAACTTGGTCACAGAAAATGTGGCCAATGCTCGATTGCATTATGATAATGATGTGGTAGCCATGTTAATTTAATTTTAAAGGTAATGAACAGAAATAAAACAAACTTTTAAAAGAAAATGATACTTTTTTCTTGGACTAATACCACATATTTTTGACTAGCATTCAAAGGCAATGCAGACTTCTTTGAGCCACAAATGAGCTAAAGATGACAAAAATCAGAATATATAAGTGAAATATAAAAGCATTCCAATGACTCAGGTGGAAAGGTAGGTATAAGGGGTGAGAAACAGGGAGAGATGGATGGATGATCAGAGGATAGCAAAGCAGTATTAATTTTATGGTTCACAATGTGATAGGAAACCTCGATTTTACTAGGTCTGGTCTGGTGGGTGTCAAAGTATTTAATCTTTTTAACTTCAAAAGTCTTACATACTTGGATTGTTTTAAAATTTGCTTAGTATTCTGACCATAAAGTCATTGATGCCATGCTCTGGTCTAGCTTTGTGGTGTTTAGTGTGGTGCCTGTGTAAGTTGGTTCTTGCCTTAATCATCTGGACGGTCTCTCCAACATATTATCCTTCTTCACATTTGTTTTGCATTGCATAGTATATATGACATTCAAAGAAGAGTATGAGTAGGATCCCCTTACCTGAATGTTTTTTCCCTTGTGAGTATCTGTGGGGTCTGTTTGCAGCTTGGTATATTTTGCTGAGACACTCTGTTTTCAGCATCTGTTGGAAGTTTGTTTTCACTAATTTTTGCTGCAGATTAGGTGGTGGTTAGTAATTATTCTCCTGGAGTAGTACATGATTTTTCTCATTTTTTTCAAGCTCTGTATGCCACTACAAGGGGGGGGGGGGGGGACGGACTCTCTCTCTCTCTCGTTTTCTTTTCTTTGTACTGCAATAGCTTTTCCCTAGTGTTTTATGGGAAGAGGTAAACTTCTTGGAGATTCTTTTAGGATTGTAGCCTTTTTGTTGAAGATTCAATCGGGATTCTGAGGTGTTTATCTCTGTCCTTTGGGTCAGAGAATCTATAATGATACCTATTATAGTACAAAGAAAAGAAAACCACAGAGTGTCTCCCTTGTAGTGACATATAATCGACAACTTGAAAAATTGAGAAAAATCAAAGGATCTACAGTCATTTCTCCATGAGGATGAATTAATGAAACAGATATTCCCAGCTCCACCAAGGCCTTTCAACAACACCTAATCTGAAGCAAAAATTAGTGAAAACAAACTCCCAACAGATGCTCCACTGCTGCAGGCCTTCTGACACCACCTAATCTGTATTGTTAGTCCAATAAAAAAGTATAATTTTATCTTCTTTGTTTTGTTTGTTTTATTTCTATTTATTACCTTATGATAATGGAAAGCACACAGCTTGAGGATCTGAAAACTGGGTGGGTTTGTTTTCAAACATACCACCACCTGTTCTTCTATGAATATGACTTATTTAATAGCTTGTGTATGTTGACTATGGTATGTGTGTCAAATATATAGAGCTTTTAAAACCATAATGAACCACTCATATGTCACTGCCTAGCTAAACAACATACTTTTGCTAATTTATTGAGCACAGTAATTGATAAAGTGCAAGGTATATTAAGAGGAGGTGAAATTCGAAGGATGCTAGAACCAAGAGACTAAATGGATATTTATGTAAAATATAGTGGAACCATTAGGTTTGAACACACAGATTGAATGGAATGCCTTTTTCTGATATGAGATTGGCTGTTGACTGGGGGAGGGGGGCTTATAAACCTGCTGCTTCACCATTGGTCTCTTTGAATATTGGAGTCAAGAATTTAAGAAGCTGCTATCTTGGGTGTATTCACTCATTTGTATCCAGACCCACTGATGCAGCCTTGGGCAAAACAAGGGGCCTTTGTAGAGATTGGAACTGGATAAATCAAGAGTCACTGAGTTTCTTCATGACAAAGATATGCGTGGAATCTTTGAGAATTTGTGTTTTTGAAAGCTTTCTATAATTTGAGCCAGCTAAATGATTTGAAGTTTGGACTAGAGTAGTAGGTGAAGGTTTTTGCCAATTTCTTTAATATTGAAGTCCTTTTTTTTTTTTTAATTGAAGATAAGGCACAACAGCACAATTGTGCCCATCAGTGACAAGAGTCAGACAAGCCCAATATGAAAAATGTATTTATTTACAAATGTATATATTGAAATTCTAAAAGTCTAACCAGTTCACAAAATATATTCAGAATAATAATGGGCATAATTATCAAAAACATAAGCTAAAATACAAATAAAACATTACCAATATTATAGAATTCATATAACAATCAATTCTATCAATCAAGTGAAATCATAAAAAGCCTATTGAAACAAATACATTTTGAGACTCATACAAAAAATCTGGTCTTTTTCTCAGCCAAAGTTCATATAGTTTTGATTATTAAAACATTTTTATGGACACTTTATCCAGTAATAGCTCACAATGTAAGCTATGAGAGCCGAGGTCTCTGTTTTCCATTTTTATGAATAGATGTTATTTAGTTTGAGTACTTATTTGCTTTTGGTCTTTTATAACAGACCTTTTGTATTTCTTTGGATTTTGATTGTTAGCTTCCACTTTTTTCTTGGAATTGGAGGGTGTCCAATATTTCTAACCTGGGTTCCTCCTCTGATTTTAACCTAAATGGAATGGCCTCAGCCATTTCTCTAACAAAATCAATGAACGAGGGCTCTTCTGGTGGGGTTTTCTTCTCTTATGAAGGGGAGCTAGAACTGATGGCAAACCAGTTGAATCTTCTTCAGAGAATATATTTGACTCAATCGCAGCCCCAGACCATGAAAAGTACTCAAGGACAATTCAGGGTCTCTGCCTATCTTGATCTACTGACACTGGTGTCAGGCCTTGGATGTGGGTATCAAGACACGGAGGATATTATGATGTCTTGGCGAAACTTCCTCCTCCAAAGCACTGGAGATTGACAGAGGTGTGGCAGATATTGACCCCCTGGCTCTCTGAAGTCTTGATGTTGATCCTCCACTGCAGGCAGTACATGAATCTTGAGGACTGTTGAATGTTTCTCTATATTGACATCAATGGCATCAAAGTGTGGCACTGTACTGAGTAAAGAAGTGCTCCATCCACTCAATCTCCTCATGAGTTTCTCCTCCCAGGTTGCCATTGACAAAGATGTAGAGAATGCACTAGAAAGATCAAGGTCTCCTGAGTCATCTGGGGAGCACTGGAAGTCAGGTCTCGGTTCCTTGGAGGCTGCTGCACCCCTCTGATACCAAGGAGGATGAGCCAACCTCACATCAAGGAAGCCAGTGATCTTAGGTGCCTTTGGCACCATGTTCCAATGAGGTGCAATGTCAATGTGTCCTGTCCTCCATCTAGCATTCAGTTTCATGAGCTCTAGGCATCAAAGTCAAGAATTAATGCTTCCTCTTCTTCGGGTGGGGTTCAGATGATGACCGGTCCTGATGGCCTCTACTGATGCCTGATGCTGAGGTGAACAGTGCACTCTTGAAGCTGGTGCAGCATCCCTAGTGTCCGATGACCAGTATCAAAATCATGGACTGAACTTTTCAGTGCAAAAAAATGCATTTGCACTGCTTTTTAACCATGAAGACCTCTCTTAAACATCTGTGAACACAATTTACCACAAGAGACATCATTGTTGGGCCCCAAGCATTGCAGGCACCAATTATGGGTAATGGATATCATCCTTGTACTTGGTGGACTTTTTAAAGCTGTTGGAGGACTTTTTTCTAAAACACCTTGTCTGGAAAAATAGCTGCTACAAAATCAAATGACTTGATTTTGAACGTAAACACCCCAACTAGAAGCTTGAGGTTGTCAAACTAAGGCCTAGACCAGGCTACACAAAAAAAAAAATCAATGTACTTGAGAATCAAGTGAAAAAACCTAGCTCAAACACTAATAGGGAAAAAAAAGTACCACACAGCATGACAATGGCAGGATACAAGAAACATACAAAATGCGAAATAAAAAAAAAGAAAAAAGTGCCTTGAGACAAGTTCTGGTGATGTATGTCCAACTAGCTCTATGGAAAGATGAAAACTGAGGCGGTCTAATGCAACAGCGGCAGGTGGGAAGTGACGCACATTTACTGTGAAAGAACTCAAAGGTTTATAGTACTTACTAAGCTGGAGCAGCTTTCCCAGATAGCCTAGTCAACATCATCACCCATCCTATAAGGGCTGGTTATCCTGCTTATCCTTGGAGAAAGCCCATCTATTTCTTACAGCTCATTTATAGGGATAAGTGATGGCTTTCTAAAATAAAGTTTGGCTAATAATTTTCTTGTGAACCTTTCCTCCAGAAACATTGTTTCAAGTTTGTTTTCAGTCTGGTGGATGTTAGTTTCCTGAAATGCCCTCTTGTTTTTTATTGTCTGAAAAGTTAAACAACTGCTACCTAGTCAACTGCTCCATCCCACTCATAATTTTACAAGCTTCTATCATATCCCCTTCTCAGTCATTTATTTTCTAAACTGAAGAGCCCTAACCTCTATAGACTTTCCTCATGAAGGAAGTACTTCAACAACTTTATCATTTCTATCACCTTCCTCTGAAAACTTTCCAGCTCCCCTATATCCTTACTGAGATGATGTGACCAGAACTGCACAAAAGACTCAAGGTACAATTCCCCCATGGACCTATACAGAGGCATAATGATATTCAGTTTTATATTCCATTCCTTTTTGAATAATCTCTAACATTCTATTAGCTTCTTTGGTAGCCTCAGAACACTGGGCTGAAATGTTTAATGTATTATAGTTTAGATTTAAAGCAGAATGCAATATCATCATAATTCACTACTATTGCTGTCAACATATATATACAAATGACCTAAGGTTGCTCCTGGCTGACATGAGCACTACCTGCTGTTTGGAATACAAATGGCTCCAGTGCCCTGTGCTTGGGAAGGTGGACTCTCACCAATCAGCTTTGGCATTTCGATCTCAAAGTCTTTGGGCACATTTTGGATATTCGGTTCCGTGAAGCTTACTCGACCTAAATGGAAGCAAAAGTCAGAAATTTTAGGGCCCAGTGGTTGAGGTAACAAGTGCTGGTGCATTGCTATGCAAAAGAATCCTGGTTTGATGACTGTACCGGTCAGGTACAGTGTTCCCAGCCAACAGTGTTCCCAGCCACCACCCATGGGAGGGAGTCATGGACTTTGAAGGATGGCATCCAATGGCTAGATTCAGGACCCAATATTACAGGATTCTACAAGGAGTTCTAGTAAATGGCCCCCAGCCCAGGACTGTCATTGCAATGACCAGACTAAAAAGACTGGGGAAAATTCCCCAGTAATTTCAAATTAAAGTTCATAGCACTAGATCGCAGACCTAGATCTAATTGAGCTGTTAAAATGAAGCAGAAGGAGGAAATCACTGGGTCAAAAAAAGAGGAAAAAAAAAGGACATTGAGGAACACAGACTAAGTATTCTAACTGGAGAAAGCGAATGCTACATACCTGTAGAAAGTATTCTCCGAGGACAGCAGGCTGATTGTTCTCACTGATGGGTGACGTCCTCGGCAGCCCCTCCAATCGGAATCTTCCTAGCAAAGTCCTTTGCTAGCTCTCGCGCGCCCGCGCGCACCGCGCATGCGCGGCCGTCTTCCCGCCCGAAACCGGCTCGAGCCGGCCAGTCCAGTATGTAGCAAGACAATACAGTTCAAGGGAAGACACAACTCCAAAGGGGAGGCGGGCGGGTTTGTGAGAACAATCAGCCTGCTGTCCTCGGAGAATACCTTCTACAGGTATGTAGCATTCGCTTTCTCCGAGGACAAGCAGGCTGCTTGTTCTCACTGATGGGGTATCCCTAGCCCCCAGGCTCATTCAAAACAACAACCATGGTCAATTGGACCTCGCAACGGCGAGGACATAACTGAGATTGACCTAAAAAATTTACCAACTAACTGAGAGTGCAGCCTGGAACAGAACAAACAGGGCCCTCGGGGGGTGGAGTTGGATCCTAAAGCCCAAACAGGTTCTGAAGAACTGACTGCCCGAACCGACTGTCGCGTCGGGTATCCTGCTGCAGGCAGTAATGCGATGTGAATGTGTGGACAGATGACCACGTCGCAGCTTTGCAAATTTCTTCAATGGAGGCTGACTTCAAGTGGG
Organism: Microcaecilia unicolor; assembly: GCF_901765095.1. Taxonomy (NCBI): domain Eukaryota; kingdom Metazoa; phylum Chordata; class Amphibia; order Gymnophiona; family Siphonopidae; genus Microcaecilia; species Microcaecilia unicolor. The sequence goes on along the minus strand of NC_044035.1, from coordinate 251,146,164 downwards.
CTACCGACGCAGCAATGGCTCTAACATTATGAGCCGTGACATGACCCTCAAGAGCCAGCCCCGCCTGGGCGTAAGTGAAGGAAATGCAATCTGCTAGCCAATTGGATATGGTGCGTTTCCCTACAGCCACTCCCCTCCTATTGGGATCAAAAGAAACAAACAATTGGGCGGACTGTCTGTGGGGCTGTGTCCGCTCCAGGTAGAAGGCCAATGCTCTCTTGCAGTCCAATGTGTGCAGCTGACGTTCAGCAGGGCAGGAATGAGGACGGGGAAAGAAAGTTGGCAAGACAATTGACTGGTTCAGATGGAACTCCGACACGACCTTTGGCAAGAACTTAGGGTGAGTGCGGAGGACTACTCTGTTATGATGAAATGTGGTGTAAGGGGCCTGGGCTACCAGGGCCTGAAGCTCACTGACTCTACGAGCTGAAGTAACTGCCACCAAGAAAATGACCTTCCAGGTCAAGTACTTCAGATGGCAGGAATTCAGTGGCTCAAAAGGAGGTTTCATCAGCTGGGTGAGAACGACATTGAGATCCCATGACACTGTAGGAGGCTTGAAAGGGGGCTTTGACAAAAGCAAACCTCTCATGAAGCGAACAACTAAAGGCTGTCCCGAGATCGGCTTACCTTCCACATGGTAATGGTATGCACTGATTGCGCTAAGGTGAACTCTTACAGAGTTGGTCTTGAGACCAGACTCAGACAAGTGCAGAAGGTATTCAAGCAGGGTCTGTGTAGGACAAGAGCGAGGAGCTAGGGCCTTGCTGTCACACCAGACGGCAAACCTCCTCCACAGAAAGAAGTAACTCCTCTTAGTGGAATCTTTCCTGGAAGCAAGCAAGACGCGGGAGACACCCTCTGACAGACCCAAAGAGGCAAAGTCTACGCTCTCAACATCCAGGCCGTGAGAGCCAGGGACCGGAGGCTGGGATGCAGAAGAGCCCCTTCGTTCTGCGTGATGAGGGTCGGAAAACACTCCAATCTCCACGGTTCTTCGGAGGATAACTCCAGAAGAAGAGGGAACCAGATCTGACGCGGCCAAAAAGGAGCAATCAGAATCATGGTGCCTCGGTCTTGTTTGAGTTTCAACAAAGTCTTCCCCACCAGGGGAATGGGAGGATAAGCATACAGCAGGCCTTCCCCCCAATCCAGGAGGAAGGCATCCGATGCCAGTCTGCCGGGGGCCTGAAGCCTGGAACAGAACTGAGGGACTTTGTGGTTCACTCGAGATGCGAAGAGATCCACCAAGGGGGTGCCCCACGCTTGGAAGATCTGGCGCACCACTCTGGAGTTGAGCGACCACTCGTTAGGTTGCATAATCCTGCTCAATCTGTCGGCCAGACTGTTGTTTACGCCTGCCAGATATGTGGCTTGGAGCACCATACCGAGACGGCGAGCCCAGAGCCACATGCTGACGGCTTCCTGACACAGGGGGCGAGATCCGGTGCCCCCCTGCTTGTTGACGTAATACATGGCAACCTGGTTGTCTGTCTGAATTTGGATAATTTGGTGGGACAGCCGATCTCTGAAAGCCTTCAGAGCGTTCCAGATCGCTCGCAACTCCAGGAGATTGATCTGTAGACCGCGTTCCTGGAGGGACCAGCTTCCTTGGGTGTGAAGCCCATCGACATGAGCTCCCCATCCCAGGAGTGACGCATCCGTTGTCAGCACTTTTTGTGGCTGAGGAATTTGGAAAGGACGTCCCAGAGTCAAATTGGACCAGATTGTCCACCAATACAGGGATTCGAGAAAACTCGTGGACAGGTGGATCACGTCTTCTAGACCCCCAGCAGCCTGAAACCACTGGGAGGCTAGGGTCCATTGAGCAGATCTCATGTGAAGACGGGCCATGGGAGTCACATGGACTGTGGAGGCCATGTGGCCCAGCAATCTCAACATCTGCCGAGCTGTGATCTGCTGGGACGCTCGCACCCGCGAGACGAGGGACAACAAGTTGTTGGCCCTCGTCTCTGGGAGATAGGCGCGAGCCGCCCGAGAATCCAGCAGAGCTCCTATGAATTCGAGTTTCTGTACTGGGAGAAGATGGGACTTTGGGTAATTTATCACAAACCCCAGTAGCTCCAGGAGGCGAATAGTCATCTGCATGGACTGCAGGGCTCCTGCCTCGGATGTGTTCTTCACCAGCCAATCGTCGAGATATGGGAACACATGCACTCCCAGCCTGCGAAGTGCCGCTGCTACTACAGCTAGGCACTTTGTGAACACCCTGGGCGCAGAGGCGAGCCCAAAGGGTAGCACACAGTACTGGAAGTGGCGTGTGCCCAACTGAAATCGCAGATACTGTCTGTGAGCTGGCAGTATCGGGATGTGTGTGTAGGCATCCTTTAAGTCCAGAGAGCATAGCCAATCGTTTTGCTGAATCATGGGGAGAAGGGTGCCCAGGGAAAGCATCCTGAACTTTTCTTTTACGAGATATTTGTTCAGGGCCCTTAGGTCTAGGATGGGACGCATCCCCCCTGTTTTCTTTTCCACAAGGAAGTACCTGGAATAGAATCCCAGCCCTTCTTGCCCGGATGGCACGGGCTCGACCGCATTGGCGCTGAGAAGGGCGGAGAGTTCCTCTGCAAGTACCTGCTTGTGCTGGAAGCTGTAAGACTGAGCTCCCGGTGGACAATTTGGAGGTTTTGAGGCCAAATTGAGGGTGTATCCGAGCCGGACTATTTGCAGAACCCACTGATCGGAGGTTATGAGAGGCCACCTTTGGTGAAAAGCTTTCAACCTCCCCCCGACTGGCAGGTCGCCCGACACTGACACTTGGATGTCGGCTATGCTCTGCTGGAGCCAGTCAAAAGCTCGCCCCTTGCTTTTGCTGGGGAGCCGCGAGGCCTTGCTGAGGCGCACGCTGCTGACGAGAGCGAGCGCGCTGGGGCTTAGCCTGGGCCGCAGGCTGTCGGGAAGGAGGATTGTACCTACGCTTACCAGAAGTATAGGGAACAGTCTTCCTTCCCCCGAAAAATCGTCTACCTGTAGAGGTAGAAGCTGAAGGCTGCCGGCGGGAGAACTTGTCGAATGCGGTGTCCCGCTGGTGGAGAGACTCTACCACCTGCTCGACTTTTTCTCCAAAAATGTTGTCCGCACGGCAAGGCGAGTCCGCAATCCGCTGCTGGATTCTATTCTCCAGGTCGGCGGCACGCAACCATGAGAGCCTGCGCATCACCACACCTTGAGCAGCGGCCCTGGACGCAACATCAAAAGTGTCATAAACTCCTCTGGCCAGGAATTTTCTGCACGCCTTCAGCTGCCTGACCACCTCCTGAAAAGGCTTGGCTTGCTCAGGGGGAAGAGCATCAACCAAGCCCGCCAACTGTCGCACATTATTCCACATGTGTATGCTCGTGTAGAGCTGGTAAGACTGAATTTTGGCCACGAGCATAGAGGAATGGTAGGCCTTCCTCCCAAAGGAGTCTAAGGTTCTAGAGTCTTTGCCCGGGGGCGCCGAAGCATGCTCCCTAGAACTCTTAGCCTTCTTTAGGGCCAGATCCACAACTCCAGAGTCGTGAGGCAACTGAGTGCGCATCAGCTCTGGGTCCCCATGGATCCGGTACTGGGACTCGATCTTCTTGGGGATGTGGGGATTAGTTAAAGGCTTGGTCCAGTTCGCCAGCAATGTCTTTTTGAGGACATGGTGCAGGGGAACAGTGGACGCTTCCTTAGGTGGAGAAGGATAGTCCAGGAGCTCAAACATTTCAGCCCTGGGCTCGTCCTCCACAACCACCGGGAAGGGGATGGCCGTAGACATCTCCCGGACAAAGGAAGCAAAAGACAGACTCTCAGGAGGAGAAAGCTGTCTTTCAGGAGAGGGAGTGGGATCAGAAGGTAGACCCTCAGACTCCTCGTCAGAGAAATATCTGGGGTCTTCTTCTTCTTCCCACGAGGCCTCACCCTCGGTGTCAGACACAAGTTCACGGACCTGCGTCTGCAACCGTGCCCGGCTCGACTCCGTGGAGCCACGTCCACGATGGGGGCGTCGAGAGGTAGACTCCCTCGCCCGCATCGGCGAAGCTCCCTCCGCCGACGTAGTCGGGGAGCCCTCCTGGGAGGTGGCCGCAGTCGGCACCGCACGCGGTACCGACGTCGGGGACCTCACCCCGGGCGATGGGCCAGCCGGCGCTACGCTCGACGGTACCGGAGGCGCAAGCACCGCCGGTACCGGAGGGGTAGGGCGCAACAGCTCTCCCAGAATCTCTGGGAGAACGGCCCGGAGGCTCTCGTTCAGAGCGGCTGCAGAGAAAGGCATGGAGGTCGATGCAGGCGTCGACGTCAGAACCTGTTCCGGGCGTGGAGGCTGTTCCGGGCTGTCCAGAGTGGAGCGCATCGACACCTCCTGAACAGAGGGTGAGCGGTCCTCTCGGTGCCGATGCCTGCTGGGTGCCGACTCCCTCGGCGACCCAGAGCTCTCGGTGCCGACGCGGGGAGGGGACCGGTGTCGATGCTTCTTCGACTTCTTCCGAAGCATGTCACCGGAGCTCCCCGGCACCGACGAGGAGGACGTAGAATCCAGTCGTCGCTTCCTCGGGGCCGAGGACGAAGGAGGTCGGTCTCGGGGGGGCTGTACCGCAGGAGCCCTCAGGGTAGGAGGAGACCCACCCGAGGGCTCACCGCCACCAGCAGGGGAATGGACAGCCCTCACCTGCACTCCACACGATGCACCACCGTCCGACGACATCAGGAGACGAGGTCCCGGTACCACCGACGTCGATGCAGCTATCCGATGTCTCGGCGCCGATGCAGAGGGCCGATGCCTCGATGCACTCGATGCACTGGCAGCCAAGGAAGAAGGTCTGGACGCTGATGACGTCGATGCACACGATGACCCCGGTGCCGATGCCGACGAAGAGCCCGAGAACAAAACGTTCCACTGGGCCAATCTCGCTACTTGAGTCCGCCTTTGTAAGAGGGAACACAGACTACAGTTCTGGGGACGGTGCTCGGCCCCCAGACACTGAAGACACGAAGAGTGCCTATCAGTGAGCGAGATTACCCGGGCGCACTGGGTGCACTTCTTGAAGCCGCTGGAAGGCTTCGATGTCATGGGCGGAAAAATCACGCCGGCGAAGTCAAAATCCGAAATGACGAATTTGGAGCACCAAAACTTTAAGGGAGAAAAATCTCGACCGAGGCCGAAAAGAGGCCTACCCCGACAACGAAAGAAAACTTACCGGGGCAAAAACTGGAAATACGGGAAGGGGCAAACGAAACCCAAGAGGGTTTCCGGAGCACTTTCCGAACGAAAAGAAACTTTTCCGAAGAAAAAAACACGTCGATTAAATAACGGACGCGCGAGGTCGACTCTCCGGGGCTCACCACGGCAAAAAACACAGCCGTACCGAGTGCGGACGAAAGAAGACTGGCCGGCTCGAGCCGGTTTCGGGCGGGAAGACGGCCGCGCATGCGCGGTGCGCGCGGGCGCGCGAGAGCTAGCAAAGGACTTTGCTAGGAAGATTCCGATTGGAGGGGCTGCCGAGGACGTCACCCATCAGTGAGAACAAGCAGCCTGCTTGTCCTCGGAGAAAAATAAGAAACATTAAGTTAAATTTGATATAGCACTGATAAGTGTATTCAGCATTAAGAAACATATTACTTACCTGTAGCAGGTGCTCTCTGTGGACAGCAGGATTGTCCTGTTTCTAGTGGTGAGCCCTTAGGTTCCCTAAGGCCCCGCAAGGCCCCAGAGGACAGCCGAGCACCCCAAATCTTCACCCGTGGCGGCCGCCGTTCACCAAGGGTTGAGCCCTCAGCTGCAGGCGGCCAGCAGGACTGCTGGAACCGCGGGGTGACGGCTGACCTGGCTGGTAGTCAGTAACGCAGTCTTTAAGGGACGGCTAGCAAGGGCGGCTAGCAATCCGAGAGGGAAAAAGCACTGTCTCAGAATGAAGGCTAGCAGGACAGCTAGCCAAAGGCACAGTCTCAGAAGGAGGGCTAGCAGGACGGCTAGCCAAAGCACAGTCTCTGGAGGATAGCTGGCAAGGGCGGCCAGCAAGTAGCACAGTCTCTGGAGGATAGCTGGCAAGGGCGGCCAGCAAGTAGCACAATCTCCGAAGGATAGCTGGCAAGGGCGGCCAGCAAGTAGCACAGTCTCCGAAGGATAGCTGGCAAGAGCAGCCAGCAAGTAGCACAGTCTCAGAAGGAGGGCTAGCAGGACGGCTAGCCAAAAGCACAGTCTCTGAAGGAGGGCTAGCAGGACGGCTAGCCAAAGGCACAATCTCTGAAGGAGGGCTAGCAGGACGGCTAGGCAAAAGCACAGTCTCTGAAGGAGGGCTAGCAGGACGGCTAGCCAAAGGCACAATCTCTGAAGGAGGGCTAGCAGGACGGCTAGCCAAAAGCACAGTCTCTGAAGGAGGGCTAGCAGGACGGCTAGCCAAAGGCACAGTCTCTGAAGGAGGGCTAGCAGGACGGCTAGCCAAAAGCACAGTCTCTGAAGGAGGGCTAGCAGGACGGCTAGCCAAAAGCACAGTCTCAGAAGGAGGGCTAGCAGGACGGCTAGCCAAAAGCACAGTCTCAGAAGGAGGGCTAGCAGGACGGCTAGCCAAAAGCACAGTCTCAGAAGGAGGGCTAGCAGGACGGCTAGCCAAAAGCACAATCTCTGAAGGAGGGCTAGCAGGACGGCTAGCCAAAAGCACAGTCTCAGAAGGAGGGCTAGCAGGACGGCTAGCCAAAAGCACAATCTCTGAAGGAGGGCTAGCAGGACGGCTAGCCAAAAGCACAGTCTTAGAAGGAGGGCTAGCAGGACGGCTAGCCAAAAGCACAGGGAGAACCACTGTGACGGCTTCAGCAACCAACGAACCGGAAGCAGTGAGTTCCCCTGTCTTCAGGTTTAAATATTGCGCCGTCCCGCCCCCTCCCCGGGAGAGGAACCAACCAACCCGACCCCAGGAGGCAATGAGCCCGGGATTGGTCGGCCCGCTCTCCAGGCGGGGTTTCAGGACCGGCGCGCCAATCCGGCGTGAGATGGGCGGAGCCTCCGCGCTGGTCCGCCCTTGGAGGCGTCGATGCTGGCGCCGCCATCTTAGTTGGCGCAACGCCCCACTCTCCGAGGCCGGCGCTCGCTCCAGCGGGTCGCCGGTCCCCGCGACAGCGTCGGTCTCCCCGGAGGTCCCCCCTCGCCACCCCGGGCATCGCGAGGGCCGCCGATCATCGCCCCCTACACCCGGAGCGCAGGTAGGACCGGGGAACGGGACAGTATCCTCCCCGGATGCCCCCTCTGCCCCGGGGCCGGGTTTAGACGGAAACCGGGCGTGGAAAGCTCTGATCAGGTCTGGCGCATGTACGTTCGCCGCGGGCTCCCAGGAGTTGTCTTCGGGACCAAAATGCTTCCAGGATAACAAATAATACAGCCTTCCTCGCCGCTTCTTTGAATCTAGCACCTCCTCCACTTCATACTCCGGATCAGGAGTGACCTCGAGAGCTTCATCCTCGTGTTGGTGTGGGTGCCATCGGGACCCACGAAATTTCTTCAACAAGGAAATGTGAAAGGCGTTGTGTACCCGTAGGGTCCTCGGTAACCGCAACCGGTACGTTACTGTTCCAATTCATGCTTGGACGGCAAAAGGTCCAATGTACCGAGGTCCCAACCTCCGGGAGGGCACCCGGAGTCTCAGGTATCTTGTGCTTAACCATACTTTCTGCCCCGGCTGGAACACTGGGGCGGGTCGCCGGCGGCGATCTGCAAAGACTTTATATTTGGAAGCTGTTTTCCGCAGTTGTTCCCGGGCCATCTCCCAGACCTTCTGCAGATCTGCCAGAGTTTGGTTCCCCACGGGGTTGGAGCTGTAGAAGGGAACGGGGCTGGAAGCCGAGGATGTCGTCCGTATACCAAGAAGAACGGAGAGTGTCCTGAGGATGAGTGGTCACTCTGGTTATATGCAAACTCGGCCCATGGAAGCAGAGAGGCCCAGTTATCTTGACGTTTGTTGACAAATGCCCGCAAGAATCCTTTCAATGTTTGGTTAATCCTTTCGACCATGCCGTTGGTTTGGGGGTGGTAGGCGGATGAAAAGTGAGTCTCTACCCCCAAAGCCGTGCACAAGGCTCTCCAGAAGCGTGAGGTGAATTGGGGTCCTCGGTCACTGATGATCCGAATGGGCAGCCCATGTAACCGAAAAATGTGTTGAATGAAGTACTGGGCTAAAGAGGCTGCCGATGGAAGGCTTGGTAATGGAACAAAATGAGCCATCTTGGAGAAACGGTCCACCACCACCCAAATCACTGTGTGACCCGGGAGCTGGGGAGGTCGGTGATGAAATCCATGGATAACTCCGTCCAGGGGGCGGTCGGTACGGACAGTGGTTGCAGGTCCCCCACGGGAGGCCCAACTAGTGGCTTAGTCCGGGCACACACAGGGCAAGTAGTAACGAATTGGAGAATATCCCGCCTCATATGAGGCCATTGATACTGTCTTGCAATGAACCGGAGGGTCTTTTGATACCCGAAATGCCCGGCCCATCTAGATGAATGTCCCCATTGCATTATTCTTTCTCGGTCCGGCGGCCGGCACTAACTCCTTTGTCGGCGCGACCTCCCCCGTGGCCGCACTGAGACATGCCGGATTTACATAGGGTGGACCTCCTTGGTCTCCTCAGGAACCTCAAATGCTCGGGAGAGAGAGTCCGCCGGGGTATTCTGAGTAGCCGCCCGAAACACTAACTGAAAGTGAAATCTGGCAAAAAATAATGACCATCGGGCCTGTCGGGGATTTAACCGCTGGGCCTCTTGAAGATACAGAAAACTCTTGTGATCAGTGATCACCGTAAATCGGTGTTCCGCTCCCTCCAGCAGATGCCTCCATTCCTGCAGGGCTAGTTTCAATGCCAAGAGTTCCCTATCCCCTACCGTATAGTTACGTTCTGCCGGGGAGAATTTACGCGAGAAGAAGGAGCAAGGTTGACGCCGGCCTTCGGGGTTGACTTGAGAGAGGACCGCTCCGGCCCCCAAGGCAGACGCGTCCACTTCCACAATAAAGGGTTTCTCGGGATCTGGAGCCAACAGGATGGACGCTGATTGAACGCCTCCTTTACCTGACGAAAAGCCGCTTGCGCCTCTAGCGGCCAATCCCGGACTTTCGCGTTCTTTTGGTGAGCGCCGTCAGCGGAGCTGTCAGTTGGGAATACTGAGGGATAAACTGGCGATAATAGTTCGCGAATCCCAGGAAACGTTGTAGCGCTTTCAATCCCAGCGGTTGTGGCCACTCCCGAATCGCACAGAGTTTGTCCGGCTCCATCTGTAGCCCCCCGGGTAACAGAATGTGTCCTAAAAAGGGTAGCGACCGCTGATGAAAAGCGCACTTACTGAGTTTAGCGAATAGGCGGGGCTTGCCGTAACCGTTGCAGCACTGCGCGGACATGACCCGTATGCTCAGCGGGGTCTTTGGAAAAAACCAGGTTGTCGTCCAGGTATACAAATCACCGTGGAGTTCAGCAAATCCTCAAGCACATAGTTGATAAGTCGCTGAAACACCGCAGGGGCATTACATAGGCCGAACGGCATCACCCGGTACTACGAAATGTCCCTCTTGAGTGTTAAAGGCCGTCTTCCATTCGTCCCCTTGCCGGATTCGAACTAAATTGTAGCCCCCCGCAAGTCCAACTTAGTAAACATCTGGGCTCCTTGCAGCCTGTCAAAGAGTTCGGGAATGAGCGGTAGAGGAAAGCGATCCTTCACCGTGATGGCATTTAACCCTCGATAGTCAATACAGGGCCTCAAGGATCCATCCTTCTTGGTGACAAAAAAGAATCCCGCCCCGGCAGGGGACGTAGAGGGCCGGATGAACCCTTTCCGTAGGTTCTCCCGGATGTATTCCTGCATTACCTTGGACTCTCCCCGGGACAGGGTATACAGTCGGCCCCGAGGTGGCATGGTATCTGCCATCAGATTAATGGCACAGTCGAAGGACCGATGAGGCGGTAGAACCTCCGCTTCCCTTGGACTAAACACATCTGCAAAGTCTCTATAATCCATAGGCAGGGAGCCCAGCTCTACCCGTGCCCCACCGGGCACAATATTTAATGCAGGGCAGCTGCCGGTCCGGCCCTTACAACAGTTCTCCTGACAGGAACTACCCCAAGCCTGGATACTTCCCCCGGTCCAGTCAATAACAGGACTGTGAC